>NC_056076.1:51713587-52077337 GCF_016772045.2 Ovis aries | reverse complement strand
AACACTCACACACATGCACTCACACACGCGTGTACACATGCACACACCACACACAAACACACGCGCGCGCCGAGCCCCTTCGGCTTCCTCCTCCTCCTCGTCGTCGTCCTCCTCCACCTCCCCTGAGCCTCTTCTGCCTCCGAAGCCTTCTTCCTGGTCCACTGGCAGAATCAGCAGCAGAAAGAGGGAGCAAAAAGTTCCATTGGGTCCAAGAAACGTCAAGCCCCAATAAAACCTCGGGAAACTAACTCAAGGAAACAGGGAACCGGCGGCGGAGCGAAGGCAGCTCTCCGCGGGGCTGGAAAAGCATCAATACACAGGATATCCAGAAGGGACCGAGAGGAGACGCGAAGCGATCCTGTGGCTGGGCTGTGCATCAAAAGGTTGGGGCTGGTTCCCTGTCCTCGGCCGGGTAAAGTTGAAGAGGAGAATCCGTGCGCGAAAGCTGGGGATGCTGCTTGTTTCTCCTCCAAGCGCGGAGGGGACCCAGGGACGAGAGGCCGGGGCTGCAGGCTGGAGCGCGCTCACTTGTTACTGGGGTGTCCGCTGGAGATGTGTGAGCTAGGAGTTGGAGCCGTACGTACTATCCATTGATCCGGAGAAGTGGAGGGCTGGAAGGGAAAATGTGGAGACCGGAGGGAAACGAACTGGATCAGGCAAAGATTCCACGGGGAGGGGGGTGGGGGCTGAGAGATGCTGGAGGGGAAAAAAAAAAGAAAAGAAAAGCGGTCGGAGGAGGCTTCCAGCAGCTGCATTCGCCGGGTCTACATATCAATGAGCAGGGATGCCCTCTGTGGGCAAAGCGTGGGAAGTCACTTTTGTCAATGGGTCTGGCAAATACCATGAGTTTCTGGCCGAGGGGCGGGGGGAGCGGCGTTTGCAGCTATCTCTTTTGACATTCAATCTTTGGGAAATCATTTTTGACTGTAAAATCTAGGCAGGTATTTAGGCTGAGTCAGGGGGGCAGAGTGTTTCCTTCCTTCTCTGCCTGCATTGTTTAAAAATAGAATGTTTCCTTGGGGGAAAAAATCACTTAATCCAACTCCCTTCTGGGGAGGGTGAAACTGACATACAAGGGACAAATACCAGTCTGCTCTTTCCTGACAAAGCAGCTAGGGTCCTCTTTTTGTAAGATGTCTTATTTCACCTGTATTCTCTCTTCTGGAGACAGGATTCAATGCTTTATTCAACCAATTTTAAAGCATTTACCATGTTCCAGGTACCCTGTTAGCTTCCAGGAAATACAAGAGTGAAGTTTAATAAGACTCAGCTTCTATCCTCCAGGGGTTCATGATCTGTTGGGAGAGTGGTGTTAAGTGGATAATTATAAAGCAGCATGATAAATATGATGGTCTGTGTAATGAGGAGAAGGTCTGGGATAACAAGAGAGGGACTTCTCCAGTCCCTGAGTCATAAAATGAAGCCAACTAAATGCATAAGCACAGCATGAAATTTTGGAAGGCTGATCAGTGGAGCCTTTTCAGGCCAACTGCATTAAGCTGACTTTCTTTGCAATTTTCTCTCTACTGCAGGACCTCAAGTTCTTTTGAGAAGAAGG
Source organism: Ovis aries (assembly GCF_016772045.2). NCBI lineage: Eukaryota > Metazoa > Chordata > Mammalia > Artiodactyla > Bovidae > Ovis > Ovis aries. The sequence continues at coordinate 52,075,779 of NC_056076.1, read as the reverse complement.
ACTTTGCACCCTCACAGATGTAGCAGGAAAGGTGGAAGTGTTAGTCGCTCAGTTGTGTCCAGCTCTTGACGATCCCATGGACTGTAGCTGGCCACACTCCTCTGTCCATGGAGTTCTCTGGGCAACAACACTGGAGTGGGTAGCCATTCCCTTCTCCAGGGGATCTTCCCACCAGGGATGGAACCCAGGTCTCCTGCATTGCAGGCAGATTCTTTACCACCTGAGCCACCAGGGACGCCGGCAGATGTAGCAGACGACTTGAAATAGCACACATGCCAATATCATTTTGCTGAATAAGCGAAAGGAAAAGGAATGAAAGTCGCTCAGTCGTGTCTGACTCTTTGTGACCCCATGGACTATATAGTCCATGGAACTCTCTAGGCCAGAATACTGGAGTGGGTTGCCTTTCCCTTCTCCAGGGGCTCTTCCCAACCCAGGGATCAAACCCATGTTTCCTGCATTGTAGGCAGATTCTTTACCAGCCGAGCCACAAGGGAAGCCCTAAAAGGAATGAACCTGGCCACAAGATGATAAATAGAAATGCCACTCGGGTAGAAGTTCTGCCTTTTAAGGAGCTATTTAGCTGCAGGTTCTTCTTTCCATTCCACACTGCATTACCCTGTGTATTCATTAGTGTCTGAGAAGGGAAAATGGACTATCCATTCAAAAAAAAAAAAAAAAAGGAAAACAGGATACAAGAATGAAAAATACAGATTACAATCATCAGGAAAAGTCCCATGATACCAAAACTTGACAACAATGTTTCTAGATCATCAGCCATGTCCATCCCTTTCTGTCTTGAAAAAGTTAAAAGAAAACATACCTGTGATTTCCAGATCATACTTCCAGAAATAACTTAGATGAATGGGTCCTATAGAATGGAATGGAACTCTTTGTTGACCCCCAAATTTCTCAAAATACTCAAAGCTTTCCTTAGCTGAGGATGAGGTATCTGGAGATAAAAGCTCAGGGTCAAGAACGAGGATTCTTAACTGGGTCCATGGAGGGACCCCTAGTAGGGACCCCTGCTGACAGGTTTCAGGGGTTTCATGAGCATCCTGACATTTTATGAAAAATGACTGACTTCTGCGCTCATGCTTTTTTTTTCTTTAAGAGGGAATCTTTAGCTTTCATTAGATGTACAAAATGAATACAAGCATGCCCTCTGCTGAAACAATGGAAAGAACCACTGGTCTACAAAGTATGATACGAAAAAACAGTGGCAGTCTCTTCCTGAAAGAGTGATGAAGTCCTCTGTTCTCTTCATCAGTAAAAGAATGTCCACAAGCAATCAGAGGATAGGATGCAAAATGGTCCATGGTGTTCACATTCCTTTAAATTGACACCGTTCAGTCTAACAAAACAAATAGTGATTAAGTTACTCTTTGCTATAGTCCTTGACTCATGTACCCTGAGTCATAGAGATCAGCTGCCCACCAACCAATGAGTTTCTAAAAAGATGATCAAATTCTCATCCTCCTACATACTTAGTTGGTTTCACAATTATTCATTGTACTTCTGACAGTTGCTTGTGCTCACTTCCCCAGTAGCCCAACCATTTTTCCTGAGAGAGATGACTCCAGCTTGATGTCAGTACCGTCTCTTAGAAACATCATCAATAATTTCTGATTCACAGAAAATTTATACTTGGGAAACCTAGCACCTTCTCACTGCTCCTCTCAGCCGTGTGAGGCCCATTTATCAGGACAAAAGGAAACAACAAGACTGGAGCAGTAAGAGGAGGGGAAAGAGCGTCACAGGGAAGAGTTTACTGTAATTAATCATCTCTCACAGTCTCTATGACATTTGATGCTGAGGGCCGATTTCTTGGGTTTTATCTGTGTGGATCACAATAAACTGTGGAAAATTCTGAAAGAGATAGGAATACAGACCACCTGACCTGCCTCTTGAGAAACCAACATGCAGGTCAGGAAGCAATGGTTAGAACTGGACATGGAACAACAGACTGGTTCCAAATAGGAAACGGAGTACGTCAAGGCTGTATATTGTCAGCCTGCTTATTTAACTTCTATGCAGAGTACATCATGAGAAACGCTGGACTAGAAGAAGCACAAGCTGGAATCAAGATTGCCGGGAGAAGTATCAATCACCTCAGATATGCAGATGACACCACCCTTATGGCAGAAAGTGAAGAGGAACTGAAGAGTCTCTTGATGAAAGTGAAAGAGGAGAGTGAAAAAGTTGGCTTAAAGCTCAACATTCAGAAAATGAAGATCATGGCATCCGGTCCCATCACTTCATGGGAAATAGAAGGGAAAACAGTGGAAACAGTGTCAGACTTTATTTTTTTGGGCTCCAAAATCACTGCAGCCATGAAATTAAAAGATGCTTACTCCTTGGAAGAAAAGTTATGACCAACCTAGATAGCATATTGAAAAGCAGAGAAATTACTTTGCCAACAAAGGTCTGTCTAGTCAAGGCTATGGTTTTTCCTGTGGTCATGTATGGATGTGAGAGTTGGACTGTGAAGAAAGCTGAGTGCCGAAGAATTGATGCTTTTGAACTGTGGTGTTGGAAAAGACTCTTGAGAGTCCCTTGGACTGCAAGGAGATCCAACCAATCCATTCTAAAGGAGATCAGTCCTCGGTGTTCATTGGAAGGACTGATACTAAAGCTGAAACTCCAATACTTTGGCCACCTCATGTGAAGAGTTGACTCATTGGAAAAGACCTTGATGCTGGGAGGGATTGCGGGCAGGAGGAAAAGGGGACGACAGAGGATGAGATGGCTGAATGGCATCACTGACTCAATGGATATGAGTTTGAGTAAACTCTGGGAGTTGGTGGTGGACAGGGAGGCCTGGTGTGCTGCAATTCAGGGGGTCACAAAGAGTCGGACAAAACTGAGCAACTGAACTGAGCTGAAAATACAGGTACCCAAACACACTTTGTCGGAGAAGGCAATGGCACCCTACTCCAGTACTCTTGCCTGGAAAATCCCACAGACGGAGGAGCCTAGAAGGCTGCAGTCCATGGGGTCGCTGAGGGTCGGACACGACTGAGCTACTTTACTTTCACTTTTCACTTTCATGCATTGGGGAAGGAAATGGCAACCCACTCCAGTATTCTTGCCTGGAGAATCCCAGGGATGGGGTCGCCTGGTGGGCTGCCATCTATGGGGTCGCACAGTCAGACACAACTGAAGCAACTTAGCAGCAGCAGTAGCAAACACACTTTGTGCTCTAAAGGGAAACTAGTCAATACTTCCATTTCTTCAAATGTGTGTGTGTGTGTGTATGTCTGAAGAGGGAGACATCCCAACTCTAATTTTCCAAGATTAACCCATGAGGATACATCACATTAAAAATATGTAATTCCTTCTAGGATTCCCACTGTGGAACTACACATCTTGGCCAACCTCAATTCAAAACACTAATAATCTTAGACTATTCCTATTCTTCTCTCAATATCCTGACCTGATGTTAAGTCACTTTCTATAACATGCTTTAGAAATGTACTTGCCAAAGCAATATTATCTAGTCCAATGGAACATGATAGACTGTGAATGATTCTGTTGGTCAAATCACGTGAACCTGTCAGTGTAACAATTCACTATTTAGTCATTTATTGAAGAACACTAACTATTATATTAAACATTTTGGCTATGTAATATCTATGCAGAATTGTTGTTATTTAGTTGCCAAGTTGTGTCCAACGCTTTGTGACCCCATGGACTGCTATATAGAATATACAGTTATAAATAAGATATGGTCATTGTCCTTGGCTAAGTTATAGCTGTGGGGTGAAGGGATATATTTTAACTGATGTTTGTTGGTGGTTTTTCTTTTAGCTCTGAATCCATTCTTTCGTATTTTGGTAACCAGTCTCACATCTTGCTATTCCTCCACATTCTCAGGTACAAACGTGAGGAGGTGGATCCTTAGTCCCTTTAGTCTTACAGAGGAGCCTATCTTTGCAATCAAGATTATAAACTCAGAGCTGAGCCCACCAGCCAAGCAGAACAAAGGAGTCATTTCTGAGACTTCAGAAGAAGCAGCTCTCTGTCTTGCACTGGGTACACTGTGAAGTGGGGACAGTATCTCACAATGGGGACTACTGCTAGAAGAAATCTCTTTTCCCGCTAGTGTATGAAAATATGTAAGCTTTAGTTATTAGAGAAATGCAAATCTAAACTACCACAAGGGACTACCGCCCACCAGTCAGAGTAGCCATCATTAAATTTGTGTACCTAGGACTGATTCATGTTGATGTATGTATAGCAGAAACCAAAACCACACTGTAAAGCAATTATCCTCCCATTAAAACAGTAATAAAGAAGAAAATTAAAAAGAAAATAAAAAGTCCACAAATTACAAATGCTAGAGAGGATATGAAGAAATAAAGAATCCTTCTATGCTGTTTTTAGGAGGGTAAATTGGTGCAGCCACTATGGAAAACAGTATGGAGGTTCCTTAAAAAACTAAAAATAGGATTGTCGTATGATCTAGCAACCCCACTTGTGGGCATATATCTGGAGAAAACTATTACATAATTCAAAAAGATGCATGCATCCTTATGTTCACAGTAGCACTATTTACAATATCCAGGACATAGAAGCAACCTAAATGTCCACTAGCAGAAGAATGGATAAAGAAGATGTGGTATATATATATATATATATGTATACACACACACACACACACACACACACACACACACACACACACACTGGAATACTACTCAGCCATCAAAAATGAAATAATGCCAGTTGCAGCAACGTGGATGGATGTAGACATTATCACACTAAGTGAAGTAAGTCAGAAAGAGAAAGACAAATATATGATATCGCTTATATGTGAAATCCAAACTATGGCACAAATGAATTTATATATGAAGAATAAAACAGTCCCACAGACATAGAAAACAAACATGGCTACCTAAGGGAAAGGGGGGTTAGGGATAAATAAGAAGTTTATGCAGATACAAACTACTATACATAAAATGTACTAACTACAGGGTCCTACTATATAGCATACGGAACTAGATTCACTCCCCTATAACAAATAACAATGGGAAAGAATATGAAAAATAATAGGTATACATGGCTTCCCTGATAGTTCAGTTGGTAAAGAATCCACCTGCAATGCAGGGAGAGCCCAGTTCAATTCCTGGATGGGAAGATGCCCTGGAGAAGGGAAAGGCTACCCATCCAGTATTCTGGACTGTATAGTCCATGGGGTCACAAAGAGTCAGACACGACTGAGCAACTGTCACTTCAATTCACTTCTTTCATGTGTAACTAAATCAGTTTGCTGTACACTGGAAACTAATACAACATTGTAAATCAACTATACTTCAACAGTGTGTGTATGTGTGTGTGTGTGTGTGTGTGTGTGTGTGTGTGTATGGGCTTCCCAGGTGACACTGTGAAAGAATCCACCTGCCAATGCAGGAGATGCAAGAAATGCAGGGACAATCCCTGGATCAGGAAGATCCCCTGCAGTAGGAAATAGCAACCCATTCCAGCATTCTTGCCTGGGAAACTCCATGGACAGAGGAGCCTGGCAGGTACAGTCTTCGGGGTTGCAAAGAGTCAGACACAACTGAGTGCCTGAGCACGCACACACACGTATATGCCTGTGCACATGTGTGTGTATACATACACATACATACATGCTTTAACAGAGGTGCTTTAGGAGAAGTCTTGGTGCTCCCACCAGCTCCCTATAAGGAACCTGTGGTAGTTAGAATAATTTCCCTCCTCTCCTCCAAAGATCCCCACATTCCTAATCCTTATCCCTGTGACTGTTTTCAGATGTGACAAAATTAAGGATCATGAGTTGGGGAGATTATCCTGAATTATTCTAATGAGCATATATATTCATTGGGGTTCTGAGAAAACAGAAGAGTGAAGCATAAAATCAGTTAGGGAAGGAGATGTGATGGGGAAAGCAGGTGGTCAGGGCAGAATAATGCCATTACTGGAGGGGATCACAGGCCAAGGAATGCAGCCTCTGAAGGCTGAAGAAGCCAAAAACCAGATTCTGCCCTAGATCCTGCAGAAGGAAGAAAGCTCTACCAATATTTTAACCTTATAAGACCATGCCTGTGTGTATATGTATGTATGCATGCATACATATATTTGGAAAATTTAGGGACTTTCACAACACAAATGTATCATTTTACAGTATAGAGGTCTGTCTGGACTGCAGGTAGTCTCAGACACTCGGAAAACAAGAAAGGGATTCTCCCCTAGAACCTTCAGGATTATCACAACCCTCGGGATGCCTTCATTGCAGCAGTATAAGATCCATTTGAACTGTGGTGTTGGAGAAGACTCTTGAGAGTCCCTTGGACTGCAAGGAGATCCAACCAGTCCATTCTGATGGAGATCAGCCCTGGGATTTCTTTGGAAGGAATGATGATAAAGCTGAAACTCCAGTACTTTGGCAACCCCATGCGAAGAATTGACTCATTGGAAAAGACTCTGATGCTGGGAGGGATTGGGGGCAGGAGGAGAAAGGGACGACCGAGGATGAGATGGCTGGATGGCATCACTGACTCGATGGACATGAGTCTGAGTGAACTCCGGGAGTTGGTGATGGACAGGGAGGCCTGGCGTGCTGCGATTCATGGGATCGCAAAGAGTCAGACACGACTGAGCGACTGAACTGAAGATCCATTTACAGAACTTTGACCTCCAGAACCACAGAATAAGAAATGTATGTTGTTTTAAGACACTATATAGTGACTTGTTGTTAGAACAGAAATAGAAGATAATATAGAACAGGAGAATGAAGCTCACACTGTTGAATAAGAGGGAAAAGCTGGAAAGAAAGTAAATTCTTAGTGACATTGTAATAAGTCATTTTGTGTGAAGCCAGCCTGGACTTATTAGATTTCTCAGATACAGGAGACAATTAATTCTTTTATTATGTAATTCAGGTTAAGGAGGATGTCTACCTTTTACAACATAAAGAATCCCAACTCAACCAATTAAAAACAATTATTTTTAAAGCACATTCTCCTGTCGTGAAATTTATGACTTAATTCAGTTACAGCTTTGAAACTCATTTTTGATTGGCAGAGGCCATCAGAAATCTAACTCCAGGTATGCGATGATCTGACAATGAAAAGTTTTCATTATTATTATTAGGTCAGCAAATTGTTCTCAATACCCACTGCATAGATAAGATAACTTAGTGGTTAAAAGTTAGGACAAGGACAAGGAAGAGCTCTTGCTTTCAAGCAATGTTCAACCTAAACAAAGAAGATAAACATACTTTACAGCCTAGAATTTAAAATTTTATGCATGAAATACTAAAAACAAGTTGTTACAGTAATTTAGATGAAGGGGGAAATGAGGTGATCAGAGATGATTTGGAATTAATAGGACTCTGTTGGGACTATTTGGGCGAGTAAAGTTCTGGAAACAGAAATTAAATCAACCTGATAGGAGCCAGCAATTTGAGTCAGGGCAGAGTAGAAGAATCCCCAATAAGGAAAGAACCCTAGAGGGCTTACGAGCTAAAAATATCCAAAATTTCTGATTTCAAATATTTTCTAAAGTGCAAAAATTACTTGCAAAAAAGACATGGCTGAGTCAGTTTTTTATAATGTTTAAAGAACAGGCAAGGCATTTATGCCTGAAAATAGTCAAGTTTCCTGGATTTACGTGAAAAAAATGAAAAGGCTACGGTTATTTCTAACGACAGGCAAGTGAGACTGAAATCAGTTCCAGGCAGGAGACAACAATTAATGATTAAATGTATGATCTATAAATACTCAGGAAAAGATGTAAGATCACTAGGAGCCAACATGGGTTCACCTGGAATAAATTATTACAGACTGAAGCAGCTGGAAAATGTCACAGACAAATCATATCTGGATTTCAGTGAGGTGCCCCCCCCAACAAATGCTTTTAGTTAATACTTCAGATAGAAATATTAACATGCCTAACAAGTTAACTGGCAACATAGACCTGGAAGGAATAACTAATGTATTTGTGGATTAATTGAAAGTTCAACAAGATCAACAGGATAGAACGATGAAATTCATCTAAAAAATGAGAAGGACTGAATTCAGTAACTCCATTCCCCTCCCCGGGGGAAAAAAAAATCCAATTCATAAATAAACGATTGGAAAGAAGGAATTTGATTTCAAGTGAGCAGGAGAAGAAAGCATGTGAATTGACATTAAGCTTGATGGGAGAAAACGGTATGATGCATTCTCGGAAAAGCCCCATGTCATGTGATACCACATGGACCACACCACTACATCCAAGCGAGGGTGGTAAGTGCCACTCTGCTCTGCACCCAACAGGACATCCAGGGGTTCCCTGTTCACAGTGAGCTTCAATCCAAAACTATATGCCCTCATCCTTTTGTTTTTCACATTCCCTCTTCTTCTTTTATCCTATAAATGTGGGTGCCTCCCACTGATTTTGGAATTAAAGTTAGTATGAGTCTTAGTAAATATATATATTTATATATTTAATGTTATATTAATATATATTGCTGTTTAGTCGCTGTGTCTGACTTTTGCGACCCCATGGACTATAGCCAGTCAGCATCCTCTGTCCATGGGATTTCACAGGCAAGAATATGGGAGTGAGTTGCCATTTTCTTCTCCAGGGGATCTTTCTGACCCAGGGATTGAACCCACGTCTTCTCCACTGGCAGGGAGGTTCTTTACCACTGAGCCACCAGAGACGCCCTAGAATATTGGAGTGAGTTTCCATTTCCTACTCCAAGGGATCTCCCTGACTCAGGGGTCAAACCTAGGCTCTTAACATCTCCTGCACTGGCAGGTGGGTTCTTTACCACTAGCACCACCTGGGAAGCCCAATATATATTAATTCATATTTCTAGGCTATATTATATAATAATATAATATTTAATATATATTTAATAACTTGGGTATTAAAAGTGATTAAAATCCAAATAGACATTATAGAGCCTGAATAGAGAAACTAAGAGAATGGCTTTGTATGGTCACATCAGGGGAGTGAGAGGCGATGAGACTGTGTGTGTGACTCTGGAGAGAGGCTGGGTTTCACGTGGATTGGAAGAGGAGCACGCGGCCATCGGTTATATGCCTTTCACGTGCCAGGCTTTATGCCAGGAACTTTAAATGTTATCTCATTTAATCCTCATAAGAACCTTGTGAAGTACTGCTCTTCCCATTTGCAGATGAGGAGCCAAAAGCTAGGTGACTTCAACTTGCCAGCCCAACATCACATAGTTAATAAGCATAAGAGCTCAAATTTGAGGGGGCCCTGCCCATGGATAGCCAGGCTCCATGTGCTGGGCATGGTGCCTGCCTGCCATGTCCCAGGAAGCAAGGCTGCCATAGAAGTCAGCTCCTGAGAGAGGTGCCACCTCTGGTCTGTAAAGAGGGGCACCTTCCTTGGGCACGGGTTGTATCTTTGGTTATCTCATGTATTCTTGTAAAGTCCTAGTTAAGTAACTCAAGAAGAGAGTGACCTGACCAAGTTCACATGATCCTGCGCTGTAAGAATTGATGAGGAAGTTTACCCTTGGCTCTGGGAGTGCATGACCATATGGAGGGTCGCCCTCCAGGCTCCTCCGTCCATGGAATTCTCCAGGCAAAAATACCGGAGTGGGTTACCATTTCTTCCTTCAGGGGACCTTCTTGACCCAGGGATTGAACCCATGTCCTTGGGTCTCCTGCACTGCACGCAGAATCTTTACCACTAGCCCCACCTGGGAAGCTCCCTGGCTCTGGGAGACGTTGGCTCAAAACGCATGGTGTCTGAGCCTCTGAAACTGGGATGCAGGTCCTTCACACCCTTCCACCCCACAGTCTCCAGCCACAACACAGCTGCCCATAGGGACAGCAGAGCTGGCTCCATCATCGCAAGCATCTTCTACAAGGTTATCTTCAGGAACGTGGATAGTTTTTTCTATCCTAACACACGACAATGGAGGAAAAAGACTCACCAATTTCCAAGATGGAAAAGGAGCTTTCCTTCTGTCTCAGACAAGAGCAAAAGCAGGTTCTTTTGCAAGTAGAAAACCATCACTTTTGCAGTTGAATACTCTTAAAAATTGGCTCTTTGGTACAACTCTGTTTCTCTGTACTTAGGGAATTCTCCTTGTAAGGCTGGTAAAACAGCTGCAGAAATAACCTATTTGTCGCTACAGTGGTGAGCCACAGAGGTTTAATTGAATAACTGTCTGTTTCTCATTCTACCGTGTGATGTATTGTAGAAGGACCAACTGCTGGCCTTGATCCTGAGAAAACTTGTGATGTGTTTTCTTACACATTGTGGGCTCGCTCAAGTCCACAGCACTGAGAGCTCTTAAGGAAAAGGGGACAAGTTCCCTTCTTTGAGGTGTGATGGTAAAGGAGGCAAGGGAAACTTGAAAGCCAGAAAAGAAAGGCTGACCCTATAAATCTAGGGAAAGTAATAGAAAAGACAACAGGGGAGAGATTACACTCCCAAGGGCAACAAGATTAAGGGGAATTGAACAATGTATAAAATCAACATCATCAAAACCAATGAAAACATTCAAATCTAATCTTTTGGAAGGTGAGGACAGAACATTTTCCCATTGATTTTTTTCTTTAACATATGGAAATACAGGCACTTTAACTTCTACACACAGTATAGTCTTTCATCATGAACTATGGGACCGCATCTCCAACTCTGCTTAATTAGTAGTTTGGAGCAGCTTCATGCTGATTTCACAAAATGTGAAAATGTGATTTTTCAGACATGATTTTAAGTAATTCAAAGTAAAAAGGCCAACGCAGCATTCAAGGTTTAAAGCAGTTTTGCACCTATCAACTTGTCAGCAGAGGGAAACGGGCTTTAAAATATTTCCCTTGGGATAGTTGACCTTTTCCCTGAAAAGTATGGAAACATTTTTGATGCACATATTTTCTTAGGTTTTTAATTTAAAAAATAATAATAATAGGAGATGAGTTACCTGAAGACAGTATATCTATACAATGAACTAAGGTATAAGACTTAAGGGTGATGCCATAGGGGGTAAAAAAAAAAAAAAAAAACCTCATGAGATTTTATAACAACTTACATGAAAAAAAATTTTTTTAAAAACATCCAAATTTCAAGTACTGTTTGGTCCTACATTTCTAATTAATATGCCTTCCCCCTGCCCTCCACACACATATAGAATTCCAGCAGGGTAGAAAGGGATCAGCTACCCTTTAGTTCAAGTCAAATCAAGGGACTAAAAGATTTCAGTCAGGTTTAAATCTGAGCCTCCAGTTCCTCTCTGTAAAATGAAAATATAAATATGCTCCGAGCATCACTGCATTTGCAGCTTTTACCCTATATAATGTCTCCTCCGGTTTCTTTTAAATATAAGTCAGATCAAGCCACCCAACTCCAACCCTTCCATGGTTCTACATCCCACTCAAACCCAGTTCTTTCTCAAAGAGCCCAAGGAACCCGCCCTTCCCTCTCCCTCCACCGTCTGATGTTGCCTCCCTGGTGTCCCTTCAGTGAGTCCGGGGCTGCGGGCGCTGTCCCCCTGCCGCTCCTGGGACACAGGGGCACTGTCCGACCTCAGGGCTCTTGCGCTGCCTCCTATCTCTGGGACAGTCCTCCTCAGATATCTGGGAGCGTCCTCCCTGAACTCTTAAGGTCTCTTCTCAAACATCACTTTCTCAGGGTAGCCTTCTTTGATAAGCTTTCTTACAGAAGTGCCAGAGGAATATATAGTTAAGGCAGAAAGTCAAGGGATCAGGAGATTTTTTTCAGGGTTCTCCAATTATCTTCTCTATCCCATCATTTTTTCTTACTTGTCCCTCAGATCTCCATTCAATCATTACTTCCTAAAAAAGTCCACCCCTGATTAGATGAAACGCCCGTAAGGCAGAGACCCAAAGGCCATTCTCCGCATCTTCACTCCACTTTCCACAGTGCTAATGTTGTATTTCATGTTGACTAATGTCAATCTTGGGCTTCCCGGGTGGTGCTAGTGGTAAAGAACCCGCCTGCTAATGCAGGCGACACAAGAGACCAGTTTTGATCCCTGAATCAGGAAAAACCCCTGGAGAAGGGCATGGCAACCCACTCCAGTATTCTTTCCTGGAGAATGCCATAAACAGCAGAGTCTGGCAGGCTACAGTCCACGCAGTCGCAGAGTTGGACACAACTGAAGTCACTGAGCGCATGCGCGCATGGAACGCTAGTCTTTCTCACAAGACTGTGAGCAGGATGGAGACCCATGCTTCGGCTTAGCAGCATTATTTCAGCACTGGTAGAGTGACTGGCACATAACAAGTGCTCAGTGTGTACGTTTCGAAGGAATGAACGTACTGCTATTGTCCACAGTGGCTGTGGAAGAAGAGTGTCTGATGATCTGAGATCCAGGAGCCCAGCCACCTTTTCATTTTGTCTCAGCAGACGGGAAACAGATCAAGAATAGCCCAAGTCAGAAAGAAGAGCCCTAGCACAGCACCCTGTGCTGCAGCTGGGTCCTGGCATCAAAGCTAGACCACTGGAGCAAGCCTCAGTCCAGTCTTAGTAAATACGGAGCAGTCAAGTGAAAATGTTAGTTGCTCAGTGGTGTCCAACTCTTTGTGACTCCATGGACTGTAGCCTAGCAGGCTCCTCTGTCCACAGAATTCTCCAGGCAAGAAAAGTGGAGTGGGTAGCCATACTCTTTTCTAGGGGATCTTCCTGACCCAGGGATTAAACCCAGGTCTCCTGCACTGCAGGCAGATCCTTTTCCATCTGAGCCACCAGGGAGAGGTCACGAAGAGGTCAAGCTCATCCTCAATGATTGGATGGAGGACAGGAAGACAGAGATCAGCCTCTGATATCTGGTACAGGTGGGTGGATCCACACAAGAAAAATGGAAGTGATTATAGAAAATGGGATGCTTTTTAATGCAACCACCAGAATTGTTTATAAAAGTTTACACATAGTAAGGAAAAATTATTATTTTAAGTAAAAACAAAGACTCTATATCTGAGTGCCACTGAATAAAAGTTATGCAAAGAGAACAAAATTAGGATGAAGCAAGGAAAAATGTTATTCACAGAGCTCCCTGAGAAATGAGGCTGTGAGTGGTATTTTTTTTTCCTTTCCACTGTTCTGAATGATACACAATTAACATGAACTACCATTCTAATCAGAAGCATATAAAAAAGGAGTGGGCAGCTACTGCTTTTGTTACACACCTCCTTCTTTGGACAGCTGAATCCCCATCCCTCTCTGAAGAGCAAAACCTTCCTCATCTTCATCTCAGGATGCTCTCCGGGTATGTTCACAGCCATGCGGATGTGTGAGCAACCTGACTGGGATCCACCAGGGTGGAAGAGATGCACAGAAATTGTGGCGGGACCCTGGGCAGAGGAGACATGTGTTCCCCTTGGACTTGAGCTGCGAGGACTTCAGGCCTGGGGCTGTGGCCCCCTATCCTTTAGTGTGAGGGCGAGTCTGGCTAAAGATGGAGGGGAAAGAGAGCCAGTGGGGAGGGAAGCAGAGTCCTGGTAACACCTTCAGAGCCCTGATAAAAACTGAGACAGAAAGCAGAACACAGGAACAGCCTGGTCATAGGAACAGACTTTCCAGCTACCTGAGCCTTCACAAGCTTTTGACTTCCTTAGTTTGGCTTGGGTCTTCTTGGAACCAATGAAGTCACGAGTACCATGGCTAAATGTCCTTTCCCCATGTTCCTGGATGATGTGGGCAGGGATGTGATACACATAGGATGAGGCAAAAAGCAATGGCTATGGCTCTGACTAACATGTGGCTTGAGTTTTCTGGGAGATATGAGACATTTTGAGTCAATCCCTACTCAACCACATATCTGGATGGTAACGATCACAGTCCTATTTCCTGTATTGACCAATGTGTGAAAGTGTTAGTCACTCAGTCATGTCTGACTCTTTGTGACCCCATGGACTGTAGCCCGCTAGGCTCCTCTGTCCCTGGGATTCTCCAGGCAAGGATACTGGAGTGGGTTGCCATTCCCTTCTGCAGGGGATCTTTCTGACCCAGGGATTGAACCCAGGTCTCCTGCACTGCAGGTGGATTCTTTACCATCTCAGGCACCAGGGGAGCCCATTGGCCAATGCTCACTGAATCAACAAATAGCAAAGCTGTGTATGTTCTCCAAATAGATGCTATTTCTTTAACGTCATCTTCCATGTTTACAATAACAAGATTCCCATGTTTTGTTTGGTGTTTTGTTTTGTTTTTTTTTTTTTTTTGGCTAACGTAAATGAGAAACAACTTTTAGGGATATCAGTGAAATAGCTAAATTCTACTTACATAATCTGTTATTTTGGACTCACAGCATATTTTGAGTGACATGAAGGATGAATGATACATTCACTTAGAAATAATCTTACCACCTTCGCATTACAGCAATTGTACTTATACCGTTCATATGCATCCTCATCATCATTGCCTATGTGCATGATTCACAAGAGTCGATTCTCACTCATGTTTACCAGCATTTTTCACAGCACATCACAGTTCTCATTCTATTAAGCTGAGATGCAGCCATTTGAATCTACAGATGGGCCCACAAGTAGCCATTACCATAGCATGAGGGCAATTTCATTTTTCCATTCACTCTATAACTGTAGAAATAGTGTCTTCAAAACATAACTGCTTTTGGTATTGCTCTCAGTAAAATGATTATTAGAAGGCTTGCTTATGATTATCTCAAATACTTACAATCTTATGGTCATATTCTCAGGAATAATTACTAACTCTGGTGCTATTTTCAAAACAACTAAAAAAAAAAAAAAAAAGAAAACCTAATTATGTTAGTGACCTGTTTAAAGATACAAAACTGTCATTGATTAAGATCAGCTTAGACCTAACTATATTTTTTGAAAAGTGCTTCATTATTTACAACAGAGTAATTTAAAAAAAAAGAGAGAGAGAGAGAGCTTCCCTTGTAGGTCAGACAGTAAAGAATCTTCCTACAATGTAGGAAACCAGGGTTTGATCCCTGGGTTGGGATGATTCACTGGAGAAAGGAATGGCTACCCACTCCAGTATTCTTGCCTAGAAAATTCCATGGACAGAGGAGCCTGGTGGGCTACATACAGTCCACGGGGTTGCAAAGAGTCAGACACGACTGAGCAACTAACACTTTAAATGGGAAAAAAATGTCCCTTAGTATCTTTGAATATGTGGTAAGAGATAACTATCTCAGAAAAAAGTCATCTTAGCTTGGGTCCCTGTGGTTTTGAGGTTATGCTCACGAACAGCCTTAATGGGATCTGGGCCCTTACAGAGCTTAGAGTCTGGAAGGTAAAGTGAACAGACAGATAGACAAGGGCAATTCAGTGTGATAGGCACTGTCTGATGGGCATCATTGGGTGCTAAGAAGGCACAGGAAGGGGATACTGGAACTGGACTCCAGGTCAGGGCACACTGCCCTAAGAAAGGAAGCTCAGTTCACTTCAGTTCAGTCACTCAATCGTGTCCGACTCTTTGCAGCCCCATGAATCTCAGCACACCAGGCCTCCCTGTCCATCACCAACTCCCAGAGTTCATTCAGACTCACGTCCATCGAGTCAGTGATGCCATCCAGCCATCTCATCCTCGGTCGTCCCTTTCTCCTCCTGCCCCCAATCCCTCCCAGCATCAGAGTCTTTTCCAATGAGTCAAGTCTTAGCATCAGATGGCCAAAATACTGGAGTTTCAGCTTTAGTATCATTCCTTCCAAAGATTTCCCAGGGCTGATCTCCTTCAGAATGGACTGGTTGGATCTCCTTGCAGTCCAAGGGACTCTCAAGAGTCTTCTCCAACACCACACTTCAAAAGCATCAATTCTTCGGCACTCAGCTTTCTTCACAGTCCAACTCTCACATCCGTACATGACCACTGGAACAACCATAGCCTTGACTAGATGGACCTTAGTTGGCAAAGTAATGTCTCTGCTTTTGAATATACTATCTAGGTTGGTCATAACTTTCCTTCCAAGGAGTAAGCGTCTTTTAATTTCATGGCTGCAGTCACCATCTGCAGTGATTTTGGAGCCCTCAAAATAAAATCTGACACTGTTTCCACTGTTTCCCCATCTATTTCCCATGAAATGATGGGACCAGATGCCATGATCTTCGTTTTCTGAATGCTGAGCTTTAAGCCAACTTTTTCACTCTCCTCTTTCACTTTCATCAAGAGGCTTTTAGTTCCTCTTCACTTTCTGCCATAAGGGTGGTGTCATCTGCATATCTGAGGTGATTGACATTTCTCCCAGCAATCTTGATTCCAGCTTGTGCTTCTTCCAGCCCAGCGTTTCTCATGATGTACTCTGCATATAAGTTAAATAAGCAGGATGACAATATGGGAACCTCTAAATAATGCATAGTGATGAACAAAGAAAGTGTGTGTGTGTGTGTGTGTGTGTGTGTGTGTGTGTGTGTGTGTGTGTGTGTGTGTGAATGTAAGGGGGTTAATAGTACATTGCAGGTGGCAGGAAAGAGGCAGAATGTTCCAGGCAGAAGGACTAGCATCTGCCAAGGCACAGGTGAAGGAAACGTTGCCTAACTGATGGTGGAAGCTCCATCCTTCTAAAAGGTCAACAGCAGTGTGTTTGTTGATGTTGTTGTCTAAACATTTCACTGTGATGAGAGCTAGTAGGGACATTCTCAAAAAAAAAAAAAAAAATCAAGAGCCTCCACTAGAAGTCTCTGGCAGTTTTCAGGACAATATGGTATTTATTTCCCTGCCAGATGGAGGAAAACTAGAAATAAGTATTAAAGCCCATAGTCATGATCATTTTAATAGTGCATGGAATTCCAAGATGTGAAACTCACTTCAAAGCGCCATGTTGGCACAGTCCAGCCAGCTTCCCTACACAGAAAGGCTGTTGGCTGAGACGTGCCACCCAACCCCTGGCTCTGCCAGCAGGCTTGCACTGTCAATAGCTCAGGGCATACCTGCTTAACACAGCTGAGACACACTTTTTAAAATGACACCCTCATTCAAAGATATCATATGGAATTTACTGTGTGTAAAGGATGCTGTGAAATGGGACGCAGGGCATGAGGCTGAATGCATCACCAAGATCTTGCTGGTAATCCAGTTTACCATGTAGGACGGCAAAGACACTGCCGCCGTGCACACTGCAGAATCAGACACAGATGCAAAGCACGTGGCGGTGTACTCTACTGAGTTATCTTCTAATCCTTATAGCCATGAGACTTTTAATGTTGTCCCAAGCTATGTAAAACGAAAACTTTAGAAATAGGTGGTGACATAGAAAAATCCACAATGATACTGTGATAATCACCAAATTGCTTTTAGAGTGTGACAGGTCAAGTTGGTTAAAAAACAGGAAATGGAGAATGTATTAGTAGTTGGACTGTTGGGTTGGTCACAAAGTTCATTCCATAATAAGTTATGGATAAATACAAATAAACTTAGTGGCCAATCCCATACATGCAGAGCCTCTGGCTTGGAGCTCTTCATGTTCTCTCAGCCTTAAGAAAGAACTGATGTCAGAGTGGGAGGCAGACCAGACCTTCAAATTTTTGTTAACTGGGTTTCAACTCTTATGGCTGGAGAGTTGCAGTCACACAAAGCCAACCAGATTATCACAGAGTCTCTCTGACTGGTGAATGATTTCCTTAGAGGATAAGCAGTTTGAGGCAGAAGAAGGGGTGCCAGCCTGGCGTCTAGACATCTGGGGCTGAGCCCTCTTCTGACCCTGGGCAGGGTCAGTTATAAGATGAGGGAGCTGACCACAAGAGTAGCTCCAGAATGTGGCTGCACATCAGATCCATCTGGGATGTTTGTTACAAATGCAGATTCATTGGCTCTGCTTGAAGTGTATGGAAGCATGACCTGCATGGGGTGATGTCTGGGCAGCTACACTTTTCTAAAGTCTCAGAAGAAATTTTAGGAAGGGAATCTAGCACTGGACCACTCAGTGCTGCTTGGAAATCAGTTTCAGTTCTAAATTTTTCTGATACTGTCAATATACATTATCTTTTTATATATATTCCAAAATGGGGGCTTAGTAAGGAGTGGTCTAATGGTTGATCAAAAACAACTGAGTTGGTAAATATATCCTAAATTATTTCTGAGATGTTACAGCTAGACTCTGTCTAAAATTGACCTTGACTCTCCCAGGTAGATGAATAAATGCTTTAGGGAGACAGGTATGGTTCTCATTCCCTAGATGTAGCTTCTAGCTTGCCACAGGCTCTGACGCAGTCTCCCAAATAGTTATGAACAATGGCTATACAAATGAAAAAAAAAAAAACCCACAGGAGCTTTATTTCAAAGAAAATGCAATGTGAAAAGGACATGAATTTTGCTTTACAGAATCTAATTGGAGTAATGGTCTGTTAGTTACTGATGTGGTAATCTCAACCCATTCCTCATCCTCTTTCAACTGATTTTCCCTTTAATACTGCTGAAAGGGTTAAAGACTGTACTATACATAAAGAAGTTTTGTAAGTTAAAATTACAGTGAAAGTGTTAGTGGCTCAGTCATGTCCAACTCTTTGTGACCCCATAGACTGTAGCCTGCCAGGCTCCTCAGTTCATGGAATTCTTCAAGTAAGAATACTGGAATGGGTAGCCATTCCCTTCTCCAGGGGATCTTCTGGATCCAAGGATCAAACCCAGGTCTTGCATATTGCAGGTAGATTCTTTACCATCTGGGCCACCAAAGTTATAGTACTAATAAAACTTTTAACATTTTAATGTTAATAGGAAATGTTAAGGCAGCAGCATACCTGGGAGTATACAAAAAACAGCACGTATGATGGGAAACAATCTATCATCTTTTCAATAGTTACATCCCATAAATTGAGTTTGTGCTCTACAAGAAGTGTTCTTTCTAATATAAAATAGACTTTCACTAAGAGGTTTCTACGCATGATAGAAGCAGAGAGACAGTGTAAGGGGAGAATGGAGGCTCAGATTAAAGAAGAGGGCTGGGGTTAGTAATGGACCAGCACAAGCTGGAAGATAAAATCAACTCTGCTTGATTCCGAAAGTCCAGAGGTTTTCACTCATATGGTCTAAGGGTAGGCTTCAGATAATTAATCTTGTATCACATTTTTTTTTTATTCAGAGTCTGAAATTCAAACCCCTTTTGAGGAACTCTACATTATTCTGAGAGCGGCTATTGTATAAACACATTGTTCACATTCTGAGTACAGAGTGGCCCTCCTATTGCTATTTCAGAGAGCTGGAGGCAGACTGCTGCACGTGCAGGAACAGGAGCACGATCAGCGCCTCGGGAAAGTTCCTTGGGAGCAACTGGGTGGGGTCTCAGCCCCTTGTGGGGCTCTACGCCTCTTCATTAGTGTTCCTGGCAGGATCACCTGCACTAACAAAGCAGTTCTCAAGAAAGTGTGATTGTGTCCCCCAGACGACATTCTGCAACATCTGAAGACATTTTTGTGCTACTGGCATGCAGGGATGTTGCTAGATGTCCCTCAGCGACGCGACAGCCCCCACCGAAAGAAGAATTATCTGGCTCAAAATGTCAGTAGTGCCCAGTTTGAGAAACTCTACCCTGAACAAATCTTTGAGCCATATTGCCTTTTTGTTCCTGTAATAAAAGTGCTAATAACTTCTGGAGTTGAGCGAAGCCCCAGTGGGGAAAGCCTGAAGCTACTCATCTTTCCAGGTACCACCTCCCTTCCTGACATTGGGCAAATCAGTTCCCCTCTCAAGGACTCTGCTCACTGATTGGTAAAATGAGGGTTTGGAATTAGATAGGCAAATTTCAAAAGATGTCCTTCCATGTCACATTGTTTTGTGAATACTTTATAGAGGATGGGCTTCTCTGGTGAGTCAGCAGGTAAAGAATCTGCAATGCAGGAGCCCAGGGTTTGATCCCTGGGCTGCGAAGATCCACTGGAGGAGGAACAGCCATCCATTCCAGTATTCTGTCCTGGAGAATTCCATGGACTAGATATAGTCCGTGGGGTCACAAAGAGTCAGACATGACTGAGCAGCTTTCACTTTATAGAGGATAATGTTAACAGCCAACTTTCCTGAGTGCCTGTTTCAGGTAGGAACCATTCCAGGTGCTTTTTAGGTCCTAACTCTTACCACCTCCACAACTCACTGACCTAGTGACTATTATTACCCACTATTTACAGCCTGATAAGAAGACTAGGATACAGAGAACATAAGCAGGTACCAAGTTTGCCTACCTCTCATGGTTGGCAACATCAGGATTTGAATCATGTGGTCTGATTTCAGAGCCTGTACAAGGAGCTGACATGAGCATCTCCTCCCAAAAGAGGGAAAACCCAGGAAGGGACCAGGCTGGGAGAACTACTACCCTCCACCCTTCATCTCCAGCTGCTTTATCTTCTCCTAAGGTTCCATGTGGTTGTGTGCTGAGCATGAATCATTCATTGAACTAGATTTTCCATAAACCACTATGTGCGATTCCAGAGTTTTTCTCCATTTTTGAGATTTTACTATTTGAACTTTCCAAAATGGCTAGTCTAAAATAGAGCTCAACCGAAAACATGAAGAATAATAAAGATAATAATTCTAAGACATGAATGGAAATAACTAGATATTATATTCCTAGAAGTAAAGACAATCTTGGATTGTAATGATTTTCCTGAAAAAGTAAAAAGCATATAATCAACGTAAGAACAGCCCAACATGGAAAATAAAAAAAAGTTTAGAAAACGGCTGAACTTGAGGCTGAATATCTGCATCTTAATTGGAGTCCTGGCATTACAGATTCACTACAATGTTCCTTGAAATACCAACCTCCCCTAGTATATTTTAAATTGATTCAATTTTCAAAACTTCAATATAGACTTGTATTTTTAGGATTTTATCTATTACATACAATGGGATACACCTGCAAGAGCTCATTTATCCTCCCAATACCCCAATTTCTCCAAAAGCATTAGTTTCCACATTTTTGAGAGAAAAAGATAATGCTGTGTCCTGTATAAGCAGAGGACTAAGTGAAAGCTATTTGATGAGAACAATTCACAGTAATGACGAGGATTACAATGATGACAATGGTAAAAGTGAATTGTCCATGATTTGAGAATTAGAGGCAACTATTTATTTGGAGAATAGAGATCGTATTTATTATCTCCAGCTACCATCACGGTAACTAAGTATTATAAATAATGTATACACCTTTCCGACTTCTACCACACAGGATCAAGACCACACCATCATTGAGAAATGATCATAATAAACCATGTAAAAACGAAGTATAACAATTTTGCTGTGGTTTCCTGCGGCAGACTTCAAGTTATGTATCCAATAGCTTTTATCCCCATGAAAGCCTCCTCTTCCTAGCTGGTAGGGCCTGCTTCCAATACAAGGGCTGATAAAACACGTCGTCTGCTTTTCTTGCAGCAAAGCACAGGCAGAGCGCCTAGTCAGTGCACCAGGAGAAGTCGGCAAGAGGCTTGGGAAGGAGATTCTCCCTGGTTCCTTCACATGTTGTGGGGTGAAGGTATGGGGCAACAGCCACCTTGCAAAAATGGTGGAATAAGTCATATGGTGAAAACCATTATTTTGTGAGAGGTAGACTAGAGAGAGAGAAAATACCCAGGTGGACCAAATCTCTGTGAGAGGTATAAAAAAGTATAAAAAGAGGGCTTAATACCCAACATTCTCCTAAGAGCTATTATTAAATACTTATGCTGCAGTGTAGCTGCTATTGATGTTGCTCTCTCTGGATATCCAATTAAATTCCATCATGACTTTTTCAACGTTGTATCTCTAGAACCAACTTGAGTCAACATTCTGGTGCAGAGGATGAACTACCCCACAACTTGGCCAGAACAAAACCTATTAGATTTTAACCTTTTAATATTTTATTGTTACCAGAATTAAGTATGGGCTTCTCTGGTGGCTCAGATGATAAAGAATCTGCCTGCAATGCAGGAGACTTGGGTTTGATCCCTGGGTTGGAAAGATCCCCTGGGGAAGGGAATAGCTACACTACTCCAGTATTTTTGCTTAGAGAATTCCATGGACAAAGGAACCTGGCAGGCTACAGTCCGTGGGGTCACAAAGAGTTGAATAAAACTGACCGACTGTCACACACACAGAGAATTAAGGTCGTTACTTAGGATCGGACCTCCATGTTTTCCTGTTATTTGTACTCCCTTCCAAATTTGTTAATCTTCAGCCAAAATCCATTGTCTGGTTGTCTGAACTTAACCCTGCATCAGCATACCCATGCCATTGCTCATACCTTTCCTGCTGCCTCAAATACTCGTCACACACTCCCAACTAATGCAATCCTTCCCTACACCGTAACCCACTGAACTGCAATCTTACCCTTGAATATCTTCCCTCCGAGCTTCTAGTCAACCTTTTGTTCATAATTAGAAACCATACTGTCAGATCATAAACTCCTTAGAATATACAGTAGACGCTCAAAACTAGTTCCTAAAGACAAAATCTTTGCTAGCTACCTTAGCTTCTACCCTGGATGTTTCTTGAAACCAAAAACTTGGTCTCTTTCCTAATTCCAATCCATCCTTTTCTCCCAGCATCTAGCCAACAGCCTTGCTCACAGTAAGAGCTCAGGGCATGTTTGAAGAATGTTGGTCTATTTCTTCATTCCTCACCTAACGTTTACCACAGAGCTTTCCATATGGCATCTGTTCAGGAAAAACTTGTTTCAACCAGGTGACTCATTGTCATCCCAACAATGTAACAAGTGCTTCCAAAAAACATACTAAAAGACCTAGCTATTCAGGTGAAGATCCCCTGGAGAAGGAAATGGCAACCCACTCCAGTGCTCTTGCCCGAAAAACTCCACGGACTGTCGCCTGGGGAGCCTGGTAGGCGACAGTCCACGGGGTCGCAAAGAGTCAGACACGACTGAGCGACTTCACGTGTTCACATTCGGGTGAGACAAAAGCAATATAACTAATGGCACTTTCCAGCCAGATCCTCCGATAGCCGTGATCACTGTTGGGAACAAGTGCTCCCTGTATGTGTCCTGACACTGACCTAGACACACACCAAATTATGGCGTCGTTCATTCGATAATGGCTCGTTCTGATGGTCTGTCATATAGAATCTGATGGAAACTCTTTTTCAAATCTGCTGTTTTCCCCAGCTTGTCACAGATTCTTCTGAAGCATCTCTTCCTAACAAAATAGTGTGGGTTAGTTCCAGGTACATACACTCTTTGTGGAAATGTAGATGATTCTGTTTGACCCTCTCAACTGCATCCCCAGGTTATGTTCAATATAGCTCTCCGATGGTTACCATTTCCTGTTCTAAATTCATTAGTCCCCAGTTCCACCCCTCCTGTTTAATTTAGAGGCTCAATGTTTTTAATCCTTCAGGGGCTGTGCAATTTCCACATCAATCCTTTGTGACAGGTGCAGCAAAACAGGAAGCCAGTCTCTGCCAAGTCTGGGATGGAAGCCATTCGGCCCCACAATATGGATTTGAACACATTGTCTTAGTTCCTCCTGTATTGTTACTTTCTCTCAGGGGGTGGTGATTATTTGTAAATTCTGATGAGCTAAATGTAGCAAGTTGCAGAATCCCATTTCACCTTCAAGGAAATGCTGAACAATAGATGTTTTAATGTCTCTGCTTTGTAAAGTTTCAAATAGGCTCTGTTTACACCTGGATATTCTGTTCTTCAGTTTTCCTTTTTAATTGCCCACTTAGTGAAACAATCAATGATCCTGAAAAGGTGACCTACTAACTGCACAGAGGTTTTATTTTACACCCCATTTCCTTCTGCAGCCCTTGGATACAGTGGAGACAATGGTTAGTTTTCATTTTTGCAGCTGTTAAGTCTTCCAGTGTCTAAAGAAATCTGTCTAAACAAATAATACACAATGTAAAATAAGTGCAATTAGATTCATATATGGGCATGCATACACATATCGAGAGATTTTTGCATGGCAGCTGTTTTGTAATTAATTTTTCTTAACATGAATACTAAAGAAAACAGGATGGACTCCAAAGGTACTAATTTAGAAAATAAATGCTCTCATTTCATTACATTAACATATTGTGCAACACTGGATAAGAGAAAACCAAGAAAAACTTGAGGGGATTTATTTTTTTCTTAAAATACTTCATTAAAAAAAGCACTGTGGTCTTAGGTTTTGATTGCTCATAAACTCTGACCCCGTGGTTTTGATGGAATTAGCCCATCTGTGCTAAATCATTTAATAATTTATTGCCAGTTTATTCAATTACTAGTTTCTTATTCCATTATGAAAATGGCCTGTGTATAAACATATAGTGTAAGCTAATGATATGGCAGAAGGTTTCACGCAAGAATGTCTTGAGAAGCTAGATTATATTCATATCCAGGCTGGAGGCTAAATGATAGCCTCTGATAGCTAGATGATGAAAGTCTCTCAGAAATGGCCTGTGTCTCTAAAACTTAAATCTCTTAAATGTCACTGACATGTTTATGACAGAGACATGAAACGATTCAGTTCAGCATATACCAGAACTTGTCTGACACACCCTTTTCTAAAACATTGAAATTGCTTGTTCAATAAACATTTACACTGCCCTTTTCTCCTTGCTAACTAGAATAATGTTTTGGCACAACAGCAAGGTTTTTGCCCCATTCATACTAAGCCAGCCTTGGCCTTAGAAATGTTGATAGTTCAAAGCACTGCCCCCCAACCTGTTCCCATAATGCTTTGGTGTAGGCATGAACACGTGATGAACTCCTCACCAAATAATTCATTCAACTGGGTTTAGCTGACACTACAACATTCCACCCACTCCCCTGGGTGCCGGGGACTGCAGTGAATAAAAGGGAACTCAGGGAGCAAAGCAATGAAGGAGCTGTTTGTCTTTCTTATAAATGGTGATGTAGCCGATCTGACGCTCACAGTAGCTGCAACCACCCTGAAGACTAAGAACCATAAAACCAGCACACCCAGATCGACAGTGAGGAAAAAAAAAAAAAAAAAGAATGGAAAGAATCTGAGTCCTCCATGATAATTAACATCCAAACAAACCTGGAGTCACCTTTCTTCTGGACAAAATATCAACATAAGGGGTTACATTGCCTTCCCCCCAAAATATATCTAAGTCCTAACTCCTGACTGTGAGCTTACTTGGAAATAGGATCTTTGCAGATGTAACAAAGTTAAGGCTCTTGAGATGAGATCATTCTGGGTTTAGGGTAGGTCCTAGACCCAATGACTGGTGTCCTTATAAAAGAAAAAGGAGATTTGAAACAGAGAGGAAGGCCATGAGAAGACACAGAGAAGGCATGTGAAAATGAAGGCAGAGACCAGTGATGCTTCTGTAAGCCACAGAAAGCCCAAGACTTCCTGCAGCCCCAAGAATTCAGGAGAGGACTAGAACTGAGGCTCCTGCAGAGCCTCTACCAAGAACAGCCCTGTGACACTTTGATTTCAGGCTCCTGAGCTGAATCAGTGTGACTTCCACTGTGAACATATAACCCCTATGACAGTAGGAAACTTCATATAAAAATTCACACACCTAGAGCAATGCTTGGCCCTTAGAAGAGGCTCCATAAATAATTGTTGAATGAAATAAATGAGTTTTTCTTTAGTTTTAGCCTAAACCATCACCTAAATGATTCTAACATTCATAAGCATTGCAGTCCTTACGAATGTAGATGAGTGCTTCCCTCTCCTAAAATTCTGCTCTCCAATCTCCCCTCATTTATTCCCAGAAACACTTTATGTGCCTGCATGAAGCTATGCAGTTAAAGAATAAATTTAAATAGTTCAAGTTTGCTTTCATAATCATTAGGAAAGAAAGCCACTATCACACAAATCCTCTTGATGTTGTATGCGTCTCCTCTAGGACATACACGTTTCTTGAAATTTAAAAATTATTAAGTAGATCAATTTCGACAAAAATTTTCCCCATGTCAAACATTTCAAGATTGTTACCTCTTCTAAAACAATTATTCCTGAACCATTATATTTCTGTGGTTCATGTCCCACAATAAGGCAATACTATCTTGCTTTGAAAAGTCATCTGGACCTGTCCATGTATTTTGAATGCATTTACTCCTGTATTTTAGAGAAATGGCCCCAACCATAATCCGCATAAAACATGTAGGCTTTAAATAATTTCAGCAAGGCTGACAGTTCACTTGTGCCTGGAAATGAATGTGCACATCTGTCCTGAACACTGTTTAGTACATGGTATGTCTGGCCACACCAAAACAGGAAGTATGTTTTGTAACATGGCTCTCCTTTTTATTTGTGAGACTCTTTGTACTTTAGGTTGTGCCCCTTCAAGGCAGAAAGGATCAAAAGGGTCCAGAAGAGAGTAATGAAAACTGTTAGAGAAGGGGACTAGAACAGAAACTTTATATATATATATATATATATATATATATAAAATTTGTGTCTATCTGTATGCGTGTGTGTGTATGTATATATATATGTATATATATGTATATATGTATATATATATATATGGGGGCCTTGGTAGAGCAGGAGCATATATTAAAGGAAATGAATGCATTTTTAAAAGAAACACTTGTGACAGAAAAAAAAAAAATTGCTTACAATGTACTGGTTTACACTGCTTTCCTCCATCCTGCAGTCATGGTTGATATTTTTAAATGCACAAGCATATGCAGGATGGACTGTGTCTTCTTTCCCTAGGTCACATAAGTATCATGATCAAAGCTTAGCCTATAAAGAACCTCTTTATTTCCAGTGCCAAGTTTGCCTACGGTAGCACTGATTATGGTCTCTCAATTTATATCTAATGATATATCAAATTATCTTTACAAAAATGCTTCCACCAAGTATATCTGACTGTGTGTGTGGTGCAAGCACCCTTCTCCATACAAATATATAGAGAGAACTAGGGAAAAGTAAATAAAATAACAAGTTTAGACAGAGGAATATGACTGGAAGGATACACAGGCCATTATTTGCTATATAGCACACATTCTCAATAGGGATTTAAGAAATTTTGGCATGTAAAAAAAAACTTACTCCTTTTCTATATAAAGCACAAATATATATATTTATATGGTACATAAAGAGACACACGTTTTATCAGTGGTCTTAAAATTTCATGGAAGGGGGCGTAATTAGATGATTAGAAACAAATATGCCTTACAAAGCTCCTTTGCGAGGCAATGAAGGGGGAAATGGTTGCAAAACATTGGTGAATAGTGACAGATTGGGTTGCAAAATCCTTACTAAAATATTCCTGTCAGGCAAAGCAAAATAGGAAATTCTATGAATGTCAAAATCCACAGAGTTCATGACCATACTTAATTCTATGGGAAAGAAAAACTTTTTCTGATTTTGTATGTCAGAGGGTTCTTTTATGTGTCTTTATGGATTAATAGTAGACTTTGGGTGAGTTAAATTTTCAGTAGATTTTCTATGTTTGCTTCATTTAATACAATGTCAAAATGCCAACTGGTGGAGGTATGTGGCCAGGGAAGATGAAAACGGGGCAAGACAATACAAGGACATAGCTCTGGGCTATTCAGGCTCAACACAAGACCTCAGAAGCAAATGAACTGCACGCCCTTCAGATCATTATGGTTAAGTTCTGTTTCTTTGGACTGAGCACTTAAAAAACTCTGGTGGCAGGCAATCAGAGAGTGCATTCTTTGGCAAGAATTTGGAATGCAAGGATTTAGTGTTGTGTAGACCCTCCTTCTTCACAATGAAATCAGCTTTGTTTTTGTTTGAATTACATAAAAAGCACATACATGCTTTAAAACGCTCCAATAACACAGAAAGAAAATGTCACCTAAAGTCCCACACTCAGGAGATAATCATCAATATTTTGGTACTCATCCTCTCATTAATCTCTTTCTCAATAAAAGTACGTGCACTGTATCTTTACATAGACATACGTTAATCTTTTCATTTCATAAAGCATTAGACTCTCCATAGGTATTCATATGTATATGTATACTATGTGTATATACGTGCATATATGTATGTGTGTATATATACATATACACACACACACATACATATACACACATTAATGAAGTTGCAGCCTTCATTTTATTTTAAACCACAGATGCTCTTTTGATTCTAGTCTATTCTCATAAGAAAAATACCAAGCAGAGTAGAAGGAGTAAAACTTTTTCATGAAATTACATTTCTTCTTTCACCACTGATATACCACTTCTTTCACCAGTGGTATATCAGTGGCTGCAGGACAGGAAAAAGGTGAGTTTTCACTCCAATCCCAAAGAAAGGCAACGCCAAACAATGTTCAAACTACCGCATAATTGCACTCATCTCACAGGCTAGCAAAGTAATGCTCAAAATTCTCCAAGCCTGGCTTCAACAGTCTGTGAACCATGAACTTCCAGATGTTCAAGCTGGATTTAGAAAAGCCACAGGTATGAGAGATCAAATCCATCTGATCATAGAAAAAGCAAGAGAGTTCCAGAAAAAAAATCTACTTCTGCTTTACTGACTGTGCCAAATGCCTTTGACTGTGTGGATCACAATAAACTGTGGAAAACTCTTAGAGAGATGGGAATACCAGACCACCTGACCTGCCTCTTGAGAAATCTGTATGCAGGTCAGAAAGCAACAGTTAGAACTGGACATGGAACAACAGACTGGGTTCCAAATAGGAAACGGAGTACATCAAGGCTGTATATTGTCATCCTGCTTATTTAATTTATGTGCATAGTACATCATGAGAAATGCTGGACTGGATGAAGCACAAGCTGGAATCAAGACTGCCAGGAGAAATATCAATCACCTCAGATATGCAGATGATACCACCCTTGTGGCAGAAAGTGAAGAAGAACTAAAGAGCCTCAGGATGAAAGTGAAAGAGGAGAGTGAAAAAGCTGGCTTAAAACTCAACGTTCAGAAAACTAAGATCATGGGATCTGGTCCCATCACTTCATGGCAAATAGATGGGGAAACAATGGAAACAGTGAGAGACTTTATTTTTTTTAGGCTCCAAAATCACTGCAGATGGTGACTGCAGTCATGAAATTAAAAGATGTTTGCTCCTTGGAAGAAAAGCTATGACCAACCTAGGCAGCATATTAAAAAGCAGAAACATTACTTTGCCAACAAACGTTAAAGCTGTTGCTTTTCCAGTAGTCATGTTTGGATGTAAGAGTTGGACTATGAACAAAGATGAACTATGGACTATGAACTGTGGTATTGGAGAAGACTCTTAAGAGTCCCTTGGACTGCAAGGAGATCCAACCAGTCCATTCTAAAGGAAATCAGTCCTGAATATTCATTGGCAGGACTGATGCTAAAGCTGAAGCTCCAATACTTTGGCCACCTGATGCGAAGAACTGACTCATTTGAAAAGACCCTGATGCTAGGAAAGATCGAAGGCGGGAGGAGAAGGGGATGACAGAGGATCAGATGGTTGGATGGCATCACCAACTCAATGGACATGAGTTTGAGTAAACTCCGGGAGTTGGTGATGGACAGGGAGGCCTAGTGTGCTGCAGTCCATGGGGTTGCAGAGAGTCAGACACAACTGAGCGACTGAACTGATATCACCTACACATGGAAATGGGACCACCTCATGCCACAGTTCGGATTCTCAGAATTAATATAGTAAGGAATCATTTCCCCTTTGCCTCCTGCTGTGCAGAACAACACTATAAACCTGACGAGGAGATCCGTTCTCACAGGGATTGTTAAGGGTCTCGCTTGACATGGAAACCCTGTCTTGTGCATCTGAGTATACCCAGTAGCACCACCTGACACACTGGAGGTGCTCAGTAAAGGCAGGAAGTGAGAAAGCTGCATAAAGCCACATGGAGGGGGTGTAGATCTACATTAATTATGATGCTGAATGTTGATAGCCGTTTCAAAGTACTATGTCTCCCATATTTGTCAAGGTCATGAAATCCACAAAGGCAAGCTTATTCCCACACAGAGAGATTTTTCTCTCTTGATTTTACAAATCAGAGTTGGGTAGCTAGGCAGATGGAGCTCTGAGAACAGAACCTATGTCTGTATCATCCACTGGTCCCCAAATAAACCCTGTGCTGTACACGAGCAGAACAGAGCTCATCCATGAATCCCCTGCCATAAAGATGTCCTTGATCAGGGGCTCATGACCAGGTCCAGCTGAACCAGATGAGTTCAACTATCTATCGATTTTTCATCAATATGGGGTAGCCAACATACACAAAAACATAGAAACACTAGAAGAGACCATTCACATAAATCTTCATATCAGATTGGCATTCTAGTTTTCCTGTAGTAGACACATTCGGATATTTAGAATTACATTTAATGATATAATTAAATCTATTTAATGAAACCTGTCTTTTCATTTGGATATGTAGGTATAGTACAGCCTGTACGAGTTTTTTCTTTTATATTTTTGTTGTTCTAATGTTTATCTTTTTAGGCTTATATCTTGATTATAGAAGACAACTGGAAAAAAAAATAAACTTCAAACATACAACTGAGAAAGCATTTCATTTTCATGTCTCCTTCTAAAAGAATGCAGCCAAAGGTTACCATGATTATGTATGCTGAATTCTTCCCAAAGTTTAGCCACACATTTCTGAGGTTTAACAAGACAACTTACATCTCATCCAATATAAGAACTCTACAAAAGGGATTTTCTAACAGGTCATCTTCAAAGAATTATAAAAAGCTGGGGAAATATAAACTGGATAGGTACTTTGAGGTCAATTTCAATCCAGTAACAGCAAAGCTTATATAACTGTGCCTCATAATACGCTGTAGTTTTGATTTCAAATATGTTCTTTCATTTAGGCATGACTCTGGCCCATCTCCTCTTTTCTCTGGTGAAAGGAAATGCTTAGATGTAGGTAATGACTTCTCAGACAGAAGAGTCTCCTTACAGATCTTATTCCCGTGAAAGACATTGAGGTAGCTGAATTCTGGGAAGCAAGTTGCCTTCTGAGAAGACCCTGAGGCAGCAGAAGAATAGTTTTGTTACCTTTTACCATTTTCAGTCATTGTTTTTTTCTTTGAGGGATTAGCTAGTTCCTGGAAAACAAATAGTATTTCTGAAGGTACTATTAGGGAAGACTAATACCTCTTTGCAATTTCTTTGAACCTAACACAACTGTTCAGAGACCCTAGGAACTGTAGAGAAACGCTGTTCTATTTCTATTCCAGAAAAAAAAAAAATTGCCTTCTCCATATTTCCTTCCAGCCCTCACCCGCCTGACAGCAGAGCTCCTCTCCCTACTTCAAAGCCTTGGGACAGACCTACTTCATGCTCTTCCAGCCACATCCCATCCTTTGTTTATTTTTTAAATTTTTATTTATTTTTACTTTACAATATTATATTGGTTTTGCCAGACATTGACAGGAATCTGCCACGGGTGTACACGTGTTCCCCATCCTGAGCCCTCTTCCCACCTCCCTGCCCATCCCATCCCTCTGGGTCATCCCAGTGCACCAGCCCCAAGCATCCTGTATCATGCATCGAACCTGGACTGGTGATTCGTTTCACATATGATATTATACATGTTTCAATGCCATTCTCCCAAACCATGCCACCCTCGCCCTCTCCCACAGAGTCCAAAAGACTGTTCTATACATCTGTGTCTCTTTTGCTGTCTCGCATACTGGCTTATCTTTACTATCTTTCTAAATTCCATATATATGCATTAGTATACTGTATTGGTGTTTTTCTTCCTGGCTTACTTCAATCTGTATTATAGACTCCCGTTTCATCCACCTCATTAGAACTGATTCAAATGTATTCTTTTTAATGGCTGAGTAATACTCGATTGTGTATATGTACCACAGCTTTCTTATCCATTCATCTGCTGATGGACATCTAGGTTGCTTCCATGTCCTAGCTATTATAAATAGTGCTGCAATGAACATTAGGGTACACGTGTCTCTTTCAATTCTGGTTTCCTCGGTGTGTATGCCCAGAAGTGGAACTGTTTAGCAGACTATCTATGCTGGACAATAACATTTCCTGATAACATAGCCACACATGTTTGCTTACATCTTTTTGATGGTTGTTTTCACCCTACAGAGCTGAGAAGTTGTGCCAAAGCCAGAAATAGTTACCAAGTGGCCTGTTAAAGAAAATGCATACAACTTCAATTTAAACTCATAGATCTCCTCACACATCCACAGAGAGATTTTTCAGAAATTCAGCCTGCTAACTCTCTAGAGTTTCAGCAGTATGTTCTTTCCTTTCGGTTGTAAGTTCCTACGGATAGAAAATTTAAAGCTTTATAGATTTTATTAATAAAGTTTATTTCAGAGCATTTTCAGGTTCACAGTGAAGCTGAGTAGAAAGCATAGAGTTCCTATATAACCCCATCCCCACTCATGAACAGCCTCTGCCGTTATCAACACAAGAATGACAGATCTGTTACAATGGAACTTTCACTGATACATCACCATCATCCAAAGTAAGTCTCATCAGGGTTCACTCCTGGTGTTGTATATTCTATGGGTTACAATGACTGTATAATGACATGTATCTCCCGTGATAATCTCATATAGAATAGCTCCACTGTCTTAAATATCCCCTATACTTTGTTTATTCATCTGTTTTCCCTTCTAGACCCTGGAAACCATGAATCTTTTCACTGCCTCCATAGTTTTGCCTTTTCTAGAAAGTCATATAGGGAGTCACACACTATGTCAGCTTTTCAGACCAGCTTCTTTCATTTAGTGATATATACTGAGGGTTTGTCCATATCTTTTCACAACCTGGTAACATATTTCGTTGTATCACTGGATAATACTTCATGGTCTGAATGTACCACTCACCTACTGAGGTATATGCTGGTTGGTTCCTGGTCTGGAAAATTATGAATAGTTGTTATAAACATTAGCATGGAGGATTTTGTGTGCAGATAAGTTTCAGCTCACTTAGGTGAATACCAAGAAGAACTATTGCTAGATTACATGGTACGAGTATGTTTAGTTTTATAAAAGACAAAACTGCCGAACTCTCTTCCAAGGTGGCTGAACGATTCTGCATTCCCATCGGCAACGGAGGAGACTCCCTTTTGTGCCACATCCTCACCACCATTTGGTGTTGTCAGTTCTAGATTTTGGCCTTTGAATGATGCTAAAGCTGAAACTCCAGTACTTTGGCCACCTCATGCGAAGAGTTGACTCATTGGAAGAGATTCTGATGCTGGGAGGGATTGGGGGCAGGAGGAGAAGAGGATGACAGAGGATGAGATGGCTGGATGGCATCACTGACTTAATGGACGTGAGTCTGAGTGAACTCCGGGGGTTGGTGATGGACAGGGAGGCCTGGCGTGCTGCAATTCATGGGGTCACAAAGAGTCAGACACGACTGAGCGACTGAACTGAACAGGTATATATGGGCTTTCCTGGTGGCTCAGACAGTGAAGAATCTTCCTGAAATGCAGGAAACCCAAGTTTGATCCCTGGATCAGGAAGATCTCCTGGAGAAGGGAATGGCAATGTGGTTTCTTTCTGTTATTCTAATTTGTAGTTCCCTAATGATATATACTTTGCCAGCAAATGTTCATCTAATCAAAGCTATGTTTTTCCAGTAGTCATGTATAGATGTGAAAGTTGGACTATAAAGAAAGCTGATCGCCAAAGAATAGATGCTTTTGAAGTGTAGTTGTTGGAGAAGACTCTTGAGAGTCCCTTGGACTGCAAGGAGATCCAACCAGTCCATCCTAAAGGAGATCAGTCCTGAATATTCATTGGAAGGACTGATGCTGAAGCTGAAAATTCAATACTTTGGCCACCTGATGTGAAGAACTGACTCACTGGAAAAGACCCTGATGCTGGGAAAGATTGAAGGCATAAGAAGGGGACAACTGAGGATGAGATAGTTGGATGGCATCACCAACTCAATGCACATGAGTTTGAGTAAACTTCAGGAGTTGGTGATGGACCAGGAGGCCTGGTGTGCTGCAATCCATGGGGTCACAAGGAGTCAGACACAACTGAGTGACTGAACTGAATGATATACGATATTGAACATCTTTTCATGTGCTTTCTTGCCATCTGTATATATTCTTTAGTGAGAAGTCTGTTTAGGTCCTTTGCTCACTGAATCAGGTTGTTCATTTTCTTATTGCTAAGGTTTATGAGTTCTATGCACATTTTGGACTAACAGGCCTGTATCAGATGTGTCCTTTGCAAATATTTTCTCTAAGTCTGTGAAGGCTGTATTTTCGAGTAAGGCTATGCTAAATTTCCATTAGTTAAATCAAATGATTAACCTACTATAACTTAGAAAGTATAAGTATATACTAAATTGAGCACTTTTAATAGGTTTTAAAATATCCTCATTACAAAATTATTATTATATACTATAAGAAATTTGTGGAGAAAACATATCAAAAAAAACAGTCAAAAATCACTGATACCTTTTGATATACACACAATATACATATCATATGTATACAGAATAATATATCAAATATAACTATACTTAAAATATTTTAAAAATACTTATCAATATGTTGTGAAAATTTATTGAAGCATTACATATCATTCTATAACAATGTTTTAAATAAAGGTTTTAGTATTCTATCTTAGATTTATTTGGAGAAATAATCAATAGTAATTTCATTATTTCCCCATGTTAAACTTGGGATTCCCAGGTGGTGCCAATGGTAAAGAACCCACCTGCCAAAGCAGGATACACAAGAGACACAGGTTCAATCCCTGGGTTGGTAAGATCCTCTGAAGGAGGAAATTAAAATCCACTCCAGTATTCCTACCTGGAAAATCCCATGGACAGAGGATCCTGGGGTTGCAAAGAGTCAGACACGACAGACCATGCATGCCCATATTAGATGTATTAATTCTTGTGTCTTTTAAAAACACATTGATGAGTGTCCCAGAAAAAAATCCTAACATACATTTTTGATTACATCTTTACTGTTAGTTTTTAGAAGTGAAACTGTTTGACCAAAATAGTAAATTGTAGAGCTCTTGATACATACTGCCAAAACATTCTCCAGAAAGATTTTCTCTTCTCACTAAAACCCTTAGGAACCATTATGACAGTGTTATAAATACTCAAACATTTCATTTTATGAGGTGCACCGAAGAACTGATGCTCTTAAACTGTGGTGTTGGAGAAGACTCTTGAAAGTCCCTTGGACTGCAAGGAGATCCAACCAGTCCATTCTGAAGGAGATCAACCCTGGGATTTCTTTGGAAGGAATGATGCTAAAGCTGAAACTCCAGTATTTTGGCCACCTCACATGAAGAGTTGACTCATTGGGAAAGAGTCTGATGCTGGGAGGGATTGGGGGCAGGAGGAGAAGGGGATGACAGAGGATGAGATGGCTGGACGGCATCACTGACTTGATGGACGTGAGTCTGAGTGAACTCCAGGAGTTGGTGATGGACAGGGAGGCCTGGTGTGCTGTGATTCATTGGGTCACAAAGAGTCAGACATGACTGAGCGACTGAACTGAACTGAACTGAACTCATATCCATTCACTGTAGGATCAATTCTTTTTAGACACAAAATGACATTAAATCACTTGATCTGTTCACTAACACTAAACTTGACCCCAAATTAACATGGTTTATTATCAAACACCAAGTACACTTTTAGAGGATAAAAAGTTGGGAAAAAATAATTAACATTACAAACAAGCAAACAAGTAAGCAAGCAGGCAAACAGGCAAGTGCTATGACTCCAGGTCTGAAGGAGATCTTAGAAGACACCCCAAAAGACGCTTTCAACGTGGTCAGGATCCTTAAACTACTAAAAATATAAAAAGCTAGCTCCTATGTGAAAGTGTAACTCTGCAACAGTTGCCTGAAAACTACTTGCCCCCTTACTTCAGATTTACAACTCTATACACACAGTAAGTGCTAACTGACTCCCTTTGAACATTTGAATTTCTTTCCTTCCTGTGGAAGAGGCTGTACCACTAGGAGCTTCCTTTGAGAAGCCTTGTGGTAGGATGGGCCTAGGATCAGGGGGTCAAATTCTAACTTTCTAGGAAATCATTAAACTTAGATATGCCTCAACTTCTTTCTAACAAAAGCAAACTACCTACTTCATTAAGATTGCTGGGCTGTGTATGTGTATGCTCAGTAGCTAAGCTTTGTCCAGCTCCTTAAGAACCCACGGACTGTAGCCCGCCAAGCTCCTCTGTCCATGGGATTTCCCAGGCAAGAATACTGGAGTAGGCTGCCATTTCCTCCTTTTCCAGGGGACGTTCACAACTCAGGGATCGAACCCACGTCTCCTGCACCGGCAGGCACTCCGGAACCCATCAAGATTGTTAAGAAGTTTAAATTAAATAAAATGTGCAGAGCATCTAGTGGCTGACCTCATTTTGCAGTGACTCCTAGTTCTTCAATGCAGAGCAACTTTTTAGAGAACCTGCAAACTATGAATGTGCCTATTCCCAACAGAAATTCATGGTAGTCAATGGGAACCAGGTCTAGTCCAAGCACATCTTACGAAACTTCAGCTCTGCCCGGTGCTAACAGATAGCTTGTGGGAAAAAAAAAATCATATTATTGAGGATGTAACACTAGAATGAGAATGGAATTCAAGTATTTCAGTTGCAACAATGAGAAAAAAGAATATGGAGACGTAAAAAGCCACAGTGAAGCATTGTATTTTGCCACTAAATGTCAAGGCAATTTTTGGATATTCTGATTTTTGCCTCTAAGATTTTCCCCAAGATTAGATGGCATTGTAATGCCACCAAATAAATAATGCCTACATTCTGGTTCCACAGCTGAGTGATGGCTTCTGACTAGAAATTGAATGAACAGTTAAATGGTAGTTCAAATAGTAGCAAATAGTTGTTTGCCGTTTTACAATCACTTATTCTCATTCGCTCTCTGTCATTTTCTGAGCTATGCTGCAGTTAAGAAAGCTGTCATACAAAATGAAAGTGGCTTTTTCAAGCAGAAAACAAATGTACTCTGGCTGGCAGACTGGCATTTAATCATTCAGTCTCTTAGCATCATTACTTTGCTGCTAGCATAAAACACCTTGCCTTGTTTATGGAAGAGGAGATAGACTGTGAACACTGGGCCCCTACCAACCTCTGCACGTGGGTGCCACGGAGGTCTCTGCTGTCACTCAGGAGAGTGATCTTTCTTGGTGTGACATCCAGGCTTATCAGCAGTGGCAGAGGCAGAACGAGACTGGGGCTGTGACTCCTAGGTTCACAGCTCCTGGTTCGGATTAAGAGTGCGGTAAGGCACATCTCGGTCTTTGGGTTGTGGTCATGTTTACTCAGCCACATCCGATGGCTCAGGGACTGGAAGCGATTTAAAAGACAAGTCTCTTCTGCTCATCTCCAGTCTCTCACCTGATTATACAAACTAGTTAACACGTGACAACTCTGGGGTCTTCTGGTCTAAGACTGAGCATAAACATTCCCTTCATTTTAGAAAACCTCGGGCTTTGCCAAGTGATTTGTGTACCCCCAGAGACCTCTCCTTTCCCTTCTCCCCTCATTTTAGTGGGTTGGTGTCTTCAGGGAGGAGAAGGGTACTGATTAACATCACCGTTAGGAAGCAGAGTCAAGGCAAACACGCCATGCCGACAGGCGGGTGCCATGCTTCAGGGCACTGGCCCCAGGTGGCTCAGAATCAGGTAGCCCTTACTGCAGTTCAACAAGAGCAAATCTTCCTCTGAACCCCAGCTGGACCCTCCCGCTAGAGGGTAAAACAGAGAGGCCCCAGTACTGAGGGAACAGTAGTCGATTCCTGTCTCTCCTGGTTGCGCACACAATGTGCCAGGTGTGATGTTTCTCCTGAAATCACAGTTCTAGTTACTTCGAGCAAAAAGAACAGTTTGATGGGTATTGTTAATGGAGCAACTTCAAGAAGAAACTCAAATTTCGGCATCCTCTCCAAGCACCATACATGCATATTCACAGTAAGAATTTCCATACATATGCCTTGTAGACTAACTCCTTGGAATATAATCGTTTGCTGTTTTAATTACTTCTCAGTAGAGGGCTATCAGTACTGCACTAGACTTATCTCATAGAATACATTTTAAAATCACTCTTTTTGCATCTAGACTACAGTATCCAAATTCTTCACTTTCCAATGGTGTGTGTGTGTTAGTCGCTCAGTCGTGTCTCTTTGCAACCCAATGGACACTGTAGCCCGCCAGGTTCTTCTGTCCATAGAATTCTCTAGGCAAGAATACTGGAACAGGTTGCCATTCCTTTCTCCAGAGGATCTTCCCAACCCAAGGACTGAACCTGGAGCTCCTGCATTGCAGGCAGATTCTTTGCCTTCTGAGCCACCTGGGAAGCCCTTTTCCAATAGTATATTCAAATATTTTTCCAGTGAATCCTATAATATCCATTTATTGGAGAGGATAAGACTGAAGATAAAACTGAATTCTCTTCTTCTATGCCTTGGCATTTGGAATTTCTTTGGGAGGAGCCCAGGGTACAATTATCAGAGGTATGGACATCATGGTTGCCATCCAATCTATCATTTGGCTCTTGATGGTTATAAGATGTCCTCTATGTCTTCAAAAATATAAACTTATATTCAAAAGACAAGATACATAGCATGGAACATTACCAGAGATGAAAAGAGACTAAACTGGCATACTTAATTTGGAAGAAATCATGAGAACACTGAGTTTCTTCCAAGAAAAGTTATTGAGAAAGTATCAAATTAGTGATCTATAATGTTGTTGTTTATATGTCAAAAACATTGAAGTAGTCTTAGAGCTGGAAGTGGCTTAAGAGTCTTTTGAAATAGAGTGAGTTATAGGTAAATAAACATCAGCTGCCCTCAAGCCTCTGTGCTCCTTTCATTTTTCCCCAAACAAGCTTCATCCAACCTTATAAACCCAGTTAGACTACCCACCAGAGATGTTAGGAGTCAAACTCTTATGGAGAAGTCTGTACTGCAAAAACAACCTCCATTTTCACCTTGCAGGAAATATCAAGATTAATCAATGCCAAGTTTGCAAGTACATTTGTATCTTGACTGCAATTCAGCACCCTACTGAGCTCTCTAAGGCATAGGAAAAAAGAGAAATACCAAGAATGTTTTTACAACAGAATGTGAAGAGAAATGTTGTCTTATTCACCAGCTCCCACAACTCAGCTTCAGGAGCTCGAGTTAAAACCATTATATATATCAAGAGTTGATAATAGGTTATTTGCTTCCCCTAAGAAATAGAAACAGAAAGGCCAGGGGGGAAACATAAGCTAAAGCCAGTTACGATGAGATATTTGTGTTATTCAAGTGTCAGGCAGGAACTTACATCCATGTAGGATTTTGTGAATCGCATGGCCCCTCTGTGTGTCAAGGCTATCCCTTCTGTGATGGTCGCATCCTCCGTCTTCCCACTGTGCAACCACCTATGGGCCCTTGTTATTTGATCTCATTTTATTCCCACTCCTTGTGGGAAATTATTTACTGTCATCATCAGAGGCAACGGCGCTTGGAATGTTTTAATCTTGTAAAACGTTTTCCTCACTTACACAGGGGAGTCTCCTTTTGAGTTTCCACTGTGATCATGAAGGATAAGGGGCTCGCATGCACACTTCTTTCCAATTTGTTATATAAACATCCTTAACATCTCAGATAATTTTAACTTATTGCCATATATCAAGTGCCTCTCACAGTTAGCACCTATGTTCTAAAATTACCTCCATAGCCACATCCATTTTTCTCTTGGTATGAAACAGCCATTTGAGTGCTGGGGTGGGTAGGGGCTGGGATACGCTGTGGACAAGTCATGCTGCTAAGCAGAATACCAGTCGGGATGGAAG
This sequence comes from Ovis aries, assembly GCF_016772045.2. Lineage (NCBI taxonomy): Eukaryota > Metazoa > Chordata > Mammalia > Artiodactyla > Bovidae > Ovis > Ovis aries. The sequence goes on along the minus strand of NC_056076.1, from coordinate 52,036,184 downwards.
ACACAGCTATGATGGAAAGGGGATTAGACTGACAGGAAGGGGAAGGGTGGGAGACAGAAATAAAATGATTCCCAAGATTTTGGTTTGGGCACGTGGGAAAGTTATTAGAGATAAGTTTCCTGGAAGTTATTTGGTAGAATTACTCATCATACCAGTTAATTAGATAGCAGTTTTTTCACAGATGACCCAAGGCAAAATATTGTTCATTCCATTCATTCACTCATCAGGGCGCTCATTCCTACCTGTATGGCATACCTACTAGATTCTTAACAATCTATGAAAATAGAAAGAGATGGAAGGCATGATCTCTGCTTCCAAGGCTCTCACAGTCTGGGGAGGAATAACAGAAAGACACTCAGAATCTCTTAATCCAGTGTGAGGCACGTGCCGGCAGAGGGATGTGTGCACCAAGTGCCTCAGCCCAGAGGGTGTAGCTCTTACCTTGACTGGGCTGAGGGAAGAGGGGGAAAGGCAGAGGACAAAGGGACAATAAAGATGACTCTCCTAAAGAGATAACACTTAAGCTGGACGGTGAAGACTAAGAACCTACGAGAAAGAAAAAATGAAAGTACCATTTCAGGCAGAGGACACAGAGGCATAGAAAATTCCAAAGAGAACCTTTCTCTTTCTCTTGGTATTTCATCACTCCCTCCTGTCCCTTGATGCTGCCAAGTTGGCTGCTTTTGATGCCAAGATCTTTCAGCACAGTCTCTGGAAAATGGTACCCATTCTAGAGACTAAGTCCCCATTCAAGACCTTGATTACTGCTCACTGAACAAATGGCAAAGGGTTTAGGACTTTTTTACTGTAGCGCATTTTGCAGTGGGGTCAGATCAAATGAGGTTACAGTCTTTCAACTTGGGACACCAAGGTAGAACAATTTCTTCCTTGTGTTGAAGGTTTGTTTTGTCTGAAGAATGGTACCCAAAGCATAAATTGTGGTCATGCAACCAAAGAGAAAGGGAGGCTTAGTTTGTTTGATGCAATCAATTTGGGTCAATTAAGAGATATAGATGAGCAGACTGCAAGGGGGAAAGGAAGAGTAGAGACAATGCTCTGCTCCAGGGAAAGTATAGTTTTCCTAGGACGTTAAAAAAGTAAAAAGGAAAAGACAGTAAAAAAAAAAAAAAAGAAAAGAAAGAAAGAAAAGAAAGAAAAAAAGAAAGACAGAAAGAGCAACCTTAGTCAGGAGTGGCTGGCAACAGGCAACGTAATGCTAGCTCCTTCTCAGCATCCTTCTCAGATCCACGTCTTTAGGGATCACGTGCTTGATGTAGGAAGTATGAGTTAAGATTAGTCTTATGCACTTAGAGTTGCTTTGTATTTTCCTACCATGCTGATACCCTTGATGACATTCTTCAGTATGTTCTTCTTTTCCAGCCCTCGGAAGAAAAAAAAGAGCTCTGTCCAATGTCCTAATTTGACTCACTAGCAATTAAAAAAAAAAAAAATTCCTCCTTTCAGCAATGCTCTGGAGAGAAAACTGTTTCCATGCTTCCGAAGACATAATTGGTGTTATAATTCTGGGGTGACTTCTCTTCTCAGCAGGTATCACTTTACTTATATTAATAATATACCACAAGCATTGAACTGGTAAGAAAACACTGTGAATGCTTGTTACGATTCTCCAGCACTCCCAGTTCCTGGGATCAGTGACTTCCAATGGAAACATTTTATTTGTTTCTATAATAAAAAGCACATAATTGTTATTAGTCCCATGATTCCTTCTGTTGCATACAACAGTGTCTGTCTTTACCCCAGACTTCATTGCTTTTTATTCTGCGTCATGCGCTTTACTGATTTTCCCGCTACTATTATTTCCTTCAATAAGCCATTTTAAAACAACATGAATTTCCTTCTTTAATTTTGTTGGCTTCATTCCTATCCACAGCCCTCCACGGAGCCGAGTACAGCAGGACTGGGCTGTAGCTTCAGCGCTGCTCCTCTCTTTCTATTTGCCTCCTCATGTATCTCCCCAACGATGCTGTGTCAAGATTTTAGGGGGCAAATAAATTTCTCCCCTTTCTCCTCCTCTTGATTTTAGGACCAATTGAAAAATAAAAATAAAAAAAGAAAACACAGGCAACAAGCAAACGGAGATCAAAATGTCAGCCTTTATTACGGATAAAACTGGTGGCAGAGAGCAGTTTCTGTCTGGTAACAGTCCCTCCTTGAATTATAAAGACAGGGCTAGATAATGACACAGCCCTGGAATGCTGCAGACCACCAGCTGAGCCGACTGTCTGTGTGTCCTTGAAACAGGATGGTTCTAAAGGCGGAACAAGGCGGTAGAGCCAGGTGTTCTGAGGTCCAGTACAGTCTGAGCCAAGCTTTTGTTTGCAAACCCATCACTGAAGTCAGTTTCATCCTGTATCACTTATCTGTTAAAGAGTATGTGATAGTGTGGAGAGGGTTCCTCAAGTGGAAAACCCTTGAGTGAAACAGGAGGCTGAGGGAAATTATGTGGTAGGTACTAGAAGCTTCAGTTCCCAAGAAAATATGCAGAAAATGTTCCCTGGCCTTATAGCTCTTGAAGAAGGAACTAAAGCTCCCACCTCTTCTCTTTTCTCTCTCTTTTCTACACCTACTTACATTTGCCACCTAGGTGAGATATTGAGGTTATTCTTCAACACATCGGATGTTGCGGTCTGAGTTTTCTGCTCTTCACAACAGCTAAACAATTCCAAAATTAGCAGTTCAAGATGCCAGTGATTACTGTTATTCTGATAAACGAAAGATGAATCTTTGTTGAATGGGGGCTGAAATGAACCATGTGGTCATGAAAAGCAGAGGAAGCTCAGTTATACTGCTCATATACTTGACCTGCACGTGTCATACCAGAGAAACAAACTGAGTTTCCTTACTACTTAGTTACTACTACTTTATCTTAATTTCTGGACAAGTGATATTTCTCAGGTTAATGGATTTAAGAGTTAAAGGTGCAACTTCCTTTAGATCGAGGCACAGGATTTTGTGATCTGGTCAACAATAATTTCTTAGCCCTGTTTTAGAACCTAGTCTTCAGCATGTATGAAGAAAACCATTTTATTATGGAGAGAAAGGAGGCTAGGTAATGGTACTGAGATTAAAACACATTCGTGCAATTCAAGGAATGTAAGAGGCTCAGAAAAATCAGGCATCAGCTTGTGTGAGAAGCCCCTAGGTTTTGACTGTGTATTTCTCTCTACAGTTGAATACATCTAACTTTTTTGGGGGGCTCCAAAATCACTGCAGATGGTGACTGAAATAATGAAATTAAAAGACCCTTACTCCTTGGAAGAAAAGTTATGACCAACCTAGATAGCATATTGAAAAGCAGAGACATTACTTTGCCAACAAAGGTCTGTCTAGTCAAGGCTATGGTTTTTCCAGTGGTCATGAATGGACGTGAGAGTTGGACTATAAAGAAGGCTCAGCACTGAAGAACTGATGCTTTTGAACTGTGGTGTTGGAGAAGACTCTTGAGAGTTCCTTGGACTGCAAGGAGATCCAACCAGTCCATTCTGAAGGAGATCAGCCCTGGGATTTCTTTGGCAGGAATGATGCTAAAGCTGAAACTCCAGTACTTTGGCCACCTCATGGGAAGAGTTGACTCATTGGAAAAGACTCTGATGCTGGGAGGGATTGGGGGCAGGAGGAGAAGGGGACGACAGAGGATGAGATGGCTGGATGGCATCACGGACTCAATGGATGTGAGTCTAAGTGAACTCCGGGAGATGGTGATGGACAGGGAGGCCTGGCATGCTGGGATTCATGGGGTCGCAAAGAGTCACACACGACTGAGCGACTGAAGTGAACTGAATTGAACTGGAGATTCACCATACAAACAACTCACAGAATTCATTTTGTTTTCCACATTGATAACAAAAGCAAGATGACTTTACACAATAAATATTTTTGTCGTACACTCAAGCAGTTGCAACCTTTGCAAAGTGTGGTGGTTAGTAACCTGGTCTCTGGAGTCCCACAGCCAGCCTCCCATCCCAGCACTGTGATCATGAGAGATTATATAGCTTCTCAGAGTCACAGTCACCTCTGCTGCCAAGAAAGGTAACTATCTACACAGTTGGTAACAATGTAAGTCTATGGAGAACAGGATGGAGGTTTCTTACAAAACTGTAAAAAGAACTATTGCATGACCCAGAAATTTCACTCTTGGGCATTTGATTCAAAGAAAATGAAATGATGATTTGGAAAGATACACACATCCCAAAGTTCACAGCAGCATTATTTACAACAGCCTAGATATGGAAGCAATCTAAGTGTCCATGAGTGGACGAATGGACAAAGATGCTAGTGATAAGCTGCTTTCAGTCATGTCAGACTCTTTGCGACCCCAGGGACTGTAGCCCACCAGGCTCCTCTGTCCATGGGATTCTCCAGGCAAGAATACTGGAGTGGGTTGCCATTTCCTTCTCCAGGGGATCTTCCCGACCCAGGGATGGAACCCCGTCTCTTATGTCTCCTGCACTGGCAAATGGGTTCTTTACCACTAGCGCCACCTGGGAAGCCCCAGTTATTCTGAAATGATGTGGCATTAATGATATATACCTGATGCAAAGAGCCGACTCATGAGAAAAGACCCTGATGCTGGGGAAGACTGAAGGCAGGAGGAGAAGGAGACGACAGAGGATGAGATGACTGGTTGGCATCACTGATTCAATGGACGTGAGTTTAAGCAAGCTCCGGGAGATAGCGAACGACACAGAAGCCTAGCATGCCGCAGTCCATGGGGTCACAAAGAGTCAGACACGACTGAGCGACTGAACAACAATACACCCCCCACACACACACACACACACAGTAGAATGAAATTTTTCCATTTGCAACAACATGGATGGACCAGAAGGGCATTATGCTTAGTGAAATACATCAGACAGTTGAAGAAAAATACTGTCCATTATCACTAAAACATAGACAAATGAATATAACAAAAGAGAAACACACTCACAGATATAAAAACTAAACTAGCGGTTACCAATGGGCAGTTGGAAGGAGTAAAAGGCAAGAAATGGCAAGGGACTAAGAGGGACAAACTGCTATGCATAAAATAAGTTACAGGGATATATGGTTTTCTTTCTTATATGTATTATAAATATCTCAAATTTCTAGTATTTTGGGGATAGAAAACACTAAATTTCAAAGCAGTCAGTATTTTTATCCTTTCCCTTATGACTTATCTTTTGTGTATAGACTCTTTCTATCCCAATTTTTTAATGGAAATTTTTTTTATATTTTTTATTCCAATTTTAATGGATTATTTCAATATAACTATTATATATATTGTTAGTTGTTAGTTATAACTATATAACTATAATATAAATATTTTAAATAGTTCAAGTTTGGCTTTGTCATATTTAAGTATTTCATTCATCTGAAACCTATTTTTAAGAACAAAAGAAGATTTTTGATTGTGCTATTTTTCCTTTTTGTAATCAGTCAGTCTAGCACCATTTATTACATAGCCCCTGGCAATATCAAATGCAGTCATGGGATACACCAAGTTTGGAGGTACTCGGCAGGGTTGTTTCTGGTCTTTAAAATTTTGTTTCAATATTCTATTTTCTCTTCTTGAAGCAATACTCCACTCAGGAAAGGATTTTTGGTGCAGAGGACCATGGGGATAATCAGCTTTATCATAGGAATCATCCTCTTTACTATCAGTGCCTAGCATGTTCTGAGCTATTTACTTAATACCCAGTATTACATGCAATCTTTAATACAATCCGATGAGGCAAGTGTATCTTTATTATAAAGATGGGGAAACTGGGTCCTGAAATGAAAACTTGCCCAAGTGTATTTAGAATGCAAGTGAGAGAGCTGGGATTCACACTCAACTCCATCTACCTGCAACGTGTGTCCCCTTAACACCTATGATACACTCTCTCCCTGGACAAGACTCCAGGGATCGCCTTGCCCAGCAGTTCTCAGCACTGGATACACATTAGAATCACCGAGGAGCTTTTCCAACACACATTGATTCCACTTCACATAATGTAAATCAGAATATCCAGGAACAGATCTCAGGCATTAATATTTTTAAAGAGCTTCCTGGATTCTACTGTGCCTCCAAGTTGGAGCACCACTAATTCAGTCCCATGTATTCAGGGAGGCCTGACGTGCTGCAGTCCATGGGGTCATGAATAGTAGAACACGAATTGGAGACTGAACAACAGTTTATTTACTCATGAGAAAACTTAGGCACAAAGATGGACTATAACTTGCTCCAAATCTCATACTAATTTAATGACAGAACAGGAGCTACAATCCAAGAACTTTTTAAAAATGTTTTATTTTATATTGGAATATAGTGGAGTTATGATGCTGCGTTCATTTCAGATGTAAAGCAAAGTGATGCACCTACATACTTGCATCTACTCTTTCCCAAATTCTTTCCCCATTTGGGTCTTACGTAATATTGAGTAGAGTTCCTTCTGCTATACAGAAGGTCCTTGTTGGTCAGCCATTTAAAATATACTAGAGTGTATATGTCAATTCCAGGCTCCCTAACTATTCCTCCCTACCACTCTTCCTGCCAGTAACCGTAAGTTCCTTCTCTTAAGTTTGCATGCTTCTGTTTTGAAAATAGGTTCATTTGTATATATTTTTTAAGATTCCACATGTAGTTCTCATCCTCTGTCTGACTTGCTTTACTCAGTATGACAATCTCTAGGTCCACTCATATTTCTTCAAATGGCATTATTTCATTCCTTTTAATGGCTGATTAATATTTCATTGTATAAATGTATCACATCTTCTTTATCCATTCATCTGTTGATGGACATTTAGGCTGCTTCCAGGTCTGGCTATTGTAAACAGTACTGCAATGAACGTTGGGGTGTATGTATTCTTTTGAACCATGGTTTTCTCTTGATATATGCCCAGAAGTGGTATTGCTGAATCATATGGCAGCTCTATTTTTATTTTCTTAAGGAACCTTCATACTACATAAATAAAATGAAAGGACAACCCACAGAATGGGAGAAAATATTTTCAAATGATGCAACCAACAAAGGATTAATTTCCAAAGCTTAAAAACAGCTCCTGTAGATCAATATAAAAAAAAAAAAAAAGAAATCCAAACAAAAAATGGACAGAAGATCTAAATAGACATTTCTCTAAAAGACCCTGTGAAACAGTTTGAATATAGACTTACGGGGAGTTTATTCAGCCACTACTCCATATAAATAATGCTGAGGAACTGTGTGGTCTTGTGCAGATTACTGGACTATGAATCAGAGTACTTGGGAATCTCCATACTGTTATCCATAAGGCTGTACCAATTTATATTCCCACCAGCATTGTAGGAGGGCTACCTTTCTCCATACCCTCTCCAACACTTATTGTTTGTAGACTTTTTGATTATGGCCATTCTGACTGATGTGAGGTGATATTGTAATTTTGATTTGTACTTCCCTAATAATTAGTAATATTGAGCAACTTTTCATGTACCACTAATATTTTCAGTTGGTAATTATAAATAACTAGAAAATTACCTTGTAGAAATATACACTGACCTGAGCTCAAAGTGTCAATGGTGAATCATACATCATTTTTCCAAGAACAGATTACTGAGAAAAGAGATAAGAAAGCTGAAAGTCACAGGCAACAAAAAAGGAGAATATGAGAACTAGAAAGACAAACTTTCCACTGGAACCTTAATGTTGCCTAGACTTTCACAAAGAAAAGTCATTGTATATAATATAGATACATGGACTGATATAACATGAATATAATTCCTTGAACAAAAATGGGAAGAAAATTCTCTTGTCAGTGAGGAGGATAGTCTTACCCTTGCAATTTATTTAAACCATCTTTAATGAAAAATCAAACACACACACAAAAAGAGATTATACTTAAATGAACACCTATGTGCCAAAATTATTGATACACTACTATTATTACTAATATTATCACCTTATCAGTGGTGACATGCAGTTTTGAGCACTCTCCTTTCTAGATGCTCGGAGAGTTATCATCTTTGCTGTATTCCTGAAGAGAGATTCGTGGCTCCAAAAATATGAGGCTTGCTCTTTGCTTCATGTACACAAGTCAAAGAAGACACATACAGGTCATAACTCTAGTTATCACTTTTCCTTGACTTTGGTTCATTCTACTTTCATACAATCCATTCGTTTGCCCCAACAGCCCTAACTAGGTTTTATAAGCTCAATTTGGCCCTCTCTACATAGCTGATAAGCTGCAATATACAGGTAGTACATAGTGTTTCTGACTGTGGTACAATTTTGGCAGCATAATTGTACAGCAGTGTTTGTGTCTTGAATATTTTATTGCCTTCTGTCTTCATTATTTTATAAAAACAAATGGAAGATGAAAATGCTGATATGAGAAGTATAGATCTCATAAACCTAACATAGTTGAGACAAAGATGGAAATCACTCTGAGTGCCAAAAGTGGTAAATCTACAAGACATTCACTGGGCTTAAGCCAGTCAACTATTTGTTCAGTTGTGAATAGAAGATAACAAACAAGAACATATTAGAAATTCTAGAGATAAATCACAGAGATCTGTGTTAAAGGCAAAGTGTAACTGAGGACGTTTTAGCTCTCTGTGCCTGGGTCCTCAGCTTAAAATATGTAAGTTTATTATTTGGCTTTTATACAGTAAACTTCAACACACGTGTTTTAAAAGTGCATTATGTATAACAAGTAGGATATTTCCTGCATAGCTCTTATAAGCCAAAAATAACCCATTCCATAATCATAAATATGTTTATACAAATGCTTGGATTAGGGTAATACAACAGTTCTTCTTGGCTTGTAAAATCATGCACACTCTTAGCTGTGTGTACAGACAAGCATAGCCTTTGTCCTATCGAGTACAGTCTTCTACCAATAATGAATAGTGAAGGAGTATGAAGTGAAGTGAAAATCTCTCAGTCGTGCCCAACTCTTTGCAACCGCACAGACTATACAGTCCATGGAATTCTCTAGGCCGGAATACTGGAGTGGGTAGCCTTTCCCATCTCCAGGGAGGGAATATGGCTGGCATGCATGAGATAAACCCATCAAAGACGAGATTAATGCCCCCAAATCCTTGTCTCTTCTATGATTCATTATGAATGTTTCATTGATCACAGTCACATTTTTATATACTTTCTTTTTATCCACAGAAATCAAACATACTGCCTCTACCACACCTCTACCTCCATTCTGGAAAATTAAAGGGTAGTTCCTCTCTTTAGGGAATTTGTTTCATTTATTTCAATTCACTTAGCTCTTAGCACCAAGCATGACATATTAGGTGCTCAATATAACACCTAAACTGAATTTCATCTGTGAGTGCCAAATCTATGCTTTTATTCATTAATTCATTCATCAAATTATTTACTTATTCTATATATATTAAATACATAATGTACACCTTTCTCTTGGCTAAGAGAAAGATGACTTAAAACACACCTTCCTTCCTTTAAGAGTCAGTCTATCCAGAAGGAGATATTAACATATAAACCATAAATTTGACTGTAAGGCAGAAAATTGCAAAAGATGAATTTAAGTGAAAAATATTTTACCTGGAAGATAGGAAAAAAACAACTTTGACTATAGGTGAAAGAATGAAACTCCTGAAAGGGGTGGCGTTTCACCTGGGCCCTAAAACAATGAGCAGAATTTTGAATATGTATGATGTATATATATGTGTGGATATATGCATATATGCCTTCTGTATTCATTATTTTATAAAAACAAACATACATACATATATATATGCCATCAGCGCCGAAGAATTGATGCTTTTGAACTGTGGTGTTGGAGAAGACTCTTGAGAGTCCCTTGGACTGCAAGGAGATCCAACCAGTCCATTCTGAAGGAGATCAGCCCTGGGATTTCTTTGGAAGGAATGATACTAAAGCTGAAACTCCAGTACTTTGGCCACCTCATGCGAAGAGTTGACTCATTGGAAAAGACTCTGATGCTGGGAGGGATTGGGGGCAGGAGGAAAAGGGGACGACAAGAGGATGAGATGGCTGGATGGCATCACTGACTCGATGGACATGAGTCTGAGTGAACTCCGGGAGTTGGTGATAGACAGGGAGGCCTGGCGTGCTGGGATTCATGGGGTCGCAGAGTCAGACACGACTGAGCAACTGAACTGAACTAAACTGATGTGGTATGAAGTATTTCAGTTTCCCAACTAGGAAGAACCTATGGCCCGCTATTATAGACACACAGAGTCTCAACCAATGGACCACCAGGCAAGCCCATTAAAAAATATATGGATGAACTAGGGATAAAATAAGGGAATATCAGAGTAGCAAAAAACAAAACAAAACAAAACAAAACAAAACCAGAAACAAAAAGGTGTGGGGGGTGGTGGGGGTTGGGGCAAATCCATATAAGATAGTGAAACTGAAGTAGAAATTATTCCCTGACCAATGATATTTTAGAGTCATGAGGTTTAAGTTAGGCTTGGGTAATTAAGAATGGAGGGTATACAAGTCTAGGAACCTAGTAAGATGTAAGATTGCATTGAAAGAAAAAATCCTCCATAAAGAAGGTTTTCCTAAATAACAATAAACTCAACGTATATACAAGAAAAATGCTGTGCCTCATGGGACACTGGAATATTTGTGTTTTTTATTTGAATCATAGCAGAAAAATGGAGGGAAAAGATTCTAATGAGGATTCCCAATTAAAAGCCTGCAAGCAGGCTTCAGGCTAGAATGCACACTTCCTATATGGCCTCCAAAAGTGCAAACTGGAAATTTAAAGTAATTCTGGGTTAGCAGACAGTTGACTGGACTGACTGACCCACATGCAAATCCACTGCAGAGGAATGAAGTTTCAACCCAAGCTATGTATGCGTCTATATTTATATATCTCTAATTCCATCTAATTACTGGAATAGATTAAAAAACACAATAATTAGATGCATTAAAAGAGAGAACTTGAACTAAACATTAAATCTAACGAACCCACTGTAATGTGTTACAAAAAATCCCTCAAATTATGTGAGAATAAATTATAAAAGAAAAGTTATAAAGCAAAGAGAATAGGTAATATTTCAAAACTGTCTTCAGCAAAATTGAATATTGTAAAATATATAATATCCAAAAAGAAGATAATGGATGAGAATTTTTCAAGTTGATGCTACACACATCACTCTGAAATTTTCACTGGCTAGATAAAATTTATAAATACATACACAACAATGAAACTGCAGAATGTGAAAAGCAATGAAGTGATCTTAAAGAACATCCAAGGGGAAAAGATTACCTCAAATAATAACAGTTACGATGACAGCTAATTTCTTAGGCATAATCTTGGAAACTATAAAGAAATAGGACTGTATCTTCAAGGAACTAAGATAAATTAACTGCCATCCTAGAAATCCACGTACAACAAAATTGTCAAGAATGGTGAGACTTTTGACTTCTGCTTACTACTTAGAAATCTGGAAAAGAGTGTCACCCTTCTTTTTAATAATAATAAAACCCACTGGATAAAAGCAAAGTCATACCTTTGCTCAAAGTTATCAGAGAGCTGGTGCTGCAGGGCAACCTGCTAGCCAAAAATCTAAGGACAGCGGGCAACGGCAAGTTGAAATGGAACACAAGGAAGTGCTTGCTTGGGTTCAGTGCCTCAGGATGCCATTCATGCTGGTAAGAAGAATTCAGCTAAAATATTTTTAATGAATTGATGACAAAAGTCAAAAGTGGGCTGGCCTGAGGAAAAAAGTCAGAAAAGCAAGGTTACCAACAGCAGCCGTATAGTGGGATCATCACAGTTGACAGTCACCTACTCAGCAGACATTTCTTGACCGTGCAAGCCTCTTGATTTGTACAAATTCATTATTTTATCTCCTAGTGTAAATGTGACTCTGAGCTGACAGGTCACACAAAATTGGGTTCCATTCCTCTTCCTAACTGGAAGTTCAGCATTGTCTTCCCTTTGAATCTTCTCAATTCTTTTATATAATGGCAATAGGAAGGTCAGCTGTCTCCCAGCAACAACTTAGCCACCATCATCAATGGAGACTTCTGACCAGAATGTAATGCTACCCAAGACATTGTCACGCCAATCAAGTAGAAATCGTGCTGCTGAGATCTTAGGCCAACGGTAAAACAACTGGTTTTACTTATTTGCTAAACTTAATACAGGACATAAACATTTATAACCTATGACTCAACCTTTTAACTTTACAGGAAGTAGAGTTTGAGAAAGCTTGCTACTAAACTTACAAGGCTCACCTTAATTTCATATTGGGGCTTATGTTGAGGTATCATACACAAAAGATTCTCTAACCAAAAAAATCACTTTTCTATCCTCTCCTCAACTTACACCAAATGGTGTTTTGTTTTCATCATTCAGACGAAACTGCTTTTGTCAGAGTTATCCTTGTTCTCTGTGCTCCAATACGCAATATCCTCTCAAATGTGACCATTCTTCACTTCTTGAAACACTGTTCATGAGAGTTCCTTTGCTTGTATTCTACCTCTGGGCCTGCCTTAGCAGTCTTCCATGTTGGATCCTTTTGCACTACTCCACTGCCAAATACTGAAATAACTAGTGTCTAGTAAGCTTTCTGCTACCCCCAACCCCACATATCTAAGCTCTCCCCAGTGTGATTCTATTCAGTCGCATCCTTTATCGAAACATTTATATCTAGCCCTGATCTGTCCCCTTGGATTTAAGAGGCACATATGTAACCACAAAATGGCATCTTTATTTGATGGTATAATGGGCATCTCAAAATTGGCATGTCCAAGGTAGAGCTCTTGGGTCTGTTTTGTGCCAACCCCCCAATATTCTTGTTCCCTCTGCTTTCCTGTCTTAAACCGTGTGTGGGTCCAGTGCCCACATAACGGCTCAATCCAAAAATATGCCTTTAACTCTTGGTTCTTCTCCTCCTACGTACAAATCAATGTATCAAATCTCAACAGATATTCCTATTAGTTCTGCCTCCAAAATACATTCACTTCTGCTGATATCCATTATTCCACTAGAAGTTTCTACTAAGCCATCCCATTTGTGCTGAGACCAAATACTACTCTGATGAACAATGATCAGTGACTGAAGAAATGCTATAGGATTCACATATGCCTGATCTGTCTTACAAGGTCAGTACAACTCACCATTGATGGGGGACACTTGGCCACACAGTGCAGGAGACAGGAGAGAAAGAAGAGAATGAAACTAACATTTGTTGCACAAACATTGCACATTACCAATAAATGTCTTATCTCCACCTCCTAAAGAAAAATGCAGTTACTTTAACAGAGGAAACTAATATACCCAAGATCACTAAGTGGCAGGAGCAAAATGTACACTCCAGTGTTTGGGGCTCCATCGCATCTACCCTTTCCATACTCTATGGGACTGTGAATGATACCTCTGTCTTAAATATGTGAAGAGAAAAATGCAAGAACCATTATATTTCCCATTCTGTAACTCTACAGGATTAGAAAAATCAACTGATCAATATAGTAACAAACCTTCAGAACTGATTACCTGCCTGATAGATGGAAAGAGACCAATGAAAAGAGTTCCAGAATTAGTTTGAGGCAACATTTCAAAGCCTGCAATAAACCAGACTTCATTCACTCAGGGCAACAGACTGAACAAAGATGCTGCTTTCCATTCGGTTGTTAAGGCCTGGAGCTAATCTTTTATCAATAAATTTTGACTGAGAGTCTGTTATGTGTATGTCAATATATATCCCAGATTTTAAAAATTCTGCCCCATTATCAAATCACCCATCTGACCACATGACTGATTTTCACTTGTAAAAATTTTGTGGTTTTCACTGTGTCCTATGTGAATAAGACCTGGTAAATTTAGATCTTGATAAAACTCATGGTCTAGTGCCATCACCTCAAAATAACTCTTCAGACTCTTGTGTAAGTATCATTTAGTAATATATTATTTTAAAAATTAAGAGTTTTTTTAGGGTGCTCACTGGACATTTTCATGTTTGAAACAAATAAGAATGTTGGAGAAAACAATGTGGGCTCTGGAGAGGCCCTCTGCCCCACAGAGAGAAGAGAACCAATGAAGAAGCCCTTTCACTGTGAAGAAAAGTGGAGGCCAACCTAGTGAAACGAAGGAAGACAAGACTGGAATTTTTTTTTTTTTTCCTCTTTAGAATTATAAGTAGTCTCTCTTGATTTTGAGGAACTGCTAACGTTTTAAGTCCTTTTTTTTTTTTCTTTTGAATAAGTGTTGCTATTTTGATACATATCAAGAGTAGGGTCAGATGGTGGACATTCTAGCTATAAGCCTGCCCTTAGAAACCAGTACAAAGCACACCGCTTCCTTATACTCAGCTTCCTCATCTGTAAAATGAGACAATTAGACCACACAGTTACCCACACTCCAAGCATTTCCCAAGACATTGAAACTGGGAAGTATTACATCTGGGGGGCACAGACTTGGATTTTTTTTTTTAAGAGACTTGGCCTTCTTTAAACCACTAGGTTGGAATTAGGAAGTGAGAGGAAGGTGGTATCTGTGAAAGCTCTCAGTTCAGTTCAGTTCAGTCTCTCAGTCGTGTCTGACTCTAAGCTCTAAGCCTGATTCTAAAAGACCAGAGAATTTTTCTGTAATGTTAATGACAGAACTTGCAAATTGCCTTCACATCACCAACTGGATTATCTCAGCTCTAGATCTCCTTGGCATTACCTCCATCTCTTGCCCAGTGGAATAAACATAAGCAATGAGACATAAACATCTCTTTCCAATCATGTAGGGTTTTACAGAGTTCTTGGCAGGCAGATCAATAAACAACAGCAGGTCTAGAAGCTGTAAATAAAGTGTTATAGGCATCAGCTACCCAAGGAATAGATATGAGAGTAGGCTGAGGGCAACTGAAGTATTATCAAAGGATTCTCTTATTTTATTGGATCAGAGATCAAGAAATATTCATATTTAATCATGAGCTAACCATTCTTCCTTTAGACAAAGAAACCAAATCTTCAGGAAATGAAGATATGAAAGGGAAAAACAAGTCTAAGTCTCAATTTAGCCTGGGTCCCATATATCCCTGTAAAACTATTGTTGAGTTGGTCTGGAAACCCTGGACAATTTATTTCCTCAAGGTTGGCATGCATGGCTTGATGCAAATACATGCAATGTAGTCAAAGGAAAAAATTAAACCAGAAATCCACCTGAAATAAGTACCTCCATGCCCTCTACCATGCTGCCACCCACAACTTCCCCAGACCTCAGATGTAATCCCTGAGAAGCTGTTAGCCTTGCTTAGCTATGACAAAAACGTCAGGTATCACCACCGCATGGATGAATGGAGGATCTGAGAATGAATGAAGAGGAGGAGAAATAATGAAGGAGTCTAGAGAGAAATGGATAAAGAAGATATGGTACATACATATAATAGAATATTCAGTTCAGTTCAGTTGCTCAGTCGTGTCCGACTCTTTGCAACTCCAGCCATAAAAAAGAAGAAAAGAATGTCATTTGCAGCAACATGGATGGACCCAGAGATTATCATACTGAGTGAAGTCAATCAGACACAGAAAGACAAATACCATATGATATCACTTATGTGTGGAATTTTAAAACAGGGTACAAATGAACATACTTACAAAACAGATGTAGTCACAGGTGTAGAAAACAAACTATGGTTACCAGGGCAAAGGGGAGGGTGCAAATTGGGAGTTTAGGATTGACATATACACACTACTACATATAAAACAGATAACTAACAAAAGCCTACTGTATAGCACAGGGAACTCAATACTCTGTAATGACCTATATGGGAAAAGAATCTAAGAAGAGAGTGAGTATATGTGTATGAATAACGGATTCACTTTGCTATGTGCCTGAAACTAACACAACATTGTAAATCAACTATAATCCAACAAAATTAAAAAAAAAAAAAAAAAACAACAGAAAAGAGTCAGAGAGAGAACATGAGTAGACCAAACAAGAACTGGGACTGCTGGTAAAACTCCACATCTGTAGGAAAAGATAAAGAAAAGAAAGAAAGGTGAGGTCGCTCAGTCATGTCCAACTCTGAGACTCCATAGACTGTAGCCTACCAGGCTCCTCCATCCATGGGGTTTCCCAGGCAAGAATACTGGAGTGGGTCGGAAAAGATAAGAGATTCATAATCCATAATTACAGCCATGTGACTTTATCTTTTTATATTTGAAAAGTTTACTTTCTGATTTGTGATTTGTTCATGGGATAACTCCAAAATTTGACAACCAATAAACAATGTTTACATCATTAAGACTGAATCACTTTAATGTTTGACAAAATACTATTCCCTTCTTCCAGGGACATATTTCATGTTTCTTGACTTTTTCTTTCAACTTTCTGATCTGATTTTTTTCAACTCTATCTTCAAACCTATGATTATTCTTATGTTGAAACCTACTTTTGTACAATTTGGGGGAAGTCTTTCTTACTTCAAATTGATTTGGGCTTTTTTTTAAAAAAAACCTGTTTACTTTGAAATCATTATGGATTCATATTATAGATGTGGTACACAGAAGTCCTGTGCAGTCTTTGCTAGTTTTTTCCCCAATGGTCACATTTTAAGTAACTGATGAAAGTGAAAGAGGAGAGTGAAAAAGTGGCTTAAAGCTCAACATTCAGAAAACGAAGATCATGGCATCCGGTCCCATCACTTCATGGGAAATAGATGGGGAAATAGTGGAAACAGTGTCAGACTTTATTTTTCTCGGCTCCAAAGTCACTGCAGATGGTGATTGCAGTCATGAAATTAAAAGACGCTTACTCTTTGGAAGGAAAGTTATGACCAACCTAGATAGTATATTCAAAAGCAGAGATATTACTTTGCCAACAAAGGTCCCTCTAGTCAAGGCTATGGTTTTCACAGTGTTCATGTATGGTTGTGAGAGTTGGACCTTGAAGAAAGCTGAATGTCGAAGCATTGATGCTTTTGAACTGTGGTGTTGGAGAAGACTCTTGAGAGTCCCTTGGACTGCAAGGAGATCCAACCAGTCCATTCTGAAGAAGATCAGTCCTGGGTGTTCTTTGGAAGGACTGATGCTAAAGCTGAAACTCCAATACTTTGGACACCTGATGCTAAGAGTTGACTCATTGGAAAAGACCCTGATGCTGGGAGGGATTGGGGGCAGGAGGAGAAGGGGACGACAGAAGATGAGATGGCTGGATGGTATCACTGACTCGATGGACATGAGTCTGAGTAAACTCCGGGAGGTGGTGATGGACAGGGAGGCCTGGCGTGCTGCGATTCATGGGGTTGCAAAGAGTCGGACATGATTGAGAGACTGAACTGAACTGAATAGATGTAACTGTTCATATTTTAGAAAATTACTTCCTGCTTTATGGCTCTAACTTCTTCTTAAAACTCTTTGAGGATACTAATGAAGACTGCCTCCATTGTTTTATTTTCTTTTGATCCCTGATATGTCTGCTTCCTACAGGGTTACTTTGCTCTGTCTCAGTTTTTCTCTTTCCTTGACGCAAACTTTTTTCAAATATCTGGTAACCCTTGATTGTTGATCATATTTTAAACAATTATCCCTTAGGAAAGCTGGTGGGATGTCTGTGTACATAGGCAGAGTCAGTCAATTGGCAGATTATGATTTGAGGTGAATGGGATGTCAAGTAGCAGTTATGCTGGTTAAATTCTGAATTCCAGGATGAGGAGAGCTTGGTCCTATAGCTGTGTTTCCTACACGACTTCCTCTAGTGTACCCTGACACCACTTTTTTTTTTTTAAGAATATAAGAGTCTGTCTCACCACCACCCTAGGATCCATACTTGGCAGTTCTGGCTGTTCTGTTTGCATGGGGAAGAGAAGCGAAGGATGGAGAGAAAGGGCCAGCTTTGCTTTATCTAGATTTCAAAACTACAACCAGTTACGAACTCATCCTTGCTCTTCTTCACATCATTTATCTTTGCGGAACTTCAAAAGCCCTTCTGCACGCATGGACATGAGGGAAATTATCCAGTAAAAATACAATGAGAGTTATAAATGAGAAGATTTGTATAATTTAACATTTTCTAGAAGCCTCATTAAAAAGTTTAAAAGGAAGAAATTAATTTTAGTAACATTTTTGTTACTTAAAATAGCCAAAATATTATTTTGAAATGTAGTGAGTATACAGAAATTTTGAGATATTTCACATTCCTTTTTATCACACTCAGTCTTCAAAATCTGGTGTGTATTTCACACGATAGCACAGGTTCATCCAGGCCCATCCCACTTCAGGGACTCAGTAGCTACATATGGCTGCTGGCTACCACACTGGACAGCACGGGTTTTATTGTGGCTTTAATAGCACGTTGAAAAGCGGAGACATTACTTTGCCAACAAAGGTCCGTCTAGTCAAGGCTATGGTTTCTCCTGTGGTCATGTATGGATGTGAGAGTTGGACTGTGAAGAAGGCTGAGCGCCAAAGAATTGATACTTTTGAACTGTGGTGTTGGAGAAGACTCTTGAGAGTCCCTTGGACTGCAAGGAGATCCAACCAATCCATTCTGAAGGAGATCAGCCCTGGGATTTCTTTGGAAGGAATGATGCTAAAGCTGAAAGTCCAGTACTTTGGCCACCTCATGCGAAGAGTTGATTCATTGGAAAAGACTTTGATACTGGGAGGGATTGGGGGCAGGAGGAAAAGGGGACGACAGAGGATGAGATGGCTGGATGGCATCACTGACTCGATGGACATGAGTTTGGGTAAACTCCGGGAGATGGTGATGGACAGGGAGGCCTGGCGTGCTGCGACTCACGGGGTCGCAAAGAGTCGGACACGACTGAGCGACTGAACTGAACTGAATCATCTTCTATTATCACTTTTAATCATCTACAAAATATACTAAATCTCTAATCCACCAGTTGTCACCCTTTTAATTTCTACTGTGCATTTAATCTAACTTGAAGATTCCATCTCCTTTTACTATAGTATCAGGAAGAGAGTATATAAATGTGTGAACTCTGCCACTGAGAAATACATAAAACCATCCCAGATCCCAACACAAGCCCAACAAAAGGAACTCCAACATGTCATTGTTGCTTATTTTATACCCACAAGACCTACAATGAAGTATAGGTACTGGCATTTCCTCACACTTCTCCTAGTCTACACACCTCAAGGTTATATTCCTGTTTAATTACTTTGGTCCACTTGCATTTGATTATTCTGCATTTTTAGTTCTTTTGTAATTTAGCAATAACTACTATTTATTGCTTACTATGTATCCAGAACTCTTCTTAGGCTTCCTATGCATTATTTCACTTATTCCTCTCAATAACTTCAGGCAGAAGGTGCTATTACTATCTCCTTTTTATATATGAGGAAAGTGAGGCACAGAGAAGCTAAGCAAGCTGTCCAAGGTCACACAGACCCCAGAGTTGTGATTCTACAACACACGTTCTTTAAAAAAAAATTATTGCAGTAAAAGTCACATCATATTAAACAGACCATCCTAACCATACTGAACTATACACTTCAGTGGCGCTTACTGCATTCATGTTGCGGTACGACTCTCACCATCTTCCATCTCCAGAATTTTTTACCTTCTCAAACTGAACTTCTGTCCCATTAAAGACTAGCTCCTTATTCCCCAGACCCACCCCTTCCCCACAGCCCCAGTCCCTACCAATATATATTTTCTGACTGTATGAATTTGACCATTCTAGGTGTCATGTATAAGCGGAATCAAACAGTATTTATCCAAACAAAGCTGCACTTTGTCCAGCTCTAAACATGACCTCGGGAAGAAGCATAGGGCACAGTCACGAAGAACACTCACATCCAGAGCTGGACCACTTTGGTTGGGCTCTTAGCCTTTCCACATACTCGTTTTGTAAACTTGAAATTGCTACACAGCCTCTCTAGGCTTGAATTTAACATCAGGGTAGTAAGGCTAGGGTATTCACCACAGGACTTTTCACATATAGATTAGAGTAGAAAGAGGGCAGCTGTGGTCATTAGACGACCAGACAGCACTTCTGAGTGTGTCCAGTGCTCCTACAGACTTGCTTCTGTGCTGGATGCTGGCCTCACTGCTAGACTTGACTCCATCTGAATTTTTACCAATGTTCGTTGAGCTACTGTCTCTCTCCTATAGATCTGCACGGCTTTGACCCTTGCAGCCTTCTCCATAGAATGGCAGTCAGTACTGGTAATCAACCCTGAATATTCATTGGAAGGACTGACGCTGAAGCTCCAATACTTTGGCCACCTGATGTGAAGAATCAACTTCTTGGAAAAGACCCTGATGCTAGCAAAGACTGAGGGCAAGAGAGAAGGGGGTCACAGTGGATGAGATGGTTGGATGGCATTACTGACTCAATGGATATGAGTTTGAGCAAACTCCAGGAAATAGTGAAAGACCAGAAAGCCTAGCGTGCTGTAGTTCATGGGGTTACAAAGAGTTAGACATGACTGAGGAACAACAAGTGAAGATCTGGCTACATTTCTATTTTCCTTTAGGCCTAACTGCTGACTGTCCATCTCTGGCTTGAAAAGCCCCATTGCTCACCAAGCCCAGCTATGACACTGTAAGTCATTGACTCCCTGGCCCTCTGAGAAACAAGTTAAAAGCCATAGACTGACTCTAAGAGAATCTACACTCAATATGAGAAAAAATAATACAAAAAGAAATGACTTTGAGGCAACTTTTTAAATAATAATTAAGCATTTTTATCAAAGACCTAAGTTTAATCATTAGGCTGAGATAATTCATAACAAAGGCATCTTAAAAGCAAAACCTTTGCATGACTATCATATCTAGGAACTGCAGAGCACTTGGTTTAAAATGTGCCCTTTCCAAAGACCCATATGCAATAAATAGATGGTATTTGCACATCAATTGACATCTTGGGTAGGGAATGCTTTCCTAGAAAGCTTGGCTCTGATGGATATAAAGAAGCCACCATTTCTCTGTTAAGTAATGGGCTATGACCGTGCTAAATATATGCGTTCAGTTGAAAGCCTCCAAAATGATGGCGAGAAAACTGATTAGAAATGGTTTGGGAGCCTAATTCTGTTAGTGGGAATGAAAATTGATAAACAACATCGGCTGATCTGCCGGAACAAATAGATTCTTGATTCAGCAGGAATCCAGCTGCTATTATGTTCCAGGTGAATGAGCATCACTTAAATAAATAAATCCTTTCTTTATTCTGTACATGCTTTCCAGGTTTGCCACATTTATTAAGTTAGATGCGAATCCAGGTTGAAGAGGTACAGAATGCCCCTCTGGGAGACACTGTGGAATCAGTGGGACAGTCAGAAAGGTCACTGAGCTCCAGAGAGGGGAAGGGTTGTGTTTAGCAGCTTTCTCATAGCTAAGCCTGTTATTAACTTCGTGGTATTTCAAATTTATAAAGCATCTTGCAGCCCGAGCTTCCATGTGTACTGCAAACATTAATTAATCCTCACAGCATCCCCCAGAATGTGAGGAGGTCCAGTTTGCATCTCACAGACAATGCAACCCAAAAGTAGAGAAGTTAAGCCAGGGGCCAAAGGACACTCAGGTCACTCGGAGACTGACCACAGGGATTGCAAATTCCCAGCCCTTGGAAAGAAAGTGTGATCATGTGGACTTTAGCAGGTTACGCAAGAGGAAAAAAGCATTTTCCAAGGCTTACAGACAGGAAGGGAAAGAATCAACTCTGGTGGAGTTTGTAAACATCTACTTGCATTGGGTGGAGGAGGAGATGGTAACCCACTCCAGCATTCTTGCCTGGAAAATCCCATGGACAGAGGAGCCTGGTGGACTACACTCCTTGGGGTTGGAAAGAGTCAGACATGATGGACCATGCACGCACTCACGTTGAGAAGGCAACTTTTGCTTCATGAGATTTGTTTTTCCAAAGCAAAAAGAAATATAATCCATTTTATGATTGTAATAAAATGTTACCCCATCCCAAGGTAAAAACATTAAAGAAATGCAATACTCTCTAACTGTGTTGCATTGAAATAACTGCTATATAGTAGTTCTAATATAGAGAAATTAATTTTTCAATCCTGTTGTAAAATGAAGAATCCAAATCTTTCCCTTTTTTTAATTTAGACTCCTTTCTCTGAGAGAGAGAAAAAAAAAAAAGTTTCACCCAAAAGGAGTGGGAGATGTTACTTATTGAAAAGACAGATTTCAGGCAGATTCGACAAATGACAGCAGTGACATTTGCAGAATCACAAAAGCCGGAGCAATGTGCTCACTCGCCTTCCGAGGTAACATCTCTCCAAGTTGCAAATAGGATTATAAATAAAGTGCTGTTCAAAGACCCATCGCAAAACCATTTTCCACGAGAAACTTAAAATAGAACAAAAATATCCCATTTACGTTGGCATGATACATTTTACTACCTGCCACTTTAATCTCCAGGAGTCAGGCTTAACAATAATATCAAAGACAGGTTTATTATCAAGGTCCACATGTCCTATTTTCCTCTTACTAACAACCTAACAGAAATGCCAGACACAGAAGTTATTCCTGGTGCAACATATCATTTAATTCCCTTTGACAGGTTTATTCTTCTTTGAAACTGTAAATTCATTCATTAGATGGAAGAGACTTGTTAGGCTCTGATATGTGCTTTGTTTCTTTCAAGGATAGATACTATCCCTTTGATGTATCACTGGGAAGTAGTTCTGTTTTTATTAACAGGGGTAAATATTGATGGTAGTCAAAAAAATTAAGTGCTTTGTCTTGTGTTTCTGATTGAAACCACTAAAATAGGTAGTGCAAATCAAGCAGCAGGACAGATTTGAAATTCTATTGCGGAATAAAGAATTAAAGGTTTAGAGATGTATACTTTGTGTGTATGTGTGCTAAGTCACTTCAGTCATGGATGTACAATTTACCATAATCTAAATAAGGGAATGTGAAGCTCAGTCCTAGTTTTCTTAGAGAATATAGCTCTTCCCTGGATCTCTAGATTGCTTTTCTTGTCGGTATTCATTTCTAGGTGAAAACTGTGTAAGACTGCCTCACCTCATTTGCCAGCATAAGAGAACTGTACTGGAAAGCAACGCAAGGGTAGAAAACACACAAAGAGAAGATAGCACTGGGGAGTAACAGGAGAGGATTCATTCGCAGTTATGACATCACTGGAAGGTGTTACGTTAAGAAACATGAAGGTCACAGAACTCACAAGAAACAGACCTGATAGCTGATCCAAATCTATGTCACTTCAAAGCCCACGCTCATTCCACAACAACACAGAGTCTCTCCAAAGCATTCTGTTTACAACTTCTTCATTATTTATAGCTAGCCTTGTTCCAAAAAGAATGCAAGGTTAATGTACAAATCTGGAAACATCACAAGAGGATTCAAGCAAAATGACACAGGAAAGTAAGACCCGAGAAATAAGATGACTGAAGTCAAATGTAGGGAACAGTGTGATGCCCGGAAGTTCCTTCAGAGATGAGCCTCTAACATTGCTAGGAGTTCTCCAGCAGGAATCAGGAAGACATATATAGATCTCCATATTCTACCCATAGAAGCCAACTAGCTAGTCAGGAAAATTAAACTGGTGTTTTCCCCTTGTTCCAAGTCCTCGCATAGGTATGTATTCTGATGAACAAGATCATCAAAAACACATTTTCAGAAAACATGTCAAGTTTAATTAGGTTCCTTTTCTCTAAAGTTAGATGGATGGAGCCATAACAAAACAGAAAGTCAAGAAAAGCAACCCCAAACACAGGATTTGGGAGATTGGGGAGGGCAGGGGCGGGGAGGATTAATATTCCACACAAGCTCATGGCTTCTTAATTATCTGTCTCAGGGCTGCTGCTGCTGCTGCTACTAAGTCGCTTCAGTCGTGTCTCACTCTGTGCGACCCCACAGATGGCAGCCCACCAGGCTCCCCCATCCCTGGGATTCTCCAGGTAAGAACACTGGAGTGGGTTGACATTTCTAGATGTTGAAATAGTGGGGAAAAATAGATGGATCATTCTCCTCCTTACCCAGCCCCCAAAGTTCTAAATAAATATTGCTACTCTTAGTTGAGGTTTTAAATGTATTCAGTAGGGTAAATTTAAAGTGATAATCCTCGATCAGCAGCTAGAGCTCAACAGGGCTCTGTGTGGCCAGTTAACTGTGAATCTACACATTTCAACAAGTGTAGTCAGAGTTACAACTTGGTGTTAGGCATTAAAAAAGAAATCTCCTTAAATAAAAGTGTATTATCTGGAATTAAGATATTATCAGGATTAACAACTTTGCCTTAGTTCTGCCAATTAATTATCAGATATCAGGGGACCTGAAGGAATAGGATGAAGGATAGATACACTTTCTTTAAGTGCCAAAAACGTTTTTCATCTCTACCCCCAGAGCTAGAGCAGCAGCAGAAAAGGAGTTTGAATGCTGCTTGGCAATCTGCTCCTGCATTACTCTGGTGGGAGTTGGAGGTCTAGGCTCAGCATGGCTGCACTGCCCATCTCTTAAACTGAGGACAAGCAGTGTTGCTCTCAGAGCCGACAAGTGGAAAGTCTCTGTCCCAGGTCCCCAGTCTCAAATTTTGGAGCATCTTTGTGGAAATCACGTATTTCTATTTTTTCCCAGTGGCTTGGAACCAACTCAGTCCCTACTTTTCTCATTCACAAGTCCCTCTGATCCTCTCCCTCCAACTCTGGAATCTTCTAGATGCCCCTGGAACTGATGTGTGCTCCTGCGGTCATCCCAGGGTCCTTGGGGCTGAGTCCCAGCATAGGAGGGCGAGCTGCTCATTTGTTCCAGCAGGCTGATGAGAGATTTTGTTGGGAAGAGTTGCCAGAGTGGCACCAACGCGCTAGTCTGGAGCGGCTCTCACTCCGGAAGCTGGACAAGCTCTGGGCTCCAGGCTGCGGACGCTCTCCCAACAAGTCCTCCCATAGGGCAGGCCCCCAGCCGTCATGTTCCCCTCAGAGGGCGGGCCCCCAGCCGCCATGTTCCCCTCAGAGGGCGCGCCCCCAGCCGCCATGTTCCCCTCAGAGGGCAGGCCCCCAGCCGCCATGGTCCATCCACAGGGCTGCGTCTGATCCCAACGCCTGTGCGCCGTGAGGGGAGTAGCACTTTGGCAACAGTTTCGCCTGCCGCGACGACTTTAAAGTTACCCAGGGAAGTCCTAACAACTTCCTCCACAGACTCTCTGCCATGACTGAGGAAGACGCCATGGAATGGATATATGGCCACATATCTCCTCTGAGGGATTCTGAAACTAAGGCTTCCTAACATCAACTGGCCTATTTAATCTATCTACTTCCTCTTTGGCCTTTGACCAATATGGTGTCATTGTGCTTTCCTAAACTGGTCTTTCGGAGGAGGCAGTGGCATCCCACTCCAGTACTCTTGCCTGGAAAATCCCATGGACGGAGGAGCCTGGTGGGCTGCAGTCCATGGGGTTGCTGAGAGTTGGACACGACTCAGCGATTTCACTTTCACTTTTAAATTTCATGCATTGGAGAAGGAAATGGCAACCCACTCCAGTATTCTTGCCTGGAGAATCCCAGGGACCGGGGAGCCTGGTGAGCTGCCTTCTATGGGGTCGCACAGAGTCGGACACAACTGAAGCGACTTAGCAGCAGTAGTAGCAGCAGCAGCAGCAGCAGCAGCAGCAAACTGGTCTTTAATCACCCTGGGTGAGGAAAGGACACTTCTTGGGCAAATGGGAACGCCTTTCCCATTCTGTCCAAGGGGCCACTGCCTCTTCAACCCCGCTAGTGGTCATGGAGGCAGAAGTGCAGTCAGTATTGAAAGTGATTATGTCCTAAGGATACGCTAATGACAGCGTAAGGAGTCCAAGGCAAGGCATGATTAGAAGATGTGTCTTTCAACTTCCGCACTATAAAGTTTAAATCTAATCAACATGTCTAGAAAATTAATTGTTTATCTATAAGATACTCTGTAAGACTTTTAGTTGAGATTGTCATCAACAACTTTTAAGAGTCATTAGAAGCCAGTATTGAAAAGTGGCACAATGGATGATGCACTCATGAGTAAATAGTACTCAAAAACTGCAAAGGCAAAGAAATCTATGTGTTTCAATAAAAACAGGTTCTAAGAAGCCATAACACTATGGGTAAAAACATCATTACTAACTGTCCCAGAGGAAAGATGAAATTAGTCAAGAATGGTGCATTTGATGATGATGAAAAAGAAGGAATGATTCTTGAGCCTGAAAAAATGGTACCCGGACACTAGGAAATATTGACAGGTGTGCTGATGCACTTTCTAACTTGCTGCCACTGTAAGATGCTCCAAGCTCATCTTGAATATATACTATATTGTAAAATGAAATTGTTTATATAGATACGGGTCTTTAAAAAAAGTACTTACGTGGGTCTCCACACACTCAAGGTCAAGTTGTGATTCAGGGTCTGCAGCTCTAAGAAGAACCGTGGAGAAGACAGTAGCAATGCAGAAACTTGAAGGGAGGAGCAAGATATAATTTTCTTTCTCACAGTTTTACTGCAAACAAATCCTGCTCCAGAAACCTAGTCAGTCGTATCAGGAATCCTTTAAACTTTGCTTTCCAGCTGTTTTGGGCTTGCTGATAACATGCCGGTTGGTATAAATATTACATGATCCCATATCCCAATATTATTCATCCGATTATGTGAGCTAGCTCACTGCAAGATGGTTTTGGAATTTTAAATAAAGCTATTTTTACAGATAATAATTTGGATATATCTAGGAAATAATGCCATCATGCATTGCAATAAGATGTGATGTTGGATAACACTGTCGTATGGATATTTTACTTACCATGCAACATGTAGCCTGTCACTTGGAGTTTCAGCTTCAGCATCAGTCCTTCCAAAGAAATCCCAGGACTGATCTTCTTCAGAATGGACTGGTTGGATCTCCTTGCAGTCCAAGGGACTCTCAAGAGTCTTCTCCAACACCACAGTTCAAAAGCATCAATTCTTCGGTGCTCAGCTTTCTTCACAGTACAATTTTCACATCCATACATGACCAGTGGAAAAACCATAGCCTTGACTAGAGGGACCTTTGTTGGCAAAGTAATATCTCTGCTTTTCAATATGCTATCTAGGTTGGTCATAACTTTCCTTCCAAGGAGTAAGCGTCTTTTAATTTCATGGCTGCAGTCACCATCTGCAGTGATTTTGGAGCTCAAAAAAAATAAAGACTGACACTGTTTCCACTATTTCCCCATCTATTTCCCATGAAGTGATGAGACCAGATGCCGTGATCTTCGTTTTCTGAATGTTGAGTTTTAGGTCAACTTTTCGCTCTCCTCTTTCTCTTTCATCAAGAGGCTTTTTAGTTCCTCTTCACTTTCTGCCATAAGGGTGGTGTCATCTGCCTATCTGAGGTTATTGATATGTGGCTAAATAATTTGAGATTTTATCTATAAACTTTCCTAGCACTATAGGGAATACAGGTGTTTTTTAAATAAAAGAAACAAGCCATTCGAGATCAAAATCTCCAATATAGATGACTGGTTATGTGCTGAGATCTTAAAGTCAGGTGATGACAGCATCAATCAGCCTTATTTTTTCAGTCACTGGATGGCCCCAAGGTGTACTCAGCCAGGCACAGAGTAAAGGAAAACATACTTTGGTCCCAGTTTCAGTAACTCCCAAGGAGCAACACACTTGTGCAAGAGAAGGAGTGATTTCAAACCGGTTTCTTCCCCATCCTGCCTGTTCAGGGTTCTGATGATTCTCTCTTCTGGCCTTTGTATCATGTCTCTATCATGAGAACATCTATGTCTTGGGAGGGGGTTGGAGGCAGTGATTTTGCACTTTCTCCTTTTGGATGTCCCACTGACTCAGGAAAATGGGACAAACAGGGGACTAATATGAATGAAATTTCTATTATATGAATCATTTTGGTTGGGGGAGAAACAATTATTCTATTTGAATAATATGGGTGTCTTTAAGCCTTGAAGAAGATATTTCATTATGTTTGAAACAACACTAACTGAAGGACACTTCTACATAAGTAATATTTTATTATTTTTCCTTAATTTCACCTTAAAGTGAATTAAACTTACATATATGTATATGCAAATATAGCACACATATATTTATATATATAGTTGCATATACAAATTGCCTATGGACATGTTTTATTTATAAAAAATGTATCTGATACTTTGAACCAAGATTGCCAGTGATTCGTTGAAATGTTTTCAGACTTTCTCATTTTCTAAAGCAAAACAATTTCCCTGAAAGGTTGAAAATCATTTAAATGAACCTATAAAATAGGTGGTAAAATGGTTTTTAGTTCAGCTGAGGAGGTGCTGCGCTGGTCTTAATGAGGCACCCGAGATGGTTTTATCCTGCTCATACAAATCATTTGTTTCAGTGACATTTGAAACTGCTATTAATGCAAAAACTTTACATCAGTAAGCC
This sequence comes from Ovis aries, assembly GCF_016772045.2. Classification (NCBI taxonomy): domain Eukaryota; kingdom Metazoa; phylum Chordata; class Mammalia; order Artiodactyla; family Bovidae; genus Ovis; species Ovis aries. Next base: position 52,007,892 of record NC_056076.1, on the reverse strand, counting down.
CCACTTTACCGTTTTTCCCACATCTTCAAGACTTTTGACAAGCTTCACTACCCACTGTAAACCTTCGCCTTCCTAATATAAACCATTCATTTGATTTGAGCACAAGAATTATTGAGACTCAGAAGATTTTAAGCCAACAGTACTGAGTCTCTTCATTTTACCTTATTCCTTAAGACAAATTATCTGAGTTTGGATACATTTAAAACTTTTTCTTTCATGCAAATTTTTTTCTAATTGTTAGCAGGATTAGGACATATAATTCCACAAATTAATAAGCAAAAGTGATCAGAGCTTATATTTAGAAACTGATTCAGCTATGTAATATATACAAAAGAAGATGGGATTTCTGTTACTGAGAGATTACATGAAACCTAAGTGCAAACAAAGATAAGAAGGAACCTGGTCTGTTACTAAGAAAGCAGCAAAATTTTTTGGATATACCACACTAGTCAGGGTACTGGGCACCCCAGAAGGAAAACTGTCCATCTGAAGCTGGAGACCTCAAACAGGAACTCAAGGTGGGCTGTGTTCCAAGCTAGGGACATGGCAACGGACTACCTTAAGCTCTCAAGAGTGTGTTATTACAAAGACTCCGGTCTTCAATATGGCTATCTATGATCTCCTGTTTCCAAATGTTAGTTGTTCAGTCACATCTGACTCTTTGCAACCCCATGGACTATAGCCCACCAGGCTCTTCTGTCCATGGGATTTTCCAGGCAAGAATATTGGAGTGGGTAGCTATTCCCTTCTCCAGGGGATCTTCCTGATCCAGGGAGTAAACCTGGGTCTCCAGCATTGCAGGCAGATTCTTTACTGTTTGAGCCACCAGAAAAGCCTCTGTTTGTAAAGAGAATATTATTTTTCTTCTGGGTCTCTGTGACTGAATATACACTTCCACTTGATTTATAAACAGTCAAGAACTCCCTTTGTAAGGAACTTGAGACCAACTGGCAACTAGTCACAGGAGGTTGAAATTTCAACTCTGAATCTTTCCTAGTCTTTAAGAAATGAATCAGATCATTGCAAACTTCAGTACTTTAACTAGAAGGAAGTGACATGCCATTGACCTCAGCTTTTCTCTGCACATGTGCGTACCTCCTCCAGAGTACAAGACAACCTTCAAGAGTCGTTCAAATATTCATGTCCTATGACATGATGATTCTCAATGTTTAAAATCTGGTATGACAAAAAAATACAGTCCTACTCACTTTGTGTTAGTGCTGACATCCAAAATATCTGATTCCCTTGGACTTAAGTAGACACAACACAGAGGTATGATATTGAAAATTGCAGTGATTTTACAATTTTCAGGAGGTTTTGGTCTGAATTACTTTTCTTTCATATAGGTAGAAGCAACCAAACAGGAAACAAAAACAGTTCTTCACTGACAATTCTTACAATTGAAATTCAGATATACTACTTATATACATGGAATCTGCGAAGCTGCAGTGAAGCAGTTTTCCTTCATTGGATCACATTCTTTGGGGCAGCTTGTCATCAGACATATGTCTAAAAAGATCCCATTACTCACTCTTGTATCCCATGTCTGCTGGCCTCATTTTCTGTAGTTCACACAGGCATTCCCTATATACCAGTAAGAATGTTTGCTGATATCATAAGGCTTATATATATTTTGGCTCAAGTTCCAAGAGGAAACTGAGAGTTATCTTTCATCCTCCAAGGCAGAAAATTCTAGGGGAGGATTCTGACTCAGCCTGCATCTCACATCTCTTTGTGGGTGACGGTGATCCCATATTAGTTTATTGTTAGCCTAGCTTATTGCATGCAACTATGCTTGTGACTAAAGGTAAGGACAGACCACTGGGTTTGATCATCTACAATAACATGGGGAATATGGTGTATGTTCCAAAGGAAACCACATACCATTTTCCATGAGGAAGAAGTAAGAAGTAAGAGTTCTCCTTATGAACTCTCCTTATGAGTTCATAAGGAGATAGATACATTGTCCTTGTTTAGTCTTCTTTTCCAAATTCTAATTCTTTTCTTTAGAGTACTTCACAGTGAAAAATATCCTCTCTAGTTTTATGTAAAAATTTGCTAATAACTTACGTCTGTGATCTATGAAACATTCAACAGGCTCACGCACAAACATGACACAAATACCAGTATAAATTGAATTTACTGAATTTTCCTTTATTTAAGCTATGTTTCTCCCTTCTATTTAAAGCAATAATTGATTTAAAATTTTATGTGTTTAGTTCTGTCTTAAACACATTCTTTATGCTTGTCAAGAATGAAATTACCTAGAAAAACACATTACCTATTTTAATAAAACCTGAGCCAATCATATTCCAGATGACATTTGCTAGTTACTAGGAAAAAAAGTAAATACACATCTCAAGGTTGACCTCTAAATGACATTATACATCCTTTTATGAAAGCACCAGGGAAGGACCAGCTAGATCTGTGAAGTTGCTTAAGGATGCTTTCTGAATAGCCTGCCACCTGCTCTCTACCCTTGGTCATACATTCTAGGAGGATGTTCAACCTTCTCTGCACTTTCAGCTCTCCTTGGGAGTTAAAAAATGCTTTGGGCCTAATTCCAGACCCAATTCCTGGAGAACAGCTTGGACCTTACTGACTTTCAGTAAAGCCAGGGTTCCAGTGTGCATGTATGAGAAACACTAGTCTAGTGTTAAGGACTTGAAATCACCAGCTCAAATGCATACATGTTACCTGAGATGGTTAGTACAGAAAGCTAATGTGTGCCAAGATCGCTTATCAATTTCAACTAGGGGCAACTATCCTCCCATAAGAGACATTTGGCGATGTCTGGGAACATTTTTGGTCGTCACAACTTGGGGATGCAACTGGCATATAGTTAAGAGACTGGTAATGTTGGTAAACTCCTAAACTGCACAGGATAACCCGACACAGAAAAGAGTTATCCACTCAGAATGTCAATAGTACTGAGCCTGAGAAACACCTGAGCCAGAAATAATATTTGGGACAGAAGACAGAAATTGAGGAGTATAAATTGCTTCCCTGGAAGAGAAGAAGCCAGTAACATGTTGGGTGTCCTTGCAAGCCAACAGCCAGCGTGCGGTACTGCAGATTTCCTTCAAGACGCATCGGAGAGGGACTGAAAGGGGCAAAAGAATGGAAAACTCTGCCCATGAACACTGGGGTTAGTAGAAGGCACCCAGATTTACGTAACAGCTGTCCTGGTTCTCAAGCAAACTATCAATATTGCTGATGCAAATGATCTATCAATACATGCATAATATTTGCATCATAAATTTCAGTTCCCAAATAAATCCAAAAATTTTAAGTTGTTAAGCAGAAGGCAATTATGTCAAACTAATGATAATTGCTTTGTAAATTTAGATTACTGTAATGGTGGACTTTATTAGCTCTTTCCTTTGTAAGGAGGAGAGCCTTTACACACACAGACCCACACAGCTGACTGCACACACACACACCACCTGACTGCTCTAGAGATAGAAACCATGATGGGGCAATGGATCTAGCATCTTAGATCTAATTGACAGTTCCTTGCCATTTCTTCAACTTGAGCAAAACTGAGAAACCATTTTCTTTTTGTTCTTTGATCTGGGAAAGTAAGCAAAGCTTCACAGACTAAATTACTGGTGAAAACAAAACTTAAACCACAGAAGTTGAAAGCTAAGTGGAGATCAAAGTGGACACCAAATAAGTGTCAATGGTCTGACATCACTGAGCTCAATTTCTCTGCATTTATTCAGTTCATACACAGAAAGCGTCAGCTGTGTTCCTCATTGTTTGCTACCATCAGGAGACTGGTACATAGAAAAGGAAATTTAAGTTCTGCCTTTCCAAAATGGCCCAAAAGGACACCAAATGTTTAAGACGATTATTTCAGGTGACAGAATTGCAGATGACTCAATTCTTATAATTTTCTATGCTCTCCTAATTAATTATAAGGAACACAATTTAGCTTTCTAAGAATTTAATTAAGGCAAACACTAAGACTCTCATAATTCTCTCATGAAATAAATTTTTGTGGGACTATAACTTAACTATGGTACCACCTAGATTTAAACAAATCATATATACATCATGTAAAGTAGAATCACTAAAGGAGCATCCCAAAAGATGGACAACTGGACTACTGCTTTCAAAGATGACCTGAAACCCATTCCAAATATTATGAGACCATTAGGTCTCAAGTTCATCCTGCCGCTGGCAGAGGTCCCTCCAAGGGGCTGGGAGGCATGTTTATCATGTCCTTCCTTCCAAGCCCCTCTTCACTTGCTTCTCCCATTTCATATATTCTACTCCCATGGAATTTTCCCAACCTGCAATTCCATCCATGGTTCTCACTTCTTTAAAAATTCAGCTTGAGGCCTCCTTCACAGGAAACCTAAAATATGTAGACATTATATGGGGTAGTCCAACTGGGAGAAATTTTAAGACAAGATCTATGCTTAAGACCTATATATAGAAAACTATAAAACACTGATGAAAGAAATCAAAGAGGACACTAATAGATGGAGAAATATACCATGTTCATGGATCAGAAGAATCAATATCGTGAAAATGAGTATACTACCCAAAGCAATTTACAAATTCAATGCAATCCCTGTCAAGCTACCAGCCATATTTTTCACAGAACTAGAACAAATAATTTCAAGATTTGTATGGAAATACAAAAAACCTCGAATAGCCAAAGCAATCTTGAGAAAGAAGAATGGAACTGGAGGAATCAACTTGCCTGACTTCAGGCTCTACTACAAAGCCACAGTCATCAAAACAGTATGGTACTGGCACAAAGACAGACATATAGATCAGTGGAACAAAATAGAAAGCCCAGAGATAAAGCCACGCACCTATGGACACCTTATCTTTGACAAAGGAGGCAAGAATATACAATGGAGTAAAGACAATCTCTTTAACAAGTGGTGCTGGGAAAACTGGTCAACCACTTGTAAAAGAATGAAACTAGATCACTTTCTAACACCGCACACAAAAATAAACTCAAAATGGATTAAAGATCTAAATGTAAGACCAGAAACTATAAAACTCCTAGAGGAGAACATAGGCAAAACACTCTCAGACATAAATCACAGCAGGATCCTCTATGATCCACCTCCCAGAATGCTGGAAATAAAAGCAAAAATAAACAAATGGGATCTAATTAAAATTAAAAGCTTCTGCACAACAAAGGAAAATATAAGCAAGGTGAAAAGACACCCTTCTGAATGGGAGAAAATAATAGCAAATGAAGCAACTGACAAACAACTAATCTCAAAAATATACAAGCAACTTATGCAACTCAATTCCAGAAAAATAAACGACCCAATCAAAAAATGGGCCAAAGAACTAAATAGACATTTCTCCAAAGAAGACATACGGATGGCTAACAAACACATGAAAAGATGCTCAACATCACTCATTATTAGAGAAATGCAAATCAAAACCACAATGAGGTACCACTTCACACCAGTCAGAATGGCTGCGATCCAAAAATCTGCAAGCAATAAATGCTGGAGAGAGTGTGGAGAAAAGGGAACCCTCCTACACTGTTGGTGGGAATGCAAACTAGTACAGCCACTATGGAGAACAGTGTGGAGATTCCTTAAAAAATTGCAAATAGAACTACCTTATGACCCAGCAATCCCACTGCTGGGCATACACACCGAGGAAACCAGAATTGAAAGAGACACATGTACCCCAATGTTCATCGCAGCACTGTTTATAATAGCCAGGACATGGAAACAACCTAGATGTCCATCAGCAGATGAATGGATAAGAAAGCTGTGGTACATATACACAATGGAGTATTATTCAGCCGTTAAAAAGAATTCATTTGAATCAGTTCTGATGAGATGGATGAAACTGGAGCCGATTATACAGAGTGAAGTAAGCCAGAAAGAAAAACACCAATACAGTATACTAACACATATATATGGAATTTAGAAAGATGGCAATGATGACCCTATATGCAAGACAGGAAAAAAGACACAGATGTGTATAATGGACTTTTGGACTCAGAGGGAGAGGGAGAGGGTGGGATGATTTGGGAGAATGGCATTCTAACATGTAGACTATCATGTAAGAATTGAATCGCCAGTGTATGTCTGATGCAGGATACAGCATGCTTGGGGCTGGTGCATGGGGATGACCCAGAGAGATGTTATGGGGAGGGAGGTGGGAGGGGGGTTCATGTTTGGGAATGCCTGTAAGAATTAAAGATTTTAAAATTTAAAAAATTAAAAAATTAAAAAAAAAAAGATCTATGCTTTTAAATAGACCAGTCATGCTTCTAAGAATGACTCATTGAGAGCAACAACCACCACCACACATACACAAAAACAAAAAACAAATAACAAGGAAGTCACAAATTCAGCAAAGATTTACCAAAGCCTCAATTTCCTGGAAGACTGAATGAAAAGCTCCATCTATTTCTATACATGGATTCTTTTACTTTGGCCAACTCACTACATATGTGTTAACTCTGGGCAGGTCTCATTTAGTGGGGTACTTATAAATATGAGCACACTCATACTCATGCCTATACTTTATTGCCCCAATTACCAGCCATTCACAATCCTGGTTGCACACAAAAATAATCCAGAAAAAAATGAAAATATCAATGTGTCAACCCCAATGTAGATCATTCAATTAGACTTGATGGGAGAGGGACCTGGGCAAACTACTCCAGGTGATGCTGATACGTAGCCAGTGTCTAGAACCACAGAATTAGGGTATAAAATATTTGGGCCAAGAAATTACCCTCTGGGGGTAACTGTGGGACTTCCCTGGTGGTCCAGTGGCTAAGACTCCATGTTCCCTGCTAAGATTCCTGGGTTTGATCCCTGGTCAGGGAACTAGATCCCACACGCTACAACTAAGAGTTTGCATGCCACAACCAAAGATCCAAAGTGCCATAGCAAAGACCCCGTGCAGCCAAATGAATTACTTTCTGTTTTTTAAAAAAGAAGCTACCCTGTTTTTATCCACTACTAATTTCATCCCACATCTCACTACACAGCTCACAAATCAAGATAAGTATGAAACATGCTTTAAACATAGACTTCTTGACATGGCATCACTATAACAGTATATGTCATAAATTATTTTTCAAGGCCACATGCATAAGAAATAGGGAAAATTATGGCTGAGAAGAATTCTTCTCAGAATGGAGGAGGGGTGCTGCTGATGGAGGATGGAGGTGACGAAAGAAAACAATGGAAGAATGCTCCTGTTGCAAAGGAAATCCTTATTTATTTCAGATCTCCAGAACTATCAAGCATCCAAATCATTCTGGAGGGGCTCTTAACTCTATGATATATGCTGCTGCTGCTGCTAAGTCACTTCAGTTGTGTCCGACTCTGTGTGACCCCATAGATGGCAGCCCACCAGGCTCCTGTCCCTGGGATTCTCCAGGCAAGAACACTGGAGTGGGTTGCCGTTTCCTTCTCCAGTGCATGAAAGTGAAAAGTGAAAGTGAAGTCGCTCAGTCATGTCCGACCCTCAGCGACCCCATGGACTGCAGCCCTCCAGGCTGCTCCGTCCATTGGATTTCCCAAGCAATAGTATTGGAGTGGGGTGCCATTGCCTTCTCCGCTATGATATATGAAGCACCAGTTATTCTTGACTCTAGGTCCGCTATGATAGATGAGAAAGAGCCTTTGAATTCTGAAAGCCCTTTCTTGTGCTTTAAGCAAAGGAAAATCATTCTATACGCCCAGAAAGCACATGGGAGTGTGCCAACGCATCCCAAAGCATGCTCTGTTTTTTAAAATCTTCCACTAAGCATGTCAGGACGTGACAGCAGGAGGTAAGGCAAAATAACTTGTTCTTATCCAATCTGAATAATGGGTTTCAATGGAGCCTCATCTCTAGGAAATCCAATATAATAATAATAAAAAAAACAAGTGCTGCTGCCACTATGGGATGAGTTAATTCATTGAGTTGAGCTCATAAACTTTAGTAAGTAATCTCTTAAGGAATCCTGATCCTTAAAATGTTTTACCTAGGACTTCCCTGGTGGCTCAGACAGTAAAGTATCTGCCTACAATCTGGGAGACCCAGGTTCAATCCCTGGGTCAGAAAGATCTCCTGGAGAAGGAAATGGCAACCCATTCCAGTATTCTTGCCTGGAAAATCCCATGGACAGAGGAGCCTGGTAGGCTATAGTCCATGGGGTCACAAAGAGTCAGACACAACTGAGTGACTTCATTTCACTTCACTTTAACTAAATATTCTACATGATGGGTGAGTAATCTGAAGACTCCATGAATCAATTTAGCACACATGCTTTTTCTTTAGTATGAACCAAAACCCACAGAGCATTTCTTAGAGATTTTCTGACCTCGGAAATTTAAGTAGATTATTTTTTCAGTTTGACTAGCAAAGCCCTCAAGAGCAGTTCCATATGAGGAAATGTTTTCATTTTATAGAGATTTAATTCTAACAAAGAAAGTAATAAGTCAAAGACTGTACTCTACTAAACAAAATAAGCATTTGGAAAAAAAAAATCACCCCTTGGTAGTATTCGGGAAATATTTACATCACAGTTGAATTTTTGACTTTAATCATGAGCATAAAGACCATCCATGCATCTTCTAAGTTAGGAGATGGCAAAGGTAACTAGGGAAAAAAAAAACAACAGGACAGAAGGTATGACAGTGTACCTGGACAAGGGGGTAACAGAGGATGAGATGGTTGGATGGCATCATCAACTCAATGGGCATGAGTCTGAGCAAGCTCCAAAGGACACAGAAACCTGTGTGCTGCAGTCCATGGGGTTGCAAAGAGTCGAACATGACCGAGGAACTGAACAACAGCAACAAATGGCCGTATGACTGCTCCTCCAACTTCCTGCACTTCAGTTGTACCAATATCACATGGAATTCATTCTTGCTGGAAATAGTCCTTCCTGGACTTTCCACCTGTAGGCGGTCCCCTGCAAAGTCTCCCCATTCCTATGTCACCATGGCGTTTGGAGACCCATGTCTTTCCCTGTGTCCTGACACAGCCCTCCCTGTATCTGTGTCCTGATCCCCTCCTCCTATTAGGACACCAGTCTTATTGAATTTGAATCCCTCCTAACAACCTCATTTTAACTTAATTGCTGCTTTAAAGACCCCTTCTTCAAATATAGTCACAGTCTGAAGTACCAGGGTTTAAGGACTTCAACACAGGGATTTAGTGTGGACACAGTGAAGCTCACAATGATACTCATTGGGTTTAGCTCCACTCTACTATTTTTAGAGTAAGATCCAAATAAATACAAAAATTTTGGAACAATGAGGTGTATTTTCCATCTTGGATTAGTCTCCTTTTTCTTTTCCTCACACACACCCTCCCCTCAAACCCCAAGTTTATCAGAACATTCTAAGTCACCTTGGCCAGTTTCAGTTTGGGTTAAAATTTGCTTTTAAAGATTAATCCTCCTCTCACGGCTTTAGGGTTCTGGATTTTAGCCTCTGGACAGCTCATTATTGAGGCTTTTATTTGACTTTTGACATTTATCTAGCATGATACACCTTTAACTGTCAGCTTACTGAGCATCAAACCAAAGGTTATATTTGCCCTTATAAATTCCCTGCTCAAGCCTTCGCTTCCTTTCTCCTGCAGCAAAGCGGAGAGGAAAAAGAAAAAAAAAATTTCCTGTCCATGTCAGACCATGAGCAGCATGGATTTCAAGGGTAGTTTTCCCTCAGCAAAGAGATTTCAAGTTCTAAGTAGCCTTTTCTTGGAAAAGGTGCTCCGTCCCCGACTCTTCACAATGGTCCATGGCTAGACGCCCATGAACATGTTACCTTGATCTTTAAACTGCATCACATTTAATAACTGGACATCTGGTTTGAACTTGGATTCTTTAAAATAGTTTGATGTTGCTACATTTCCAGCCCATAAGTAAATATAAGGTAAATGTTCAGATTAGGGGATTGGGTTGCCTGGGAACATTTCCTAGAATAGGAAAAGGACTGGCAGCAGATGGAGATTTGGTAGATCACGAGGCACAGTTGGCAAAGACCAACAGGGAGCTCTGGGGTAAAACTTGTCTGTCAGAGGAGTCCTGTGCCAGATGGGAGTGCCTCGTACCATCAGCATACCAAGTTTCTGATGCGGACCAGCCTGAGAAGACGTGGCTTCAGCTACAAACACCTTGCTCAGTCACTGAGGGCTTCTCAAAACATGATACCAATTCGGGAGGAGGATCGTGACAGAGTTTGTCAGCTGAAATTCTGCACAGCTGGCCAGCAAATCCCTTCTTAAAGGGAATCTGAGCTGCCCAACTCTGTCTGCCACATATGCTTTGAAAAAAAAAAATCTTCAGTCATGTCTACTTTTGTGTGTATGCTTACAACTGGTGACCATATTATTTATTGTCCAATGTATGCCCTTTTGAGAGTAAAAGGAGTGGATATGAATAATTACACCAGGACAACAGGCATGTATAATCACTCATTACACATCTGTTTTCCTTTATTACTCACGAACATCTATCTTCACTCCTAGGAGACTCATCTATGCGTCCATCACCATTAATTTCCTCCATATTTACTGTGTGCTTAGTCACTCAGTCGTGTCCTGCTCTTTATGATCCCATGGACTGTAGCCCGCCAAAGCTCCTGTCTATGGGGATTCTCCAGGCAAGAATACTGGAGTGGGTTGCCATGCCCTCCTCCAGGGGATCTTCCCAACTCAGGGATCAAATCCAGATCTCCCACATTGCAGGCAGATTCTTTACCAACTGAGCCACCAGGGAAGCCCAAGAATACTGGAGTGAATAGCCTATCCCTTCGCCAAAGGATCTTCCTGACCCAGGAATCGAACCAGGATCTCCTGCATTGCAGGCGCTTCTTTACCAGCTGAGCTACCAGAGAAGCCCTTCATATTTCCTAAACACTTCCTACTTATGGAAAAGGCAAATCTGGATGTGCTTTGCAGACAGTGTTAAAGGAGAACACGGGAAACAGCCGACGTGTTAGCATGCCCCTCTTCTTGCTTCCTCTGCTTTCCGAACTTACTTACACAGCCCACCTCACTGATTCTCAACTTCGAATCTGTACACTGTGGTTCTGTGAAACAGACCACTAAAGGCCCATACAACTTGTACTATTTCTTAATTTTCTGTTTTTATTTTCATGTATGTAGGTGGGAGTGGTGATATCTTATTTCTCCTCGGTCTATGGTATAGAATCACTTGGAAAAGCAATCAGTTTCAGACTCCCAAAGTGTTGATGTGTATAATTTTAGTCCAAATTAGACTCATTTTTTCAAGACTTGCTAGCAAAGTTACAAATCTTAATCTTACTCGTTTTTGCCTAGGTGCTCAGCATACTTGTTTGTGTATAGGAGGCCAGTCCATATTTCCAACCCATTCCCATTTCGGACAACAAGGAGAGGCATAGAAAAAAGGGGCACATGCCTTTTCAGATCTGTTTTCTGAGCCAGGTGACTTCCTTTTCTCTTGGATCTAAGAACCGGGATGCCATTTTTCAGCCAGTCTTTTCAGGCCAGGAAAGGGATCAGACAAGATAGTGGTGTTCTCCAGTTCCTCTCCTGCCCTGGATCTCTGAAGCCTCCTTGGGAAGAGTGGAGAGCCTTCTCAGCAGTGCCTTCTCACCATGCACAGTCATTTCCTTGCCTATCAACTGTGCTATGAACTGCAGCAACCTCCACTTGAAAGTCCAAGTTCCAACTCTATGACTTCATCAGCTCTGTGATATTACGTACTTGTTCAATCTCCCAGAAATTCAATTTCTATTATGCAAATTCTCTTTAAGGCATTTTATGGCCATTAAATTATATAAAACTATGTGTTTGGTTAGTACTATGGTCAGATGTACCCAAGAGAAAACTATACTGCAGTACTTTAAAACACAGAGATTTGGGAATTCACCAGTGATCCAGTGGTTAAAACTCCAATGAAAGGAACCCTGGTTTGATCCCTAATCACAAGAACTAGATGCCACACACTGTGAAAAGATCAAAATTCGGCATGCCACCACAAAGATGAAAGATCCCACATGCCACAACCAAGACCCCATATAGCGAAATGCATAAATACTAAAAAATGAAACCGAAAAAACACAGATATATTTGCTTCACACGGACAACTCGGAGGGCAAGATAGTTAAGCATGTTACCTCTGATCATGGGCCCTTCTGGGTTCTTGCACTACTATCCTCGTTGTTGCCTTCTGTTGCCATGACATCAAGATGGTTCTTTTACTTCAAGCCTCGATTCATTGTTCTGGCTTAAAAAAAGGAGAAAGTCAAAATGTCACAGGGGAAAATAACAAAAGTACATGTTTGCTGAGTCTCTCTCTTTTGAAAAACCGTCTGGGAAGCCTAACCTAGCAGCTTCTACTTATATTTCATTAGCCTCATCAGGACATTTGGCCCCTTGTGGACCCAGAGCAGTTTGAGGAAAAGGATGCTTTAACCCAGCACATGGACACCTTGAGCAAAATAAGGGATTTACTAATACAGAAGAGGAGAATGGATATCCAGGATTCATCTTTCTTATTGTATAAAACACACTGTACAATGCCTGCACAGACACAGCTTATCCAAACCCATTCCATTGTGGAAAGTATAATCCTACCACTCTATTACTTTGCCAACAAAGGTCCATCTAGTCAAAGCTATGGTTTTTCCAGTAGTCATGTATGGATGTGAGAGTTGGACTATAAAGAAAGCTGAGCGCCGAAGAACTGAAGTCTTTGAAATGTAGTGTTGCAGAAGACTCTTGATAGTCCCTTGGACTGCAAGGAGATTCAACCAGTCCATCCTAAAGGAAATCAGTCCTGAATACTCAATGGATGCTAAGGCTGAAACTCTGATACTTTGGCCACCTGATGCAAAGAACTGGCTCATTGGAAAAGGCCCTGATGCTGGGAAAGATTGAAAGCAGGAGGAGAAGGGGAAGACAGAGGATGAGATGGTTGGATGGCATCATTGACTCAATGGACAGGAGTTTGAGTAAACTCTTTGGAGTTGGTGATGGACAGGGAGGCCTGGCATGCTGCAGTCCATGGGGCCACAGAGAGCCAGACATAACTGAGCACCTGAGCTGAACTGAAACACTCCATCCTTGAACTTCTCTTGTGTATATATATATATATTTTTCCACTTATAGGAATGTCCTCTCATTCTCTTTTCTCCCAAACAACATATTCATGGACTTTTCAAAGTTAAAAAACATCATGAATCATGTGGCCCCACTTTCATAAGAAGTCTGAGACCCAGCTTGTACATCATAACTGGTTCCTGCTGACCTTTCTAAATCCAGTACAGTACACACTGTTGCAACTATTACTTGCTGGCCAACTCATCCTCCAAATATAATTTCTCCTTCTGAATGCTGTACTTAAAAGTGATCCTTTCTCATCTATTACAGACTCAAAATATTAATTTAAAAATCATATTGTTATTCTTTAACCCTGTGGGCAGCCACAGTGACAACAGTACCTCTCCAAAGCAACTCTTGCTTCAAACATCCAGCCCTACCCTACCAAGCAGGTGGCCTTGGCCAGCAATGACAACCCTACAAATGGTCTCCCGCTCTGGGTGAGGGTTGCACTATCCACTAGTCTGCCTGCAAGAGTTGCAACCAAGCCTCACAGCCAGCTGGTCTGAGGGTCAACCTCACTCACCACTGCAACCCCAGCCATGATGGGCCATCTGCACAGATGGCCCATCATGGCCCATCTGCCCATCACGCAGATGGAACGCCTGGCTCCCACTCACTGGAACGCCTGGCTCAGGTGACCAAGGGGATTGTGCCACTGGGCCCTAGAGGACATCTTCATCATAAGACCACTCTCTCAAGACTGAGACACGGGTGATATACTGAATACACAGAAAAAAGAAAAAAAAAATAACACAGTGAGTGAGGCAAAATGAGGAGACAAAGGAATACCTTTCAAAGAAGAGAACAGACAAAACCTCAGAAAAGAACTAAACAAACATAAGCAATTTAGAAGATGAAATGTTCAAGGTGAGAGTCATAAAAATGTTCACTAACTTAGAAGAGCAGAAGAGCTTAGTGAGAACATCACCAAAGAGAAAATATTGAGGAAAAACTGAAGCATGTAATAACTGAAATGAATCGAGAGTATGCAGAAAGACACAGAAAATGCAGAAAATGCAGAAGGGTAGACTGGCAATCTGGAGACAGTGTATTGGAAATCATCCAATCAGAACAGGGAAAAAGAAAAAAGAATTTTTAAAAATAAAGTTAAATTAAGAGACCTCTAGGGCAACATTAAGCACACTAACATTCACGTTATAAAGATTCCGTAAGGAGGACAGATGAAAAAAGAGAAAGAAAATCTATCTGAAGAAATAATGTCTGAAAGCCTCTTTAACCTGATGAAGGAAACATTCATCCAAGTCCAGAAAACACAGAGAATTCCAACAAAGATGAATCTGAAGAGACTAACACCAAGACACATTATAATTAAAATGTCAAAAGTTAAAGAGAGATTCCTAAGATCAGGAAGGGAAAAACAACTAGGTAAGTACAAGGGAACCCCTTTCCCCACTAGGAGAGTTGGCTGATTTTTCAGCAGAATCTTCATAGGCCAAATGGGATTGACACAATATATTCAAACCATTAAAATAAAAAACTTACAGATGGAACACTCTAGCCAGCAAGGTTTGCATTCAGAATTGAGGGTGAGATAGTTTCTCAGGTAAGTGAAAGCTATAGGAGTCAATCACCATTAAACTAGCCTTATAAGAAATGTTGAAAGGACTTCTTTCAATAGAAAATAAATGACCAGAACTAGAAACACACAAAAAGAATATAAAATCAAAAGTCTCGAGCAATAAAGGTAAGCATACAGTATAGGCAGTAGACCAAACATCTATAAAGTTAGTATGAAGGGTAAAAGACAAAAGTAGTATAAGCAATTATACATAAAGCAGTTAAATGTTACACAAAACACAGAGACAACAAGACAATAAGTATGACATCAAAAACATAAAATGTGGAGAGGGACTAAAAACGTAGTGTTCTAGAATGCACTTGAACTTCAGCAACCATCAGTTTAAAATAGACACATATACACACAGGTAGTTATATATGAACCTCAAGGCAACCATAAACAAAAACCCTATGACAGATGCAAAAGACAAAATAGAAAGAAATAAAATGTAACACTAAAGAAATTCATCAACTCACAGAGAACAAGAGAAGAAAGGAACAGACAAGAGCTCCAACAGTTAACAAATGGTAGAAAGTGTATCTGTATCAATAATTACTTTAAATGTAAATGAACTAAATGTTCTAACCAAAAGACATCGGATGGATTGAGCAATACCAGTATCATAGTCACATGAGACACAGCCTTTAATTCTGCCATTCAAATCCATAACCAGTAAAAACATCTACATTTCAGCAAAGGCTCCTCTGTCCCGCACACCAGGGCACCACAGAGATCCGCATCTCCGTACACCTGCAGGTGGATGGACCAGAATACACAGAGGAGGTGGGGCTGGGGAGACAGCAGAGGTGGTGCCCATGATATCGACCCCCTCCCCATGCTGGCTTAGCCAGCTGCCCAGAGAGCTCGGGAACAGCAGGGGAAACAGCACATCCAACCCCAGCTTCCTGGAGCAGCATCCACGGCCACAGGGTTGCAAGCAGCAGCAGCAGCAGTGGCACCCGTGCCTTCCTCCCTCCAGCTGGAGAGGCACATGGTAACTGGACAACACCAGAATTAGCAGAGGCACCTGCAACCCCAGCTTACCCCTTAACTTCACCCAACAATGGCAGTGCCTGCAACCCAGGAATCTCCAGATATAGTGGAGGTATCTGTCATTTGATGTCCCTGATAGCCTCACCGGTGGTACCAGCAACACTACCAAGGCACTAGCATTCTAGAAACATGAGCAGTGCCAGTGAGGGCCTTTGGCAGAGGCCATAAAGGGGGAAAGCACTGGTTCTTGCATAGAGCCTGAGGCAGCGCAGGTACAGCAAACTAAAACTTGTGCTATACCGCCACCTACTGAAAAACAAAAGAAATGTTCCTAATTACCAATCTGTTGAATTGTTGGAATCAAATAATAAAAGGTTTACCTAAAGAAAGGTATTCACTATTTCAAATGTGTCAGCAGAGAAACAAGTCATAAAACACCAGGAAAAACCACAGTAACACTATCACAAAAAGAAAATGAAAATTCTTTAGAAATAAAACATAGAGTCACAAAATATTGTGATCTGATTGATAGAGAATTCAAAATAGTTGCCATGAATAAACTCAACAAGCTACAAGAAGGCTCAGGAAAGCAGTTAAATGAGCTCAGAAATCAAATTAATGAACAGAAGGAAAATTTCACCAAAGAGATAGGAAGTCTAAAGAATAACCAAACAGAAATTCTGGAGCTGACGAACTCAATAAATGAGATGAAGAATGCATTAGAAAGCATTGGAAATCGAGCAGGCCATATAGAAGAAAGAATTAGTGAGCTCAAAGATAGAATTATAGAAATTATGTAGACAGAGGAGAGAGAAATAGGATATAAAAAGTGAAGAAATTCATGAGAACTATCCAACTCCAGTAGAAAGGGCAATGTGAGGATAATGGATATCTCAGGAGAAGTGAGGGCAAGGGGATCAGAGACTTTATTCAAGAATTAAGAGTTGCAGATTTCCCAAACCTGGGGAAGAAAATGCAGAGACAAGTCCATGAGGCTAAGATACACCTAATCATGTCAACAAAAAAAGACCTTCTCCAAGACACATATTACAACTGTCAAAAGTCAATAGCAAAGAATTTTAAAGGCAGCCAGAGGGGGAAAAGAGGGTAAAGTTCAAAGGAAATATCATTATGCTATCATCAGGAGATTTCTTAGCAGAAAACTTACAAGCTAGGAGTGGAACAAAATACTCAAAACATTGAAAATTGAAAACTGTCAGACAAGAATACTCTGTCCAGCAAACCTGGAAAAACAAAGGCTTTCTGAGACAATCAAAAGTTGAAGGAGTTAATCACCAATAGACTAGCCTTAAAAGAAATCCTGAAAGGAGCACTTCTACCTGAAATGAAAACACGAAAGTACACAAAACTTTGAGTCATCTAATAAGTAGACACACAGAATCAGAAAATGCAGCTCTGTATCAGAATATATTGTTAAACAGTTAAGTACAGCATAAAGGTTTAAGAGGAAAACACAGTAAAAAGTTAACAGTAGCTACTTCAAGTTTGAAATAAACTCACAACATAGAAAGGGATGATTTGCGACAACAAAAAAAAAATGTAAAAGGAGAAGAAGAGAAGGACAGAATTATTATAGGCAAATAAAGCAGGAAAAAGACCATCATTTATGAGACATTTTACAAAATCCTCATGGTAACCATAAAACATAAATCTAGAGCAGAGACATAAAACATAAAAAAGAGGAAAATGAGAAAAACACCATACAAAATCACCAATTCAAGGAAAAAAAAACAATGGAAATGTGAAGCAAACAAAAAACCAAAGATAAAATGGCAGGACTAACCTCTCATCTATCAATAAATACCCTAAATATAAATTAACTGATTTCACCAATCAAAGATAGAGAGTGATTGGTTGGATTAAACCGACCATATGCTTTCTCCAGGAGACCCAGATCTATAGACAAAAAAGGAAGTGAAGAGATGAAAAATGATACTGTAAGAACATTTCAGTCAAAAGAAAATAGATGTACCGACACTCATAGCAGATAAAACAGACTTCAAACCATAAATGGTAACAAGAGACCGACATGGATATTGCATACTGACAAAAGCATCAATTCAACAGGAAAACATAATAGTTATTAATATTATATGCAAAAACCCAGGAGTGTTAAAATATACGAAGCAACTATTAACACTCATACAGGTAGAAACCAATAGCAACACAATAATAGTAGGGGAGTTTAACGCCCTACTTACATCAGTGGCTAGATTTTCCACAGGAAGCCAACAAGAAATGCTGACTTTAATGAAAAATCAGACCTGGTGGACTTAACAGATGCATATAAAACATTCCATTCAAACATAGCAAAATAGACTTTTTTTCACATGCACGTGGGTTGTTCTCAAGGACAGACTATATACTGCCACACAAAACAATGTGCAATACATTTAAGAAGATTAAAATCTTACTAAGCATCGTTTCTAATCAGAATGGTACGAAACAAAACAAAACAAAAAAAAATGAACTTCAAAAAGGTTGGAAAAATCACAAATATGTGAAGACAGAACAACGTGCTACGGAGCTGCTGAAGCAATAAAGATATCGAAGAAGGAAATGTTTTAAAAGTTGAAGATAAGTGAAAACGAAAATATGACATACAAAAACCTATAGGATTCAGCAAAAGCAGAAAGCAAGTGCAGATCCCCAGCGTAGTTTAAGATCCACGTTTACCTTTACAGTCAGCCCATCACACCTATGGCTCCACATTCAGACTCAGCCAACTGTGGATCCTGTCATGTGCTGGTGCTCTATTAAAAAGAAAATCTGTGAATAAGTGGGCCACAAAGTTCAGACCTCTGCTGTTTGGTGGTCACTTGTACATAGCAATGAAGGCATAACTCAAGAAACAAACATAGAAAATCTCAAATAAATAATCTAAACTTATACTCGAAGTTCAGTTCAGTTCAGTTGCTCAGTAGTTTCCGACTCTTTGCGACCCCATGAATTGCAGCACGCCAGGCCTCCCTGTCCATCACCAACTCCCGGAGTTCACTCAGACTCATGTCCATCGAGTCAGTGATGCCATCCAGCCATCTCATCCTCTGTCATCCCCTTCTCCTCCTGCCCTCAATCCCTCCCAGCATCAGAGTCTTTTCCAATGAGTCAACTCTTTGCATCAGGTGGCCAAAGTACTGGAGTTTCAGCTTCCGCATCATTCCTTCCAATGAACACCCAGGACTGATCTCCTTTAGAGTGGACTGGTTGGATCTCCTTGCAGTTCAAGGGACTCTCAAGAGTCTTCTCCAACACCACAATTCAAAAGCATCAATTCTTCAGCGCTCAGCCTTCTTCACAGTCCAACTCTCACATCCATACACGACCACTGGAAAAACCATAGCCTTGACTAGACGGACCTTAGCCGGCAAAGTAATGTCTCTGCTTTTGAATATGCTATCTAGGTTGGTCATAACTTTTCTTCCAAGGAGTAAGTGTCTTTTAATTTCATGGCTGCAGTCACCATCTGCTGAACTGATACTCAAAGAAATTAGAAAATGAAGAGCAAAACCCAAAGTCAATAGAAGGAAGGAAATAAAGATCAGAGTCAAAATACATGAGACTACAAAGACAATATGAGATTAAAAAAAAAAAAAAACCCACAAAAACCTAAGAGCTTGTTTGCCAGATTCAGTATAGAGAAGTCTCAGATGAGTAGTATCAGAAATGAAATAAGAGAAGCCACAATGAATACCACAGAAATACAAAGGATTTTCAGAGAACACTATGAAGAGCTATGCATCAAACTGAACAATCTAAAAGAAATAAATTCATAGAATCACCCCACCCTTCCAAGACTGAATTATGAAGAAACAGAAAATCTGAACAGATCAGTCATTAGTAAGGAAATAGAAACATTAATCAAAAATTTCCCCAAAAGCAAGAGTCTGGGACTTCACAGGTAAGTCTGTCTTCAGACAGTCTTCACAAGTAAATTCTGTCCAACATTCAAGGAAAAGTTAATACATATCTTTCTTAATTTCCAAATTATTGAAAAGAGGGAACACTTTGTAACTCATTTTACAAGGGTAAAATACCAAGATGTAAGGGTAAGATACCAAGGCGGAACAAGGACAACACAAAAGAAGAAAGGTATAGGCCAATATCTCTCAGAAAGATAGATACAAAAATCCTCAGCAAAATATTAGCAAACTTAATTCAACAATACATTAAAAGGATCACACACCATGCTCCTGTGAGTTTTACTGCAGGGTACGTAAAAATGGTTCAACATCCACAAATAAATCAATATGACACTCTACATTAACAAATTAACTAAAATCCTACGATCATCTTAGTAGATGCAAAAAAGCCTCCAAGACTCAACATCCATTTATGAAAAGAAACTCAATATACAGTGAATGGACCTCAACATAATAATGGTCATATGCGACAAATCCATAACTCATATCATATTCAACGGTGAAAAACTAAAAGCTACCCAAGATGAGAAAGAAAGATGCTCAGTCTCACCACTTTCATTCAACATAATATTGTAATATAATATAATATTGTAACATAATAATAATCTTAGAAATCTGAACCAAGAAAATTAGGAAAAAAAACAAAGAAAAAGCATCCAAATTGGAAAGGAGAAAGTAAAATTGTCACTGTAAATGGCATAGTTTTATGTATAGAAAACACTAGAGACTCCACACACAAAAAAACTATTGGAAATAATAAATACAGTAAAGTTGTAGGATACAAAATCAACATGCAAAACTCTGCTGCCCTTCTATACACTAACAAAAAACCAGTGGAACAAGACTAAGAAAACAATCCAATTAAGAAAATACACAATTGCAATGAAAAGAATAAATTAGAGGAAAAATTTAACCAAGAAGGTGGAAGAACACTAACAAACAAGAAGTGATACAAAAACATGGAAAGACGATCCGTGTTGATGAATTGCAAAATAAACACTGTTAAAATGTCCCTATTACCTAAAGCAATTTATAGATTCAATGCATTCACTATCAAAATCTCAGTAACATTTTTCATTGATACAGAACCAAAAAATTCTAAAGCTTGCTTCAAACCAAAAAATACCCAGAGAGCCAAAGCAATCTTAGGCAAAAAGAACAAAGCTAGAGGTATCACACTCCATGATTTCAAACTATACTAAAAGGCTGTAGGTATAATCAAGCAACATGGTATTGACAGAAACACACACACATAGATCAATGAAACAGACTTTCAGATTCCATAAATAAACCCACACATATATGGATAATAAATTTAAAACAAAAAGCAAAGGGTAGAGAAAGGATAGTAACTTCAATAAACTGTGTTGGAAAAAATGGACATCTACAATCAAAATAAGGAAACTAGACCAATACTTAACACATTACAGAACTATTTACATAAAATGGAGTTAAGACTTAAATCTAAGACCTGGAACACAAAAAACTCCTAGAAGAAAACAAAGACAGCATATTCTTTGACATCAGTCTTAGCAACGGCTTTTTGGAATGCCTCCCTCAGACAAGGGAAAGAGAAGACAAAACAGATGCGACTACATCAAATTTGAAAGCTTCTGTACAGCAAAAGAAATCAACAAGGTGAACAGATAACCTACTGATCAGGAGAAGATATCTGTAAACCATATATATGGTAAGGTATAGATTTCCAATTCACATAAAGAAATCACACAATTCACTATGAAAAAAAAATAACCAATTAAGAAATGGAGACAGGACCTAAACAGACATTTTTCTAAGGAAGATACATAGATGGCCAAGAGATATACTGAAAGATGCTCAACATCATTAATCATCAGGAAAGTGCAAATCAAAACCATATTGAGAGATCATCTGTCAGAACAACTATTATGAGAAACGCAAAAATAGTAAGTGTTGGAGAATATATAGAGAAAAGGGAATCCTAGTGATGGGAATATAAATTGGTGAAATTTATATAAATTTATATAAATATGGAAAAAGTATGGAGGTTTTTTCAAGGACTTTGGGCTTAACATGTACACACTGCTATATTTAAAACAGATAATCAACAAGGACCTACTGTATAGCACAGGAAATTCTGCTCAATATTATTTAACAACGTAAATGGGAAAAGAATTTGAAAAGAATAGATCCATGTATATGTATAACTGAATCACCCTGCTGTACACCTGTAATTAATGCAACATTATTAATCACCTACACTCCAAAATAAAATAAACTTTTTAAAGAAAACCTAAAAACTAGGACAATCTAGCAAGTCTATGTTAAGGTATTTATCTGAAGAAAATGAAAACACTCACTGAGAAAAAAAGTATGCACACCTTCTGTTCATCACACCATTAGCTGCAATAGCCAAAATATGGAAGTAACCTAGGTTTCTATCAACAGGTGAATGGATAAAGAAAAAAAAAATACACACAGATACAATGAAATATTACTCAACCATAAAAAGGAATGAAATTTTGCCATTTGCCACAGTATGAATGGACCTAGAGGGTATTAAAGTCAGAAAAAGACTAATCCCACATAACTCCAATTATATATGGAATCTAAAAAACAAACAAACAAAAGAAAATGCAAACAGATTCAAAGATAGAACAACATACTGGTGGTCCCCAGAGCTGGGGTCAGGGGTGAGGATGGAGGACTGGGTGAAGGGAATTAAAAGACCCAAATTTTCCATTATAAAATAAGTCACAGGGATGTAAGGTATAGCATAGGGAATATAGCTAGTATTATAAAAACTGTATGGGGACAGGCGATTACTAGACATCAAATTTCAATGTATATAAATATCAAATCACTACATTGTAAGCCTGAAACTAACATAATACTGCATGCTGAATATATAGCAATTAAAAAGAAAGCAGTGTTAATATATTTTTGTCACAAATTTTCTATTCTGCAAATAATCATACATTAATTGGAACAGAAAAGAGAGGGCAGTAAATAGACACATTCAATACAAGCAAGACAGAACATCAAATCTGCTAAGTGTGAAATAGAGGAGAATTTACAAATCCCAGGAGAAAACGTTCATTTCCTTATCTTTTGAAATTCACCTCTGAATTATCATACATTTATATACACAAAGAGCAACTGTGCCATCAGAGGACAACATTTCTTAGTCTCCTGTAAAATCAGTTACATTGCAGTGACATACTGCTTTTCACCCTTATGAAATGCTAACTAAATGGTAAATATATAAAAAGAATTTATATTTGTATAACTAATTTTCAGTTTTCTAATCTCTCTCCTTATGCTATCTGCCTTTTGACATTTATTATCCATATTAAAATTACATTCATATTTACAAATTAGTTTGAGAAAAATGATGGACTTGCCCAAAGTTACACACAAGAAAGTGAAAAATATAGTTACACACTAGAAAGTGAAAAATTCTGATTTAAAATCTGGTTCTCTTTCTCCCACGTCTCTAATTATTGACCCACTGGTAAAAAAAATTTGCCTGGACTCAGAAATTGAAGGAGGGTTTATGCGCTGATTGAAAGAAATGTTTTTGTTTATCTTCTTTTTCCAAATTAGGAATATGATAGTATTGGGAGGAAAAGAACATTTTCAGGTTCAGTGGTTTAGCTAAAGGCTCAAGGCAATAAATTTGCAACAAGACTCAAGTTTCTAATCTGTACTCTGAAGCTGGCAGAATAGGTGAAATTCATCATGTCACTTACCTTCAATTAACTGCTTCAATTTTCTCAAGGAGCAAGCCAAGGAGACACAATCACATACTTGTGATTGATATATTGAATTCAGAGCTGATCACTCTTCTTTATAACCCTCCCTTAGGTTCACTCACCCCGCCCTAAGGAAAAGACCTTTGAGTCATCTTGACCTCATGCTGACACCTCTGTCTACAGACTAATAACCACTGGGATAAACCAAGATCTTTCAATCTACAGTGTTCTTAATTCATTTACTAAGTATTCGTTCAGTCATGCATATGGTCTCTGAATCACTCCAGGTTCTGGGACTACATGGGAAAAAAAAGGACAAAACCCTAGGCCTGGCTGTGCCTACATCCCTCTAAAAGAGAGGAGGAAAACACATGAAATCTGCCACAATCTACTGTAATAGCAGTGCATCACAAGGCAAAATGAGGAGACTCTCTCCTGTCCAGTAACCCAGAGGACAGTGAAGAGCAGGCCATCCAAAGAATGGTTCCAGAGACACCATGCGGCTGCACCAGAAGAGGAAAGGATATAGTCTAACCGCACAGTTTCACAAGATCTCTGGATAGCCTGTGAAAGTGAAAGATTCAACAAGATCTCTGGATAGCCTGTGAAAGTGAAAGATTCAACAAGATCTCTGGTTAGCCTGTGAAAGTGAAAGTTTGTCGCTCAGTCGTGTCCAACTCTTTGTGACCCCACAGATTGTAGCCCTCCAGGCTCCTCTCTCCCTCGAATTCTCCAGGCAAGAATACTGGAGTGGGTTGCCATTCCCTTCTCCAGAAGATCTTCCCAACCTAGCGATCAAATCTGGGTCTCCTGCCTAGCAGGCAGATTCTTTATCATCAGAGCTACCAGGAAAACTCTGGCAGACAGTTTAAGTAGAAACAAAAAAAAGGAAAAATCTTGGAGAATTAGGTCGTTGGATACTGGTATATTACAAATTTAGATGATCCGAGTGTACTGCATTTCTCCAGGCAAAATAAAGCCCAGATTGAGGCCACGCATCTGAAGCATGATGGATACCCTCAAATGGGTAAGGTCAAGCTACTTACGGGTTTACAGAAGTAATATGAGTATTAAGGTTGCCATAGCTGCTGGCAGTAAAGGTGATCTCGAGAAAGGAAGGCTGGCTTCAACCAAAGTTTTCAACAGCATAAACTAAGGGTCTTTCAAATGACCAGAAGTTTGTTAGATAATCAATGGTACAGCAGGGTAGCATATGTTACAGAGGAGGGAGAATTATTGCATTGGCTACAGACAAATCAGTCTCAAAGGAACTTAAATTTCAAAGTCATCCCCAGATGTCACTATATGTATGTTATGGCAGTGCAAAGTGTCTCCTCTGCAGAATACGGAAAAGAAGTGGGGTCTTTGGGAAACAGCCAGGCACACTGAATCAAAGCAGAGTGAGCAAATCTGTTTAAAACTGAATGTGGTTCCCAAAGAGAAGCCCAACATGAAGAATTGGAGGAGAAAAAGCACTGAGTAGTAGCAGAATGAATATGTGGCTAAATAATCTTGTGTCATCACCCGTGAACAGGACAAGAGGATCACGGTGCAGGGTTTCTGAGGTTCCAGGACTCATCAGGGTGAGATTCTGGATGGTGTTGCGGTCACATCAGATGGATACCGGCCTGTACTGTGGGTAAAGTTATAAGAGAGAGACTCTGAGCTTAGATTCCAGAATCTTTTATAATGAGTAATAAGCATGGAGGGAAACAGTATCTTGGTTATATGAGATAATAAGCATTCTTGCTTTTGTTTAAGAAGACTTAACCTCTATGCTCAAAGGCTGTATTAACATCCTTGAAGCAGTCTGGACCAAAGGGCAGTCCATCCTATGAACACAATATAATTTTCTATTCCTTCACAACTGATGGATACTGAGTTGCTTCTAATTTGGGACAACTATAGGTAAGATTACTACACATATTTATGTCTAGGTTTCATGTGCATGTTAGTTTGGATTTCTCTTGGCTAGGAGTGGGATTGCTGAGTGACAGAAATATATGATTAAATTTGTAAGAACCAGCAAACAGTTTTCTAGGGTGGCTGTGTCAGTTTGCATTTGGATCAGAAGGATCTGAGAGTTCCATTTATTCCACATGCCTTCTTTAGTTTTTTTCTCACCCTATTGCCCTGGCTAAAAACTATAGCAAATATGAAATAGATATGAATAGAGCAGGAACCCTTACTTTGTGGCAAGAGTTTTAACTACATTTCTATAGCAGACACAGAGTAAGTCATGGTATCAACTTTTGTAATGAGCTTTGTAACTTGTATCTTTAGGGTAATTTGACCATTTCATCTACATCATGGTTTTTATTGACCTAAAGTTATTCATAATGTCTCCTTGATATATTTATTATCTGTAGGATCTGTACTATATTCTCTCCCATTCCCGGTGTTGGTAAATAATTTCTTTTTTTTCTCCTTTGGTCTGGCTAGTGGTTTATCAGTTTAATCAATTCTTTCCATGAACAAATTTTTTATTTCATTGATTTAAAAACTCTCATTCAGTTAAAAATTGTCCTTGATTTCTGAGTATTATTTCCTTCTTTCTGCTTTCTTTACTTTATCTAGCTTCTTAAGGTGGCACCTCTAGACTTCTAGATTTTTAATAAACATAAAATATTCCTCTGCTGCTGCTGCTACAGCTAAGCTGCTTCAGTTGTGTCTGACTCTGTGCGACCCCATAGATGGCAGCCCGCCAGGCTCCCCGGTCCCTGGGATTCTCCAGGCAAGAACACTGGAGTGGGTTGCCATTTCCTTCTCCAATGCATGAAAGTGAAAAGTGAAAGTGAAGTCATTCAGTCATGTCTGACTCTTAGCGACCCCATGGACTGAAGCCTACCAGGCTCCTCTGTCCATGGGATTTTCCAGGCAAGAGTACTGGAGTGGGGGTGCCATTGCCTTCTCCAAAATATTCCTCTAAGCATTGCTTTAGCCATATTCTATAATTTCTGATATGCTGCATTTCATTTTTATCCAATTCAAGACACTATTTTGTCTATTTTGACATATGGGCTAGGAAGAAGTATAGTGTTTAATTTCCAAAGAGATGGTTCAAGTATCCTTCTGTTACTGATTTGTATTTTAACTTCATTGTAAACATAAAACATATATTTAGGATTTTATTTTTAATTGGTGAAATTTTTGTTATGGTCCAGAATGCGGTCTATCTTGGTAAATGTTCCCTCTGCATATGTAAAGAAGATACATTATTCTATTGTGTGGAGTGCATATAAATGTAATGTATCAGAGCTGTTTGACAGTGTTGCTCAAGTCTTATATACTTAATGATTTTCTATTTGTTTCATCAGCTAATAAGACAGGGTTGAAATCTACAACCATACTTATGCATTTATTATTGAGATTTTTTCATATGTATTTTGAAATATTCTGCAGCATTTTTATAGATACCTCCATATTTAGGACAGTTACATCTTTTTGATGCATTGATAACATTATCGTTATATATTTCTCCTCTTTAGATCCCAATAATATTTCTTATTCTGAAGCCAACTTTGTGTGATATTAAAAGACATTTCCATGGTGTTCAGCATTTGCAAAGTATATCTTTTTTCCTACCCTTTTACTTTTAATTGTCTTTATATTTACAGTGTATATGTGTAAGTGTGGTGTTGGTTAATAGTATAGAGTTGTCTTGCATTTCTATCTAATCTGACAATCTTCACCTTTTAATTAGGGTTTTGGCTATTTACAGTTAATTAAATTATCAATATTTGGATTTAAATTTTTGAGTTTGCTAATTGTCTCTTTTAAAGAAGGCAATGGCACCCCACTCCAGTCCTCTTGCCTGGCAAATCCCATGGATGGAGGAGCCTGGTAGGCTGCAGTCTGGGGGGTCGCTAGGAGTCAGACATGACTGAGTGACTTCACTTTCACTTTTCAGTTTCATGCATTGGAGAAGGAAATGGCAACCCACTCCAGTGTTCTTGCCTGGAGAATCCAGGGACAGGGGAGCCTGGTGGGGTGCTGTCTTTGGGGTCACACAGAGTCGGACACGACTGAAGCGACTTAGCAGCAGCAGCAGTTCTCTCTTTGTCCTATCTGCCCCTTCTTTTTCTCTTTTTCTGACTTATTTTGCATTCTAGTTTCTTTTTTTCCTTTTCTAATGATTGCACTATTGGAATTATATTAATATTTTTTTAGTGCTTATTCCAGGGTTTACAAGTTCATTTTTAACTTATCAAAGTCTAGCTTCAATTAATAATATACCACTTCAGGTATATTAAAATATTGTAACAGAACATTTTTATACTTTGTGCTACTAAATACATACATTTTACTTGGACCTCTGTTACAAATCACAACACATTGTTAGTTTTTTTTTTTTGCTCTAACTTTTAAAAAGACAAAATAAAAATATATATTTATCCTGATAGCTACCATTGTCTGTGTGTTTATTTCTTTTTTAGATTCAGATTTCCATCTTTTATCATACTCTTTCCTCTTTAAGTATCTCCTATTGAAATACTTCCTTTGGTGCAGATATTCTAGCAATGGAATCTGGATATGTTGGAGAGAAGTGGTATTTTTGATCTGTTTGAAATACATATAGCATCATCAAATTCAAGACCTTTAAAAAGATCTTAAAATCCTCTAGTTGTCAGGTATGTTGTGTTGGTGGAATTCTAGAATTTGTAAAAAAAAAAAAATGTTTGAAATGATTATGAAGTGAATGGGAATTTTAAAAATAAAGCTAATAAAGAATAATGAAATAAAACAAGTCTTTGATGGCTATTATAATTACTGGTCACTATCACTGCTTAACTATTTATAACAAATTGTTTATCACCTAACATATTTAATTTTAAATATTACAGAAGCAAAACAGTCACACATTATAGTAAACCCAAATTCTACCTCAAACTATGCTCACATTCAGTTCAGTCGTTCAGTTGTGTCCGACTCTTTGCGACCCCATGAATTGCAGCACACCAGGCCTTCCTGTCCATCATCAACTCCCGAAGTTCACTCAAACTCACGTCCATCGAGTCGGTGATGCCATCCAGCCATCTCATCCTCTGTCATCCCCTTCTCCTCCTGCCCCCAATCCCTCCCAGCATCAGAGTCTTTTCCAATGAGTCTACTCTTCTCAACAGGTGGCCGAAGTATTGGAGCTGCAGCTTCAGCATCAGTCCTTCCAATGAACACCGAGGACTGATCTCCTTTAGAATGGATTGGTTGGATCTCCTTGCAGTTCAAGGGACTCTCAAGAGTCTTCTCCAACACCACAGTTCAAAAGCATCAATTCTTTGGTGCTCCACTTTCTTCACAGTCCAACTTTCACATCCATACATGACCACAGGAAAAACCATAGCCTTGACTAGATGGACCTTTGTTGGCAAAGTAATATCTCTGCTTTTCAATATGCTATCTAGGTCGGTCATATTTCCTTCCAAGGAGTAAGCGTCTTTTAATTTCATGGCTGCAGTCACCATCTGCAGTGATTTTGGAGCCCAAAAAGATAAAATCTAACACTGTTTCCACTGTTTCCCCATCTATTTCCCATGAAGTGGTGGGACCAGATGCCATGATCTTCGTTTTCTGAATCCTGAGCTTTAAGTCAACCTTTTCACTCTCCTCTTTCACTTTCATCAAGAGGCTCTTTAGTTCCTCTTCACTTTCTGCCATAAGGGTGGTGTCACCTGCATATCTGAGGTGATTGATATTTCTCCCCACAATCTTGATTCCAGCTTGTGCTTCTTCCAGCACAGCATTTCTCAAGATGTACTCTGCATATAAGTTAAAGAAGTAGGGTGACAATATACAGCCTTGACATACTCCTTTTCCTATTTGGAACCAGTCTGTGGCTCACATTAGACTCAGTTTTTTACTAACAGTAAATTATTCTCCATTTTATTCAGTGATGAAGCTCCTCTTTCCATCAAGTAAAATGCACATACTCATTAAAATCTAGCAACACAGCTCTGAAGGATGTTTTAGAAACTTTACATGACAGGAGACTTACTATATAGTCCAACTTCTACATTTTATAGATGTACAAACAAAAGGCAGCTTAATATATCAGAATCAAGACTAAAATTTAGGCCCCGTTGATTTACAAAGCCAGTGCTCTATAGAAAACTAATAAATTGTGCTATTGGTTATTTTTGTATTCAGAATTCAATGGTTTATGTCCAAAACTGCTAAATAAAAAGTTTTCTTTTAATTGCTATTCTACCTGGCATGCAAGCAAATTTAGTGAAAATAGGAAAAATATGTTATCATCTCTTTTTTGTCCTTGCCTCCCAAAGAGACAAGTATATTGGTCACATGAAAGTTCATCTATAAATGTATGAAATTAGATTAACCTCTCATTGACTTAACAAAGACTCTTGGCTTTTTGTATCATGCATGCATCTATGCAAATAGATACGTATCCCATATGTTTGTTTCAGCTTCAATGCTTTCTTAATACCATCCAATAGAAGTGGAGGATTCTAACCCACTTGGTTGTGTATGTGGCAGCCAGGGTATTTGGCTCTGATCTTAACCAAAGGAAGCAAAACCAGTGCCTTTGCAAATGTCTGTACATGGCACATCACAGTACAGACACAATTTATCATTTATTTTGATCATTTATACTGACTTGATCATCAACTATTTAATAACTCCATCACAGACTAAAAAATAAATAGATTGTTTATTTGGGGACAAAACTTACTTACACCAGTTCATGTTGACACAATAATGTCTCTGTCTTATATTATGAAAAGTGCTGGTGACTGTTAATTCTCAGAGAAGGTAGACAAGTAGCAGAACAGGATACTTCCAGCCTCCTCTGCAGTGGTGCCACAAAGAAAAACCTTGTCCAAGATGCACACTGTCAGAGATTATCTCATACCCCTGTCAAATGTGGATTATAAAGACCCAGCAAAGGAATAAAGTAACAAAAATTACCTCTACTCCTCCCACTGAATACAACAGCCACAAATTACTGGAAATCTTCCCAATTATGGCTCTAAAATTGAGCCTTCAATTGGGAGCTAACAAAGCCTACTCCACTGCTAATCCTCAGATAATTACAAAAATTCAAAATTGCCTGTCATGTGATTGAAGTAGACACTTATAAGGCAACAGGGTGGCCATGGTCACTAAAGAGACAGGAATTCAGATGAAGGATGTGACCCTGTGGGTGTTAGCACATGCAGAGAGAGGGGACACCTCTCTTCTATGCTTGTTGACCTCTGTGCTCCATGCTCCGTCTCCGGGTCTAAACGCATTCACCCAACTTGGCATCTTTTTCAGATGTTCCCATGAGAAATCTTTCTGTATTCTCCTGTATTCTCCAAGCATATAGTTGGTTCTGATCCTTAAAAAGGCTGACCTATGTTGGGTCAATCCACCATTAACCTACAATACAAGCTAATTCTTTCAAAAATTCAGTTTTAGCAAATGTTCAAAAGAGTACCACATAGGAACATTTTATACAGATAAAAGAATTAT
This sequence comes from Ovis aries, assembly GCF_016772045.2. Classification (NCBI taxonomy): domain Eukaryota; kingdom Metazoa; phylum Chordata; class Mammalia; order Artiodactyla; family Bovidae; genus Ovis; species Ovis aries. Next base: position 51,977,077 of record NC_056076.1, on the reverse strand, counting down.
AAAATAAGCTCATAGAGTATAGCATCTTATATATCTGATATTCTGAGTTTACCAGTTACTTGTAAAAGCATTACAAATCAACTAGTTTCCTATCTCATAAGGTCCTACACCACATCTATGAAAGCAACCATGACCCCTCTAGCCTTCTTGGTGTCCTAGTAATTGATACAACACATTAGAATTAGTCACACTATTTAGCAGCTAATCGCTTGCTATCATGTAATTGTTTTCTAATTATTTCATGTACATTATTCTTGGCACCACAAAGTTGCAATCTTTAGATTAAAGTGACTATATCTTATCCACCGATGTGTGCCCTGCACCTTTTGAATTTGTGCTGATCACATAAAGAGCACTCAATACTAGCTTACTTTTCTCTATCTGTGTATGCTCACAGCATGCAAGATATCACATCCACTATCAACACAGCCCTATCAACTGTACTTCAATAACCTAACGCTCTCTCTTCTTCTGTCTACAGTCTCATCTTATAGATTTAACTCCATCTCCTGTATGTCTTAGATGTTACATCATGGCCAGACCTTAGTCAATGATCCCTTATATTTCTTTACATTCTCTTTCCTCATGGAGCCTATACATACTCTTGCAGGCAGGAACTGTAACTAAGTCATCTCTATCTCCACCGTGCCTAGCATAGTGGAGCCCAAGTAAGAATACACATGGTATTTTACCCTTTTTCTACGTGTCCCAAAATTGAATGCAGTACCTGACACATGGTAGGTAGTCAACAAACAACTTGTTAAATGAATTAGTAATGAGATAAACATAATTAAAAATTAAGCTAGATTGAGCTTAAATAAAACATTCTTTGTTAAAAATATAGGCATATACAAACTCTGATTTTCAAAAAGTTGTAGAAATAAGAAACAGAGTTGCTAAGTTATTTATACTATACAGATCTAACTTTGGCAGCTTCAAATTTTTTCCTGATCAAAATTCCAACCAAGGAATCTAAACTTAGCAAATTAAAAGGGGGAATGAGATGGGGGAGTAGAGGACATGAAGCTCACCTCCACCACAATCAAAAAAACATATATGTATAAAAATTCTCACAGTAAACTGGGAATTGGCAGAAAAACTCCTATACAACTAAGGCTGCAAGAAAGATTCACATGTAACTGGGTGCATGCTCGGTCATTACGTCATGTCCAATTCTTTGTGATCCTACAGCTCGGCAGGCAGGATCCTAAAGGAAATCAGTCCTGAATGTTCATTGGGAGGACTGATGCTGAAACTGAAACTCCAATACTTTGGCCACTTGATGAGAAGAACTGACTGATTGGAAAAGACCCTGATGCTGGGAAAGATTGAAGGCAGGAGGAGAAGGGGATGACAGAGGATGAGATGGTTGGATGGCATCATTGACTCAAGGGACATGAGTTTCAGTAGCTCTGGGAGTTGGTGATGGACAGGGAAGCCTGGAGTGCTGCAGTCCATGGGGTCGCACAGAGTTAGACACAACTGAGCAACTGAACTGAACTGAGGCTGTCAGGATCCCCTGTCCATGGGATTCTCCAGGCAAGAACACTGGAGTGGGCTGCCATTTCCTTCTCCAGTAACTGGATAAGATGGGTGGGGTGGAGGGAAACATTGGGTCCAGATTTGTGCCACTGAAAGGTGTCTAAGAGGACAAGAAGGACGACATGGAGAGTCTCTCACCCTGGGAAGTGACTCGGGGTGATTGTGTCTCAGTCCTGACCTCCTACATGTAGGAAACAAGTTCCTTTGGTGCTGGGATAACAGCTGGGAGACCAGAAAGGCTGAAGAAGCCTTGTGAGCTGACCCTACCCTGAACAGGATGATGACTACCACTGAGCTGAGAGGAAGTCCCACCTGACACTCTGTGCAGGCCTCAGATCCTCCAACACCAGGCAAAACCACCTATCAAAGTGATAATGGCCAGCACACACTGGGGAAAGATGTGGCCTGCATCCACATTAAATCCAGTCCTCACACCAAAAATATTGGGCACACACAGCCAACACAGGAACACTTTCATGTTAAGAACCCCCCTTCTAGACCACAACAGATAACTGTTCCATCCAAATTTATAAAGTTAATAAATTGAAAAGGCAGAGGGATAACTCCCAAGTGAAATAGCAAGAATGAACCCCTGAAAAAATAAAACAGAGAAAATCAGCCTTCCAAGTCCTGAGTTCTGAAAGTTGAAAACAAACATGCTAACTGAATTAACAGAGAACACCAGTATAAACTCAGATCATTTTAACAAAAAACTAGAAACTATTAAAAAAAAGACCCAATCAAAAATATATAGCTCAATTTCTAAGATAAAAAGCACTCTAGAAGCCATGAATAGCTGACTAAATGACACAGAATAATGCATAAGGGATCTAAGAAGATAAAATTATGCAAATCATCCAATCAGAACATCAGACAGAGGAATTCCCTGACAGTCCCATAGTTAAGACTCTGTACTTGCAGTGCAGGGGGCCTGGGTTCAATGTCTGATTGGGAAACTAGGATCTTAAAAGCTGTGATGAGGCAAAAAAAAAGAGACAGAAAGACAAATAATAAAAAGAAACATATGAGATTTATGGGACATACACATAACAGGAAACCCAAAAGGAAAACAAAGAAGAGGAGGGGATCAAAAAATGTTTGAGGAAACTCCGGCTGAAAACTTACTAAATCTAAAAGCACAGAGGGTTCCAAACAAGATGAACTCAAACAACCACAAATGAAGACAAACCATAACCAAAATAGCAAAAGTTAAAGAAGAATTCCTATAGGCAGCAAGAGAAAAACAGAGTCACATTTGAGGGAATCCACATAAGACTATCAGCTGATTTTTCTGCAGAAACTTTGCATGTCAGAGAGGAAGGGCATGACATATTTAAAAACCCAAAGGGAAAATTACAATCTAGGATACTCTACCCAGGAAGATTATCATTTAGAATACAAGAGATAAAGAATTTCTCAAGCAAAAATAAAAGAATCCAGCAATACTAATAGTACTCTAGAAGAAAATGTTGAAGGATCCTCTCTTACTGGAAAAGAAGCAAATATTTATAGGAAAGGGAAAATTCCAATGGGAAAGGCAAATATAAAATCACTTTAATAGGCCAGTATACAGATTTTTTAAAATTATAAACACAACAATAACTACAGTAAACAGATGAGGGAAAAGTGTGCAGATATAAAATAGGACATCAAACACACAAAATGTGGGAGAGCAGAATAAAAACTGTAGATCTTTTAGAATGTGTTTGAACTTAGACGATCACAAATCGACCTATAAGTCAAAATACATAAACTCCACAATAACCACAACTAGAAACCTACAATAGATACCAAAGAAAAGAAAGAAACTTAAGCATTTCACAGAAAAGTCATCATATCACAATGGGAAAAACAAAATGATGAAATGAACAGAGAGTAACTACAAAACAAGCGGAAAAGAAGGAATAAATGGCAATAAGTACACACCTATCAGTAATTACTTTAAATGTCAAGAGATTGAATGCTTCAGTCAAAAGACATAGGGTGCCTGATTGAACAAAAACAAAAACAAAACCCTTCAATATGCTTCTTACAAGAGACTCACTTCAGGCTGAAAGACACACAGACTAAAACTGAGGATATGGAAAAAGACATTTCATGTTAGTGGCAGTGACAAGAAAGTAGAGGCAGCAAGACCATATCGGACCAAACAGACTTTAAAACAAAGACTCTGACAAAGGATACATAGGACATTGTATAGTGATGAAGGGATCAATATAAGAATATTATATAATATATATGCACCCAATATAGAAACACTTAGGTGGAAAATTCTGAAAGAGATGGGAATACCAGACCACCTGGCCTGCCTCTTGAGAAACCTATATGCAGGGCAGGAAGCAACACTTAGAACTGGACATGGAACAACAGACTGGTTCCAAATAGGAAAAAGAGTACGTCAAGGCTGTATATTACCACCCTACTTATTTAACTTCTATGCAGAGTACATCATGAGAAACATTGGGCTGGAAGAAGCACAAGCTGGAATCAAGATTGCCAGGAGAAATATCAATAACCTCAGATATGCAGATGACACCACCCTTATGGCAGAAAGTGAAGAGGAGCTAAAGAGCCTCTTGATGAAAGTGAAAGAGGAGAGTGAAAAGGTTGGCTTAAAGCTCAACATTCAGAAAATGAAGATCATGGCATATGGTCCCATCATTTAATGGGAAATAGATGGGGAAACAGTGGAAACAGTGTCAGACTTTATTTTTTTGGGCTCCAAAATCACTGCTGATGGTGACTGCAGCCATGAAATTAAAAGATGCTTACTCCTTGGAAGGAAAGTTATGACCAAGCTAAGCAGCATATCAAAAAGCAGAGACATTACTTTGCCAACAAAGGTCTGTCTAGTCAAGGCTATGGTTTTTCCAGTGGTCCTTTATGGATGTGTAAGTTGGACTGTGAAGAAAGCTGAGCACTGAAGAATTGATGCTTTTGAACAGTGGTGTTGGAGAAGACTCTTGAGAATCCCTTGGACTGCAAGGAGATCCAACTAGTCCATTCTAAAGGAAATCAGTCCTGGGTGTTCTTTGGAAGGACTGATGCTGAAGCTGAAACTCCAATACTTTGGCCACCTCATGCGAAGAGTTCACTCATTGGAAAAGACTCTGATGCTGGGAGGGATTGGGGGCAGGAGGAGAAGGGGACGACAGAGGATGAGATATCTGGATGGCATCACCGACTCGATGGACATGAGTTTGGGTAAATTCTGGGAGTTGGTGATGGACAGGGATGCTTGGTGTGCTGCAATTCATGGGGTTGCAGAGAGTTGAACAAGACTGAGCGACTGAAAATGAACTGAAATATGTAAAGCAAATACTAAATATGTAAAGCAAATACTATCAGATATAAACCAGAAATTGACAGTAATACAATAGTAGGAGGCTTTAACACCCACTGACATCAATGTGTCAACAGATCATCAGAAAGAAAATCAACAAGGCAACAAAAGTCCTAAGTGACTCAATAGACCAGTTAGATTCAATTGATATCTACAGGACATCACATCTGTAAGAGCAGAACACACATTCTTTTGAAGTACGCATGGAATGTTCTCCAGAACAGACCACATACTGGGCCATCACAAAACAAGCCTCAACAAAAATTAAGAGAATAGAATATATTAAACATCTTTTCTGATCACAATGGTTTGAAACTAGAAATCGACTACACAAAGGAAGAGAAAAAGAATAAATATGTGGAGACCAAACAACTTTCCAGTAAAACACCAATGGGTCAAAGATGAAATCAAAGAGGAAATTTAACAACGTCTGGAGAAATATAAAAATGAAAACACAACTTTCCAAAATCGATGGGATGCAACGAAAACAGTTCTAAATGCAAAGTTCATAGTGAGATAGGCTTTCCTGAAAAAGAATGAAAAGTCTCAAACCAACACCCTACTCTAGCACCTAAAAGATTTAGAAAAAGAATACACAAAGCCCAAACTAGGCTGAAAGAAGAAAAATCAGAGAGGAAATAACTAAACAGAGACAAAAAGTGGAAAAAGATTAATGAAAGAACTGGCTTTTTTAAAAGATAAACAAAAGTAATAAATCTTTATTCAGGCTCACCAAGCAGAAAAGAGAGAAGACTCAAACAAAATATGAAATGACATGAAACTGTAGTTTCTCAGTCGTGTCTGACTCTTTGCAACCCCACAGGCTGTAGCCTACCAGGCTCCTCTATCCATGGGATTTTCCAGGCAATAGTACTGGAGTGGATTGACATTTCCTTCTCCAGGGGATCTTTCCAACCCAGGTCTCAAACTCGGGTCTCCCACATTGTAGACAGACGCTTTACCATCTGAGCCACCAGGGAGGGAAATGACATAGGAAAAATAAAATCCAATACCACAGAGATACATAAAAAGAAGAGAACTCTATGAACAGTTATGTGTCAAACTTGACAATCTAGAAAAAAATTAAAAAATATACCTCCTGCTAAGACTGGGTCCAGAAGAACGAATTTGAACAGACCAATCACCAGAAGTGAGGCAGAATCTGCAATTAAAACAAAAATCAAACCCTCCCTGCAAATAAAAGTCCAGGACTGGACAGCATCACTGCAGAATTCTACCAAACATATATATATAAGAACTTATATCAATCTTTCTCAAACTATTCCAGATAACTGAAGAGGAGGAAACACCCCCAAATTCATTCTACAAGGCTACTATTATGACCCAGAAATCCTACTGCTGGGCATACCCACTCAGGAAACCAGAATTCAAAGAGACATGTGTACCCCATGTTCATTGCAGCACTGTTTATAATAGCCAGGACATGGAAGCAACCTGGATGTCCATCAGCAGATGAATGGATAAGAAAACTGTGGTACATATACACAATGGAGTATTACTCAGCCATTAAAAAGAATACATTTGAATCAGTTCTAATGAAGTGGATCAAACTGGAGCCGATTATACAGAGTGAAGCCAGAAAGAAAAACACCAATACAGTATACTAACGCATATATATGGAATTTAGAAAGATGGTAAAGATAACCCTGTATGCGAGACAGCAAAAGAGACACAGATGTATAGAACGGTCTTTTGGACTCTGTGGGAGAGGGAGAGGGTGGGATGATTTGGGAGAATGGCATTGAAACACGTATAATATCATATAAGAAGTGAATCAGCAGTCTAGGTTCGATACAGGGTGCAGGATGCTTGGGGCCGGTGCACTGGGATGACCCGGAGGGATGGTGTGGTGGTGGGGAGGTGGGAGGGGGGTTCGGAATTAGGAACACGTGTACACCTGTGGCAGATTCATGTTGACATGTGGCAAAACCAATACAATATTGTAAAGTAAAAATAAATAAATAAAAACAAACAAACAAGAAGACATTGCTGGAAATCCTGACAAAGCATGGTGGTTGCCCAAAGACAAGAAATTATGTTGTGGTTAAAATGATGAAATAAACATGTCCTTTTTTCTCTTAAAAAAAAATAAAATAAAATTAAAAAATAAACGAAACAAACACACTACAAAAAAAGAAAATCACAGGCCAGTATCTTCAATAAATACAGATGCAAAAATCCTTAACAAATAGTAGCAAACCAAATCCACAAAAATCAAAAGGATCATCACGATCAAGATGGATTTATCCCAGGGTCACAAGGATGGCTCAACACAGGCAAGTCAATGAATGTGATATACCACACTTAACAAAAGGAAAGAAAATCCGCATGAGCATCTCAATAGATGCAGAAAAGGCATTTGATAAAATTTAGCATCCATTCGTAACAAAAAAGTCTCATTAAAGTGGGTCTAGAGGGAACAAATATCAACATAATAAAAGCCATTTATGACCAACACACAGTCAACATGATACTCATCAGTGAAAATGTGAAAGCCTTCCTGCTAAATTCAGGAAAAAATGACACGGAAGGCCTTTCTCACCTCTTCTCCCTAAAATGATATTGGAAGTCCTAGCCACAACAGTCAGTCAGAACAAAATAAAGTGTATACAAATTGGAAAGAGATAAAACTGTCACTATTTGCAGATGACATGATACTCTACACATAGAGAACCATAAAGCCTTCACCCATAAACTGTTAGAATTAATTAATGAATTCCACAAGGTTAGTAGATTACAAGATGAATAAACACAGATCTGTTTTATGTCTATACACCAGTAACGAAATCAGAATTTTTTAAAAAATCTTATTTAAAATGATACCGAGACACACAGAGGAATAAACTTAACCAAGGAGGTTAAAGACCTATACACTAGAACTATAAAACAATGATGAAGGAAACTAAAGAGGGGCCAAAGATATTATAAGACATCCCATGTTCTTGAGTTGGAAGGATTCTAGTATTAAAATGGCCATACTACCCAAAGAGATCTGTAGATTTAATCTAATCCCTAGGACAAAATCTCTAGGACACTTTTCCCCAAACTAGAACAAATACTGCTACACTATATATATGAAACTACAAAATACCTAGAATTGCCAAAGTAATCCTAAAACAAGATAACAAAGCTGGATGAATAGTCCTCCCAGACTTTAGACTATACTACAAAGCTATGATAATCACAACAGCATAGTATTGGCACACAAATAGATACATCAGTGGAAGAGAATAGAGAGCCCTGAAATAAACTCATGCACTTAGGGTCAATTAATCTATGGAAAAGGAGGCAAGAATGTACAATGGAGAAAAGCGTCTCAATAAGTGGTACTAGGGAAATGGGACCACTACATGTAAAAAATGAAATTAGAACATTCTCTAACACCATATACAGAAATGAATTCAAAATGGTTCAAGACCTTAATGCGAGATTAACATCATAAAACTCCTAGAGGAGAACACAGGGAGAACACGTTTTGACATAAATCATAGCACTATTCTGTCATATAAAGCAAATGAAATAAAACTAAAAAGAAGGAAATGTGACCTAGTTAATTTAAAATTTTTGCATAACAAAGGAAACCATCAATAAAACAAAAATACAGTCTATAGAATGGGAGAAAATATTTGCAAACGATATGACGAACAAGGGGTTACTATTCAAAATATACAAATCACTCATACAACTCTACATAAAAATTGAATTCAAAAATGGGCAAAAGCCTTGAATAGACATTTTCCAAAAAAAAATACACAGATGAATAATAGGCACACGCGCAACCTCTCTATCAGAGAAATGCAACCACAGCGAGGCATCACCTCACACCTGTCAGAATGGCTACAATCAAAGTCTATAAATAGTCTTCAGTTCAGTTCAGTTCAGTCTTACAGATGGCCAATAAACATATGAAAAGATTCTCAACATTGCTCACTTTTAGAGAAATGCAAATCTAAACTACAATCAGGTATCATTTCACATCAGTCAGAATGACCATCGTTAAAATGTCTACAATCAGGAGAGGATGTGGAGAAAAGGGAACCCTCTTGCACTTCTGGTGGGAATGTAGATCAATACAGCCACTATGGAGGACAGTATGGAGATTTCTTAAAACTCTTGGACTAAAATTACAATATGACTCAGCAATACCACTCCTGGGCATAGGCACTGAGAAAACTATCCATTCAAAGAGACACATGTACTCCACTGTTGTACTCTTTACAATAGACAGGACAGGGAAGCAACCTAGATGCCCATTGACAGATGAATGGATAAAGAAGTTGAACATAAACACAATGGACTATGACTAATCCATAAGAAAGGGAAGAGAATGAATCAGTTGAACTAGAATCTGTTTGTTTACAGAGAGTGAAGTAAGTCAGGAAAAGAAATATATATTGACATATACCATTTGGAATCTAGAAAAATGGTGCTGATGACCCTGTCTGCGGGGCAGGAATAGAGACCCGACTTGTGGACACAGCAGAAGAAGGAGAAGGTGGGATGAATTGAGAGAGCAACACTGAAACAAATCCATCACCACTGTAAAAGGCGTGGCCCAGTGGGAAGCTGGCGTACGACACAGGGAGCTCAGCTAGTGCTCTGTGACGACCTAGATGGGTGGAAGGATGGGGGCTGGGGGAGGTGGAAGGATGGGAGTTGGAGGGAGGTTCAAGAGGGAGCAGGTACATATATACTTACAGCTGATTCACACTGCTATACTACAGAAACTACCACAATATTATAAAGCAATTATTCTCCAACTAAAAATAAAACTTTATAAAAGTCTTAAATAACAAATGTTTGAGGGGATGTGCAAAAAGGGAACCCATGTACACTGTTGGTGGCAAAACAGTATGAAGATTCCTTAAAAAAGAAAAAAAAAAATGGGACTACCATATGACCCAGCAATTCTACTCCTGGGTCTATACCAGAAAAAAATAAGAACGCTAATTTGAAAAGATGCATACACTCCAATGTTCATAGCAGCACTGTTTTCAACAGCCAAGACATGGAAGTAATGCAAGTGGCCGTCAACAGATAATTGGCTTAAGAGGACTTGACATATACACCAAATGAATTATTATTCAGCCATAAAAAGAATGAGATACTGGCATTTGCAGCAACATGGATGGGCCTAGAGAATATTATGCTTAGTGAAACATGCTGGACAGAAAAAGACAGATACTACATGATTATCCCTTATATGTGGAATCTAAAAAATACAAATGAACGTACTTACAAAACAAACTGACTCACAGACACAAACAAGAATCTAGTTACCAGGCGGGTTACCCAAGGGGGAAAGGGAAAGGATGAGATCAAGGTATGGGATAAATTAATTAATTTATTTTTTAATTGAAGGATACTTGCTTAACAGAATTTTGTTTTCTGTCAAACCTCAACATGAATCGGCCATAGGTATACATATACCCCCCTTCCCTTTTGAACTTCCGTCCCATCTCCCTCCCATCCCACCACTTTAGGTTGATACAGAGCCCCTGTTTGAGTTTCCTGAGCCACACAGCAAATTCCCTTTGGCTATCTATTTTACATATGGTAATGTAAGTTTCCATATTGTTCTTTCCATACATCTCACCCTGTCTTCCCCTCTCCCCATGTCTATAAGCTCATTCTCTATATCTGTTTCTCCACTGCTGCCCTGTAAATAAATTATTCAGTACCATTTTTCTAGATTCCGTATATACGCATTCATAAAAGATATTTGTCTTTCTCTTACTGACTTCCTTCACTCTTAGACTCTAGGTTCATCCACCTCTTTAGAACTGGCTCAAATGCATTCCTTTTTATGGCTGGGATTAAGAAACAAACTACTATGCATAAAATAAATAGGTGACAAGATATACTGTATAATACAAGGAATTATACCCAGTACCCCATAATAACCTATAACAGAATATAATCTTAAAAAAATACTGAATCACTATGCTAGATACCCGAAACTAGCATAATATTGTGAGTTACCTATACTAAATAAAATAAAGTAAAATCAGCAAACCACATCAATTTCCATTTTCTTCCCCCAACTTCATTTTGGAGACTCTCTAGGAAATGTTCTTGAGGAAGTATGGAGCGCAGAGAAATACTCAAAATGCAGGACAGAGGGGTAGCAGAAAAATTAACATATTCCCTGAATATTGCACATATTAGTTATTCACACTGCTAGGTTTTATGCTTTGAACTGAAGTATGAGACACAAAGTCCACCACTCTGAGTAGAAGCTGTTTTAGATGTAGAGGAGGTCCAGTGATTTCCTCTAAAGATCTGCCACTCATCCCCCTTCTCAGCTTTAATAAATCTGCCAAATTGGTCTTTATAAACCCAACATTACTTCCAAATGGTAAACAAGGAAACGCCAGGAGCCACATAAGGAGAGAGGATTCAGGTGGAGAGAATAAAAGGAGAACACAGAGGAAAGAGCACAGAAATGTTGCTTACGTTGCAACAGTGCCACCAGAGCCTCTGTGTACATACTGACCTGGATTGAAGTGTCCTCTTCATGACATTTTATGTATTTATTTTTTCTTCATGACATTTTAAAGAAGAGGTATTTTTGCTATTTCATCTTGCAATATAGAATACATATGAGGCAAGAACCGGATGTACTATCTATCACAGAAGCGATTTCTGCTCCGGCAGCATGATTTCTAGTATCAGCAAATCACCTCCATTCTTTGCCCAGAAATCTTGAGTTGGTACACAACTCCACCACCTCAAAAACCAAAGTCACAGGCCACACACCTGCTCTGACAGCCACCTGGTGTCTGACACCATCTGGAGCTCTGCTTTCAGGAGGCCTGTCAGCAAACGGTCTCCTCTTCCCCAGCTGGGTTTTCCTGGTTCCTGTGTTCAGTGTGAGTGACTGATTTACCGAGACACCACGGAATACTGCAGCTTCCCTTCTTCTCTAAGAAGCCATGTGTGTTTCACCTGTGTTTCGCGTTAGGTATACATTCACACCTGAGCCATATCAGCTAATATCATCGCTCCCTTTTTCTCTCCTCAAAACCAAATGATTTTGACCTTTTATGGTCTCTTAATCTGGGCCCTAAAAAGTCATTCAACTTACTCTTGCACAAATTTATGTTACTTTGCTGGACTCAATCATCATTATCTTGTCTTCAATTTTAATATTTACTTCTAAACATTTTGATAAAGATTCCAGTCCAAGTAGAAAACTCCCCTAACACTACCAAAGATTTGTAATACTTGTTTCGAATCACATCAAAAAACACCCCAGTTTAACAGCTAAGTGCTGAAGACTATGGTGTGTACACTTTGTCTTAAGAAGTCATAACTTTCTTTAACCACGTAAGTAAGGAATTTAAAGCGGTGGGTTCTTACTCTGGAACCAAGAATTAACTTTAAAGAGAGGCTGAAACAGAATTGATTCCTTATAAGTGGTTAAACCATGGCACAGTTCATCTATCTCAAACTCTGAGCTGAACACTAAAGCTAGCTTTAAAAATATTCTGACAAATTTTCATGCAAACTCAACTGTACCATTTTCATCATCACAGGGTGAGATCATGACCTCAAAAACACACTCCATCCAGCTTTAACAGCTCCCTTGATTCAGTAGAACATGTTCCCCTTGTACTAAGCAGAAATCTGTTTCCCTGGGATCTCCACCCTTTTACTTCTGGCCTCTGGAGTCGTGGCCATATCAGCGAAATGTCTCCTTGCTCCCAAATGGCTGCCCTGAGAATATTTTAAGTTTTCCCCTTAGACCATTTATCATCAGTTCAGACGTTTCTAGTTTCTTTACCAGTGGCTTCCTGGCCAAGCCACCCCCTAATCACTCTCCTCTGGATGAAATGCAATCTGAAAGCACCCCCTCAGAACGTAAGTCTTGAAACTGAGTTCAGTGAACATATCCCTTAAGTCTGTCTTCTCCGTAGGATGCAGGTCTTCTTCGCAGGATGTAGAAAGCTGAAAAGAACAGCAGCCATCTACAACCACATCAACACAGAGACACACACACACGACATAATTTGCAAGCTGACAACTGTCTCAATTGTACCAGAAAGCTGAGGTTACAAAACTACAAGTAACTCAGACTGTAAGGGAAGGCAAGACCCTCTAGGGAGAAGAATGCACACACCTGTTCACGGAGGAGAGATGCTTCTGGGCACCACACACATACACTTGAAGGGACAAATCAGCTAAAAGTCTGAACAAATTGCTAACGGCTGAATGTGGGCCAGGGTGACAATGTAAAACTCCAGTCACCAGAGGCCCAAGGAGAATTTGTACCCTTTCGCAGGCTCCTTCTCCACTTAAGGTGTTCCGTAGGAAGATGAGCGGTGGGTGAGAGTTCAGGAGGCTCACGCTGGGGAGACATAGAGGCAGGGAGGAGCCTGGCTGCGAGCAAGCGCAGAGCCCCTCTGGACACTTCCCCCCGCCCCCAGAAGAAAAGCCAGAAGCTTTTGGAAGAAGAGAAACAAATCCCATCACCTGAGGGCACAGGTGAAATTCACTGCGTCAAGAGAAGCGAACAAACAAAAGCTGCTGCTCGGAAGCGGCCGGTACACGTCCCTGGGTCTAGATTTTGAGGGATGTCCCGCCAGGGAGGCTAGGCCAGGATCACAGGAATAAAAGCCCCAGGATGCGTGGCCAGAGAGCTGTGTCTGCAGCAATCACCGAGTCATCATTTCTAATACTTGTACGTCTCCCTTCAATGCTAAACGTTTCCTGGCTAATCTCATTCTTGACTCTTAGAAAATTTTTCTAAAAACTCGCTCCTGCTTTTCCCCTAGTTGGGCTTCCAGGCGAAGCCTTTTGAATGGCTGCTAATGAATGAGGTTTAGGCAATCCCTTTCCGCCGGGGCTTTGAAAATAGATAATAAATAGAGAGGGGGAGAAAAGGCTTGGCGGATTAAAAATTCAACAGCCCTCGCAGTTTAGCTGTTCTGTTTTTATGCTAACCTTTCTCCAAATCGACTTTTTGTATATTGAGATGATTGAGACAGAACAGGGTTATACAGAGTGCAGAAAAAAATTTCGCCAATCTCCGAGAATCTTCCCCTTCCCCGGGTTCTTGGAGGACAGGTAAAGAAACACCACGGAGAGGAAGGAGAATTCGAGTTTGTCCTCGGCAAAGACCGCATGCGCCTGAGGGGTGAGCTTGCAGCGCTCAAAGCCTGGCGATTGAGTTTGTAATGGGCAGAGCCAAGCAGAGGCTCCCGCGCCGCTCTGATACTTCTGAATCAGCCCCACCATTCGGCTCCCTTTGCGCCCATTGGAAGAGCCTCCAGGGTCTTGTCTGTGCGGTTCTTGTCTCAATCAGCACTGAAAGCTTCTTTTCCTCTTCCTTCCCACCCTCCAGCCCTCAACGCTGCCAACTGCGGCGGGATTTTCATGACGCAAGTAGGTCTTTACCCCACCTGCACTGCTTGGCGTTAAATAAGACCCTGAAGTTTCCAGAGCCCATAGGAATAGGGGGGGAAAGGCAAGAGAGAGAATTATGGTCCTCTTAAATGTATTCTGTTTCCCTCCATCTAATCTCCAAAGCCTCCTAGGCATGCAAACCCCAAGAGAATGTGTTTTTTGGAAGTCACTTAAAAAGATGTAGGGGGAGATCAAACCAGTCCATCCTAAAGGAAATCAATCCTGAATATTCATGGGAAGGACTGATGCTGAAGCTGAAGCTCCGATCCTTTGGCCACGTGATGCGAAGAGCCGACTCACAAAAGACCCTGATGCTGGGAAAGACCGAAGGCAGAAGAAGGGGGCAGCAGAGGAAGAGCTGGTTGGATGGCATTGCCCACTCAATGAACATGAGTCTGAGCGCGCTCTGGGAGTGGGCGATGGACAGGGAAGCCTGGCCTGCTACAGTCCATGGGGTTGCAAAGAGTCCCACAGGACTGAGCAACTAAACAACAACAAGGGGGAGACAGGTTGAGCAATTACATCATCCTAGTGATGATGGAATCATGAGGGAATGCTTCCGTCTGATACTTAGGCTCTTTGCCAGGAGTTTTAGTTTGTTTATTTCATTTGGGTCTTACTTTTATTCTTACACTGGTTTGGGTGCCAGTGTTGCAAGAGTTTGCAGTACCATCTTTTGATGTGAAGAAGACCATGATTTCTCTCCAGTTAGGACCAGAAGCTTTAGATGGTTTGGTAACCAAGAGACCTCCCTCTGTCCCACTCCATCTCTCTCCCTCCATCTTTCCATCATCAGCTGTTTATTGATCACCTCCATGTGCAAAGAAGTTTTTATCATTCTAATTAATGAAAATTTATTAAAGTCAATGTAGGAGATCAGGGTAAATAAAACACAAAGCCTTTCTTTCGTCTTCTAGCTAAAGAACTAGTAAAGGCCGCAGCATGGTTGTAGCCTGCCCACCCATCGAGGCAGAACCACTGTTTCCTGTGCACTGAGATCCAGGAGGGCAGGTGGTGGCCTGTGTGGGCACTAGGTCAGCTCCAGGCCTGCATGATGCACAACGGAAACGGGACTCCATAAAGGCTTGTTGAACTCAATAAGGGAGAGTGTGTGTGACTGCACAGATGGGCGCTAAAGATCTTTCCATTCACTTTTTCTGTGCTCCCCCAAGTCACCTTTCACATAACAATCCCCATTATGAGTAGTTTAGACACGCTGAAACCCACGAACCATCCAGAAGCACCCAAAGGAATTTTCCAGTTCTCTGAGATTTTTGGCGATTCTACAAATCAGGACAAAATAAAGGGAAATCACCCAAACAAAAGCAATACCACCAGTCCCTGAAGTACGAACGAAGGCCTGTGGAAGGACAGAATACTATTATTTCTACGGTATGTATCTGTGTGTCTGTTTGTAAATTTGCTGGGGCTGGTGAGGGCTGAGATGTAGCTGGGAAGGCTTCCTATAAGTGGTAACATTTCTGCTCCTTCTCAAAAGTCGGGTATAACTTGGCTGGACAGAGCCAGAGAAAAGGACTTTCCATAGATGGGTTCTTGGGGATGCACTGTGATCCAGAAACAGAAAGTAAAGTGGGGATATGGAAGTGAAAGTGTTAGTTGCTCAGTCCATGTTGGACTCGTTGCAACCCCATGGACTGTACCCCACAAGCCTCATCTGTCCTTGGAATTCCCCAGGCAAGAATACTGAAGTGGGTAGACATTCCCTTCTCCAAGGGATCTCCCAGGGATCCAACCTGGTTTCCTGCATTCCAGGCAGATTCTTTACCACTAAGTCACCAGGGAAGCTCAGTGTGGGGTAGGGCAGAGGAAATAGTAAGTCTGCCCAGATTAACTGACTGGATGGCACATATAAATGTATATACTCCCTATAGAGCAGGTAACGAATGCATGGAGGGTTTAAAAGTAGAGAAGTCTATGTTCTTGAAAGGTAGTTTTAGGAGTGGTATACCAGAGGACATGGGCAAAGGAAAGCAAGGAGACTAGATATAAGGCTTTGCAAGAGTCCAGAAACACACTCGTGGTATTAATATGTGGCTTATCAGAAATACAGGCTCAAAAATGGCTCATCCCAGCCCATTGCATGCCTGAAAAATTCTTCTGCATTGATCTATACTCAGAGATGATGGAGGCATAGTAAAAACTGCTATAATCTTAATAGATTTTTCTTCTCAAATAAACCACAGTATATAAATAGTTTCCAGAACCCAGATTATAGAAGCCAGCTCTCTACTGGTACTGATGTCCCTCAGGAATAGCTTTTCCACCTAATCAGGAGATTCTTACCTCATGCAAATCACCCTGACCTTCCGAACAAGGTGTTGTTGTAATACTGTGTTTGGAAATATTGTTGTGATTTTCCTGTCTCTCATTAGCAGAGAATCATAGCCCAGTGCATCCTTTATCTTTTGGTGAAAGTAATTGAGCTCTGCAAAGGGCCAGATAGAATACACAGAATAGGGAGAGAATATGACTATTTCCTTGGGAAAATCATAAAGTCATAATTATACTTCATATATATAAGTGGCTTATTTTTGGAAGCATTAAGTTTTAATCCAGGAACATTCATCTCTGAGACTGGCATTTAGCTCAGATGTTACCAACCTGGGGTGAGCACACAGGTGCAGGGGCCCCCAGCCCCCAGGGCCACCAGCCCTCCTCCCCGTTGGTTGCCTTGCCCGTCCATACGCTGCATGGTGACACTGTGCACTGGCTAAGGGTGCAAGCTCTGTGGGCTCTCTGAGTTTGAATTCAACTTCTACTACTTTGATCTTCTTTTTTTAATCTATAAAAATGGTAGAACCTATCTCACAGGTTAGTTTGTTCTTCTGCGAACCAGATGAATTTCTAGCCTCATGGGGCAGAGCATTAAAAAAGATCAAGATCCCTGTCCTTGTGGTGTTTACAGTCTACTAGGGGGGCGAGACAGTAAGCTACTAATAATATAGTATACCAGCAACTATAAAAATATCAACATGATTAGTATGTAGATATATTAGATGCTAGCCAGTGAGGAGTGCTACGGTAATGCAGAAGCAGCAGGGCAAGGTAAGAAGGATGAGAGATGCTGAGTGGCTGCGTTTGCAGGATGGCCAGGACAGTGTCCCTGGGGATGTAAGACTTGAGGATATACTCGGAGGGAAGGAAGTTATCGAAGTAAATACCTGAGATGAAGGCCCTAAGACTCTCACCTGGTATGTTCCACTGAAGGAGGAAACAGACAGAACAGGTTCCATTTTGAAAGCAGGACTCCATCTAGGGCCGGACTGTGGACTTTGAGCTCTGTGCCCAGTATCTATGGAAATGACAAACCAGCTGGAAAACCAGGCCCCTGGAAGGAAGAGCCCCAGGGCTCGTACCTAGACTCTCCCATCGCCTAAAAAAAAAAAAAAAAACAACAACAACAAAAAAAAAAACCCTAATTATCTGTGTAACCGAATAGAATCATACATTCTATCATGCTTCTTGGGGTATGACCACAGGTCTATTGATAATTGTCCACCGTTAACTACCTAGGTTGAAGGCGTATGAATCACGGGTTAACTTTGATTGTATCTTTCTTTTCCTTTGTTCAGACTAGTTCCAAGGAATTTGGGGAGGTGGGTTTGGACACATACAGTTAAGGTATATAAGGTTTTCACAAAAAACTGGTCGGGGTCCTTGGCTAAGAGGAGACTCTGCCTTGGGCCAGTCAGTGTAATAGACTGCACTCCACTATCTGCATTGTCCTTTGGAGTGAGTTTGTTTCCCGGAACGTGTGGCTACACGACCACGAGCCTCAAGAAGCCAGGGTCATTGCAGCAATGAGACAGGGAAAGGGTGTGAGAGGCCTGACGGTGTGAGGCCAGGTCACTAGGGCCTTTCCGGCCACTTTATCACCTTTGGCTTCTAGGAGGGAACTAGGTTTGAGCAGAAGAATGACAAGACCCTATACCAACTAAAAAAAAAAAATTCACAACTGAAAAGCAGAGAGTATTTTATTTGGTGGGAAACTTTTAGGACTTCAAGCCCAGGAGGCAGCATCTCAACTAACCCTGAAAAACTACTCAGAGGAAGAAAGGAGGAGGGGAAGGAATCAGGCTCCATGAAAGTTTGCAGCAGAGGGGGCAGACAGTCTGAACATCAAAGATTATTGTCAATTAAGGAAACCAGGTATCTCAAACTAAGGAATTTGCACTCTTCCACATCTAGGAAGATGCAAGCCTCTGGGCTTACCGAAATCTTTCCTTTCACATGCATCTCAGCTCTCTGGGGCCAGCATCCTGAGTTTTTGCATCCCCTGTCTTCAGGGAGTTGATGTGGCCTGTTAGCAGGCACACTTCTCCTCCGTGAATTCCCTTAGGGCTCACCAGCCCATATGTGGATGGCTGGAACTGAGGATAGCTGTGACATTCTCGTTTGCTGATATGGCAGGAAATATTCCATTTCACAAAACGATTCACATTTTAGAGGCTGGTGTGCTGAGAACCACAGAAGCAGCAGAAAGGCCCTTGAGGAGGTTTCTGCTGCCATAAGGTGAAGGACAGCATTAGCCATGTCCAAGAAAGTCACTCTGAAAAGATAAAGCTGTCATTAACTGAGAAGCCTACAAGTAAAGGTTCATAGAGCAAGAATCAGAGTTCAGTGCAGTGATGCTGAGTTTGAGTGACATCCAGTAGGAGATCCTGAAAAGATACTTAGACATGGGATTCTGAAGCTCTAGGGAGTAGACATTGTCTAAACGTAGATACAGTACTTAGAGGCAGGGAACTGGGTGAAATCATTAAGGAAGGGAACGAGCAGGACCAAAATAAGAAAGAAAAATTAAAATCTGAGCCCTGCAGCACAGGGATGCTCAAAAATATGGTACTTAAGAAGCAAAGGCCCCAGGGGCAGTTTAGTCCTGAAGCTAATGAGGCCGAAGTTTCAGGGCCCTTCCTAATGCCCAGTAGTGTGTTCATATTTCTATATTTTCATAACATTTGCCAAAGATCAGATGTTTTAATCAAGTCTCAATTAAGATGACTGTCTCTTTCTTTCCACTGCAACTGGTCTCTCTTGCAAAAGAGTCTCCCTTGTGACAGAGTGTCCATTTTTCAGAACCTCTAAGAGGAGGCTGAATTGGTTCAAGTTTATTGGCTCTATTAATATGGTTCACAGTCACTGCCACATTTAATTAAGTATTAGCTGCTTGTCATGGTCTGGGAATGGCTTCCAGGACGAGTCTGAATCTCCATGCTGCCAACTCAGGTGGGGTCATGACACCAAAGTGTGGGGCCAGAGATCGTGGTATCATATAGCTTTCAGCACCAGCTGGGGAGAAACAAAGTTCAAAATGTATGGGACACAAAGTTCTTCCAGTTATTAATGTGTAACACTGTAACTAAGCAGGACCCTATGAGACCTTCCTGGGAGAGGTCTCTCCCCCATATCCTCTGCTTTAGCTCCTCTTTTAAGTAAGTAAATAATAATGTCAGATACAGATTTGCTGAGTTGTTTCACAGATGCTAAAACCCCATATCAAATGGAAGAAGTTAAGTACTTGATGAACATGATGAGCATGAAGCCCCCAGCCCTATCGGAGCCTAAGGATCGGTGACGTTAACCCCTGTGACACTGCCCTCAACATTGGCACCTCACCGTCAATGAATTAGAGAATTGTGCAGGAGCTGATCACACACCCTGCAATACCCCTCCATCACCCTTCCTTTAAAAATGCTTTCCTAAAACCCATTGGGGAGTTCAGGTGTTTTGAAGACTAGCTGCCCTGGACTCCATGCCGCACAGACCAGAATAAACAATGCACTTTCCTTCCCCACAATGCAGTGTCATATCTAGAATTAGTTTTATAACATTATATTTTCAACTATGGCCAAGTATTCAATCAGTTAAATGGCAGATGCTATGTTAATTAGCAACATTAAATGAATGGTCTTAGTTTTTACTCTGGACTGGTGAGGTTAGCTCGAACTACTGTGTTCTTTGTCATAGACTAAGAAAAATAAAGAGTCAACTAATAAGGAGTGAAATAATGATAAAAGTGAGAGGAAATACAATGACAGGAAATCATGCTGAGTCAGCGCTCTGCTCCACGTCATCTTTTCTCACGTGTGCCCTTGACCTCTTGAAGAGAGCCTCTCAATCCCCACCCTTGCTGACCCCCCTTCTTCTCCCATCTGCATTCAATAAATATTTACTGAGTGCCCATTGTGTGTCTGCACCTAAAGGCAAGGAGTAAAACTTGAAAACAACAGGAGCTGGTATTGATTTTACAGATTTATTCTTCTGCAGAACAAGGCCAGCCTCACCCAGGGGCAGGCTGAGCGAACCCTCCTGCTCCAGCTCCCCTGGAAATGAGCCCCTAACCCAGGGGCATCTTGTTCTCTGGCCCTGCCGGGTGCCTGACGTTCTCACATTAGTCACCACTTTTCATTAGGGCCCTGAGAGTCTCCCTGATGCAAGGCAAAGGTTACTTGGGAGGGGAAACAAATTAAACCATTAACACAGATGAGTTAAACACATTAGCTTCTCCCTATAGGTATTGAACAAAGGATAGAAAGGATTGATGGCATGGCCTGGAGAAAAATCCCGGAGATCAGTGGAGACACCTTCTTTTGGGGAATGAACTTTTTAATATCATAAAGGTTTGGACCCTCACATGGCAGTAGTTTGACTTTTAAAACAGTAACAGCCATTATTTACTACACCCTTACAGTTTACTAAGCACTATATGCACGCACATCCTTTATTTTCTCTTTTAAGCAGCCTGGTAATGAAGGTAATGCATTTTAACCTCCATTTTACAAATTATGAGACTGCGTCTTCAGGGAGGTTAAGTAATTTCCCTAAGGTTACACAGGTCATAATGCATTCATATCTCTTAGATTTAAAATCTTGGAATATAAAGCTAGTATGTTTTACCACTTCCCTTAATACAGAGAAAAAATTAATAATAAAACCTACTCTTCACGCAGAAGTATTTTTAATGGCTTTGGATTATATCATTGACAACATAATCATACCTGTGGAGGACAGTTGTAATGACCAAAGTAAGTCATCATACCATAACCACCCTTGCTAAGGCTATGCATTCAAGGGCCCTGAACCACTCAAGGACGTATGAGAATCTGGAATCCACCAAATTTGGGCAATCCCAGCTCTAGGGCCCTTCCCTGGTAGCTCAGTTGGTAAAGAATCCACCTACAGTGCAGGAGACCCCAGGTTGATTCCTGGGTCACGAAGATGCCCTGGAGAAGGGAACCGCTACCCACTCCAGTATTCTTGAGCTTTCCTGATGGCTCAGATGGTAAAGAATCTGCCTGCAATGTGGGAGACTTGGGTTTAATCCCTGGGTTGGGAAGATCCCCTAGAGAAGGGAACGGCTACCCACTCCAGTATTCTGGCCTGGAGAATTCCATGGACGGTGGAACCTGGCAGGCTACAGTCCATGGGTTGCAAAGAATCAAACAGACTGAGTGACTTTCACTTTGAGACTCTGACAGCTCTAGATGATGAATCATTAGCCAGTAAACCGCCTCCTCTGCCTCATGGGTACCAGGAAGTCAGAGGGTCGCCTGTCCATCTCAAGAAATGAGGTGAGGTGAAACAATGAAGGGAATCTAAAAAGACTGAAACAACTCCAAGGTCTCTATAGATATGGATATATATATACACACACATATATACACACATTTAAAGAGACACAGAGAGAGACCAAGAAATCAAGAGAGAGAGAGAGAAAGATTATATATTCTGTTGATTCTGAGTCTTCCAAAGGCTATTTCAGAACTCTAGCAAACAAGCTGCTTCAGGATGGTAAGAAACATGGGGTGTGTGTGTGTGTGTGTGTGTGTGTGTGTGTGTGTGTGTGTGTGAGTCGGTAAGTTGTGTCTGTCCATGGGCTTCTCCATGAAAGAATACTGGAGTGGTTAGTCATTCTCTTCTCCAGGGGATCTTCCCAGCCCAGGGATTGAACCTGAGTCTCCTGCACTGCAGGCAGATTCTTCCCCATCTAAGCCACCAGGGAAGCTCCAAAGAAATGTGTTAAGACCACTGAATTCCATAAGCAAGGTCCATTCCCACTCTTGCTATAACGTGAGCGATCTGATGAGGAGCAACGCTGTGTACAATACTATAAGTCATTCTGTAAATCCACAGACGTTACCTCTGATAGAAGCATTGTGAGCAAGGAAGGCAAATCCATATCCAGAGTGATTATCTATTCCAGGAGGAACGAAACACTGCCCTTTCCATGATAGGAGTGGTCCAGTATAAACAACGCATAACTAGATAGCTGGATGATCACCCCAGGAAAGGGCACCATATTGGGAACCCAGTGTTGATCTTGATAAGCAGAAGCCCATCTGCTAAGCCCGGATATAGCCTCCATTTCTCCCAGAACGGTCACTTTATTCATGAGGCCATTGGGTGATGATAGGTATGGCTAGTGAAAGAAGCTAACTGATCCATACTGGTGTATCCAAACTGGCACCCACGCTTGAAAAGGCTACAGTCAACAGGGTCTCAAGACACTTTATCTCCTTGCTTCACTATCTTCCATATGCAGCTTCTATCTTATGGTCTAGGACGGCTGTTGGAATCCTAGCCAACACATCTGGATTCCCAACAGAATAACTGAGGAAATGAGGGAGAGAGAGAACACTGGTTGAAAGACGTTTCCAAAGATGTGCTTACATCCCACTGGCTATCACGTAATTAAATGATCATCACCCAGGTGCAAGCAAGCTGAGAAAGCCTCCAGGAAACATGGACATTTGATTTTGAAGAGAGAACATGGATATTTGGGGCCAGCAAGCAGTCTCAACATCCTTTAATATACTTTAAAACCAATTTATCCACTTTAACCACCTCCAGACAACAAAACCTGTTTCCCTCGTACGGAACCTCTCTTGGTAAGGGGCAGCATCATTTATCAAACTGCCAAAGTCAGAAACTTTCTCCTACTTCACTGCCTACATTTGGTATGGCCAACCTCTATTGACTCTATCTTTCAATACACCTAAAGTCTATCTCCTTTCCAGAAATTTAAACACCACTCCCCTACATCTTTTCATGACCTCTCTTTCATAAGCTCCATTGTCAGCTCACACCTCTTTCATCCATTTCTCACTCTAATGGCAAAGCCACTTTTCTAAACAGCTTGGGTCACAGATGGCTCTGGTCCTTCTGCAGTGGTTTCTCAAATCCCACCCCTATCAAGTTCATGGCCTTAACCCCAGGCTTATGGCTTTCTAACCCCCCCCAGCCCCATTTTACCTCCACAATCTAGTCATCCATGGGAGGTTTCCAGTTTCTCAAGTATGCTGGGCACTGTTCTGTCTTTTGACCTTCCCACATCCTGCTCATTACCGGGAATATACCTACTATTCCTGTCCTTATTACTACTCTGTACACACCTACTTCATTGTTGTTCAGTTACTGAGTCGTGTCCAACTCCTTGCAATCCCATGGATGATGGCATAAGCCAGGCTCCTCCACTATCTCCCAGAGTTTGCTCAGATTCATGTCCATTGAGTTGGTGATGGCATCCAACCATCTCATCCTCTGTCGTCCCTTTCTCCTCCCACCTTCAGTGTTTCCCAGCATCAGGGTCTTTTCCCATGAGTTGGCTTTCACATGAGGTGGCCAAAGTATTAGAGCTTCAGCTTCAGCATCAGTCCTTCCAGTAAATATTCCGGGTTGGTTTCCTTTAGGATTGACTAGTTCGATCTTCTTGCAGTCCAAGGGACTCTCAAGAGTCTTCTTCAGCATCACAATTTGAAAGCATCAATTCTTCTGTGCTCAGCCTTCTTTACAGTCCAGCTCTCATATCCATACATGACTACTGGGAAAACCATAGCTTTGACTATACAGACTCATGACCTAACTCTTGGTCATTCTTCAAGGATCAGCTCAGGTGTTATCTTCTCCAAGAAGCCTTCTGTAAAGGCCACAGATTGTGAAATTGGGTCTTCCTGCAGCATCTCTATCAGAGGATTTTCTACAACACACCATAATTAATCATTCTCCCCCTATCCCAGGACTCTAGAAAAGGAACAGAATCACTTGTCTACAGATATCCTGTTCTTATAATGTGAAGTATAGTGTCAAGCCCATCAACTTCTGCAATAAATATAAGTTCACTAAATAGGATTCCAGATCTCTTGCCAATCACATAGATTTCATTTCTGTTCAACACCTGAGGACTCCATAATCCTGTTCTTAATTTGTTATCCTGACTCATACAAGCTTGTCCTGACACTGCTGCTCATGAGAACGCTAGTTCAAAATGCCCTACCAGGCAATGACTTTTATCCTATACAAACCTGTCTACTGCATACCAGTTACACCTATTTAGAGCACAGTTTCAGACTGGAACTACTTGAAGATACTACAGGAAACCCTATGCTGAATCTTGGTTCTAGAAAACTTTACTGAATCTACCAATGTAATAACAACCAAAGCTTTAACTACTGAAAATCAAAACACTTGTTGAGCATTAATTAACTCAAAAATATTTATTGCAACCTTCTTTTGGGCTAAATACTGTGTCCAATGCTGAAGATGCAATAATGAGCAAAAACAGTTCTTTCTCTAATGGAAGCTTTGAGCTAGTCAGGAGAATGACATTAATCAAATAGCTGCATCAATAAAACTTTTAATTATAAATATTAAGAAGTACTTTCAATGAAATGAAGATATTCACTGATTGCTAATATCAAAGAACTGTACTTGGATGAGTGTGGGAGTGAGGAATGTTGGGAGGGGCACATAGGAGGAGTCAAAGTATCTGAAGGATGAATAGACATTAACTAGGTGGGAGAAAAGTGTGATGATGAGAAGAGCAAGGATGCAGGGAGAACAATGAGACAGTGGGGATAGGACATGCAGAGATCCTGTGGTTGAAGGACTTTTCCAGATACCATCAAGATGGTGAGAGAAGGTTCCTGTAACTGGAGCACATGTGTGATGAAAAGAGAAGGCTGACAGTTGGCCATCCTGGCAGAGCCATATCAAGTACATGGGTCCCCAGAACTGTGGTAACCGAGATACTTTCATGAGATGGGGATTGAAGGGGAATTCATGTGCTTGTCAGATAAAGGATGAGTCCATGGGAAAATACATATGGCGTGGTCTGTAGCTTCGGTGAATTTACAGTTAAGAATTGGATATCTTGACCTATAAGCAATCAGATATCAAGTAATGGCTGAACAATTTGCTAGTGATTCAAGGAACCACAGGAATTCAGAGATGGGCTGAATCCTTTCCAGTTCCTCTGAAGTCTGTAGCCTGGTGAGCACCAGAATGGATAAAGCTTCTAATAAGAAAGTGTACTTTATTTCACTGTATGTTCATCTGCCCAGGGGACCTTTCATGAGTATCTTTCTTAAGCTAATAAATAATTGAAAGAGTTCTAAATAGGAAGTGGGGAACTCTCAGAAAGAAATTATAAAATGGAGTCTCTCCCACTCTGAAGAGCCCAAGCAGGACTTTTTTTCCAGAAAGATTACCTTTAATTAGTTCCAAATTTGCTTCTCATTACAGAAGGGATTTAACAGTTTATGGTAATAATATGTAAAAGGTTCAAATGCTCTTGAAACATATGCCAAAATCTGCCACAGAACAGAGTGTGAGAAGCTATTGGCATTCCCGATGCTCGAGATGAGTGTGAGAAGATTGCCCTGTTCCCCTCAAGTCACTAGGACAGCTGGCCATGAACTTTAGGGATCTCTGCCTAAATAAAGCTGTATGACTGTCCATAGTCAGGGGTGTGCTGTCCTTGGCAGACAAATACTGTAGACCTGGCCAGCCTCTACAAGTGAGAATACAATTATTAATATAATAACTAATTCTTAATGAACATTTACTATATAGCAGGATCTGTTCTATATAGATTATATATATTAACATATTAGGAATATTGTGCAAAGTAAGTATTATTAGATTCATTTTGTAAATAAGGAAGCTGAGACACAGAGGAGTCAAGTAACTTCTCAAAGCCTCATAATTAATTAATAGAGGGGTGAGGATTAGATCCCAGGCAATCAGCCTCCAAAGTCCACACTCCCTATAAACATGCTACAGTCCCCCCATTCACATATCCATTTCAAGTGTTTGATACAAGAATGAAGTGGACTTGGGTATAAAAAGAGGCTAGAAGAATTCCCGGCCCATAACAGTACCCATGCTAAGTTACATTTTTTTTTCCTCCAGCTGACTTTCATCTGCTACCTTAATTCTGTTCATCTCTTTTTTTTTTTCTCCTTTTCTCCTTCTCTCTCAATTCAACTGACTCTCAGCAACCACAGCTTGATCAGTTAACATGTGTTAATCTTTTTGCCCAGTTCCTTCGGATGACTGTTAAGACAGAAAGGAGGGGAAAGGGAAACTCATAAGCACATTGATGACTGAAGATCCGCAGGAGCAAACACTCCTGAAGACAAGAAACTCAACAGCCAACCCAGGATGGGTGCTGTGTGGACATGACTCACGCTAGAGAAACAAGAAGCCTGAGAGTGTCACACCTGCTCCACACTTCACAGACATGAGTTTCCCATACTTTTCCCCAAGGCCGGGTGTTGAGGGGATAAGACAGTGTGACAGACACAAAACGTGAAATGTGGACTCATAAAGGAGAAATTCAGAGAGTGGGAAGAGAATCAGAAGCAAGCACGGGGCACTTTCATGCCATGATGCTGTAACCACAGAGTTAATAAAAGGCTGTGGTTACAGGTGACAGGTGAGGTAATGACATATTGACTTAGGGACCTTGACTTGAAGGCAGGGAATGAAAGACAATCCCTGTGTGTATTTTGACAAATGAAATAATCATCTCTCAAAATCAAAGGTATCCAACCTTGACTTCCTTCTGCTAAGGGAACAGATAATATCATCAAAAGACACAACCTTTTTGTCAAAGGGCTCACCGTGGGGCTCATTAGTTCAGAGCAGCAAGTTCCAAAAAGGATTGATAGAGGCAAATAACAAAGGACACCTTGGGAAGTTTTGGAACAATGTCTTCCAAGCAGTGAGGCTGCTGAGGGTCGAGACTGTCAGAGGCCTAGGGTACTGGGGATGTTTTTAATAGATCGCCGCACGGCTTTTCTGCCATGTGAGGACAGATTGATATTCTGTAATGGACCCTGATGGACACGCAGCTGGAGGAGAACCAGCAGCAGAAACTAATAATAGAGCAGCCTGGAGCACAAACACAATGGATGTGGAAGTCATGGCGGGCAACACAAACCCACAGGAGGAAATGTGACTCTTGCCACGCACACCTCACCCTCCCTCTTCCTGATCTGCCGAAATGGCTATGATCAGGCATTTAAGGGAGTTCAGAGCTGACAGACAAGCTCTGAAAGTCACTCCTGGCCCAGTGTGCCTCTGGTCTCAGGTCCATAGGAGGGCTCTCATTTTCCCATCACATTACATTTCCCCAAAGTGAGAAATCTTGTAAGCTAGCATTTATTAACTGCTTACCATGCACTGGGCAAGTTTTACATCCAATATCTCATTTAACCTTCACCATGATCGAATGCGGCCATAAATTTTTCTAACAGCATTTCCATTTTTAAACATAAATAAATGGAGGGCTTGAAAAAACAGACAGTTGGCCATGTGGCACAGAACGATAATTCAAATCAAGTTCCCGTTTAATTCTGAAATGTCCCCTCTGCTGTCACTTCCTGGACGGCTGTTTTAGATCCTGAGCATGTGGGGGTAGGAATTTCTGTTCCAGAAACTGTCCACCCCTGCTCTGTGTATACCACAGTATGTAAATGCTTGCAAGTGTTTGGACACTCACAACCCTCTAGAGAGTGAAATATAAATTCAGGCAGGATTATTTTAGCTAGATCCTATCCCAAGTCACTTATTTTTACCCTTCCAAGGATCATCTCCCAGGATAATTCAGTATTTACTAAAACCCCAGTGTTTGCTTGGCGTTCTGTCAGGAGCTACAGATAAACAACTAATAAGACACAGAACTTGGACATCATCAGATGAACAATGATGCTCAGTTATTAACCTTTCTTTCATGCAAATACTTCCGCTCCCATAGTCTCACCTCAACAAAAGAGACTGCTGGAGTTTTCTTAACTCCTGCTCTTATTGGGAAACAGAATCCTCATTCCTTCACCCAAAAGATGTTTAAGGCTTGGGCAAGGGGTTCTCCCAGCTGAGCTGTGGTTGCCATGGAGACTTCCTCTCCTTCCTTCACTGCTTTGGCCACTGCTAACCCTTGGACCTCTGGTGACCCCCTACCCCCCACTTTAGCTCAGCTCAAGGGGGAGAAATTATACTGGGAACAGGTATGTGCATGGTATGTAAAACTAGAAAATGCAAATGTATTCTACAAAGAAGTAGCTCGTGAATGAGAAAACAGGGTTTTAAAAATAGATTTAATATTCATCTATATTCTCTAAAGAAATAAAATACAGTAGCCTAAATTAATAACCTGTCTATGCTTTATTTTTCTAGGGGAAAATAAATTTCAGATTCCTAACAGCCAACTTCAAGACAAAATAAATGAGCTCCTTCATTAATTGTGGGCTGGCTACTCATATTATACTTTTTAAAATTTATTTATCCTGGGGCAGTACACAAATGTCTGGAAGTGGTATAAATAGCCAATTAAAGAATCTAATAGAAAAATGGAAGACAGAATTCAACGAGAGTAAGCACGTTGTCTTAGACCATCTTATGAGTCTGTCGAGAATGCTCATGAAAGGATGAAGTTAGCTTTGTCAGTGAAGCAATGCTTTGGCGCAACCTTCCACTCTGCAAAGGAAACCTGAGTACGCACAGCATATGTATAAAGGCCATTAAAAGGGTAAAATGAGCAAACTCTGGAGGTTGTTTCTGGAACATCCTCTGTTATTTTCAACCTACACAACTACTGAGGCAGATATATTAGGTTGAGACTATTATGCAGATATCCAAGAGAAATAGTTTTCTCTGCATCTGGATTTCTACTCAAATGCCTGTCCAAAAAGTCACAAAAATATTTGGTTAGAAGGCTTTGGACACAGGGTAGGGGGCGGGATGAGCTGAGAGATAGAAACTAACACACGTGAACTGCCATGTGTAAAACGGATAGCTAGTAAGAACCTATTGTACAGCAAAGGCAGCTCAGCTTGGTGCTCTGTGATGTCTTGGAGGGATGGAATTTGAATGCTGGGTGGTCTAAGACAGACTGGATATACACAAAGCTGATTCACTTTGTTGTATAGCAAGAACTAACATAACATTGTAAAGCAACTTGTAGTGTTTAGGTTCAGTTGTTAAACTGTGTCCGACTCTGCGACCCCATGGAATGCAGCATGCCAGGATCCTCTGTCCTTCACTATCTCCCAGAGTTTGCCCAAACTCATGTCCATTAGTCAGTGATGCCATCCAATCATCTCATCCTTTGCCACCCCCTTCTCTTTTTGATTTCAGATCTTTCCCAGCATCAGGGTATTTCCCAATGGGATGGTTCTTAGCATCAACCAGCCAAAGTATTGGGGCTTCAGCTTTAGCATCAGTCCTTCCAATGAATATTCAGGATTGATTTCCACTCGTTTGATCCCCTTGCAGTCCAAGGGACTCTTAAGAGTCTTCTCCAGCATCACAATTCGAAAGCATTAATTATTTGACACTCAGCCTTCTTTATGATCCAACTCTCACATCTGTACATGACTACCGGAAAAACCACAGCTTTGGCCATATGAACCTCTGTCAGCAAAGTGATGCCTTTTATATCTAATATGCTGTCTAGGTTTGTTACAGCTTTCCTTCCAAGGAGCAAGCATCTTTTAATTGTATGGCTGTCGTCACTGTCTGCAGTGATTTTGTGTTAGTTGCTCAGTTGTGTCTGACTCTTTTGCAACTCCATGGACTGTAGCCTGCCAGGCTCCTCTGTCCATGGAATTCTCCAGGTAGGAGCACTGCCATGAAGTGATCATAACAGTATCTCACACATCATGACTAGGGCCAATCCTTTGTAAGAGGATTTATAGGAAAGAAATCAAAGATGTTTCTTCTAAGTCAAGGCTGCCAATTATGGATTTTTCTGAGACACAGTCCTGGCAAAAAGAAAGACTCAGGCTGGTCAACCAACTCTTTCTGACTCTTGGCCTGAAATGGCACCTGACACCTTACTGCTAAGTCGTGTCCGACTCTGTGTGACCCCATAGATGGCAGCCCACCAGGCTCCCCTGTCCCTGACACCTTAAGGGGGGCATAAAAGCCAGAAAGGAGAAAGGTCCCATTATAACCATGATTGGTCATTGGTGTGGACTAACTTTTAGGTGATATAAGGGAAACTATTTTCTGTCTTAGGGAAAATTCACCTAAGACAGGCAGTGGGAAACCAATCTCATCTGTGTATATATCAGTTTACTTGGACTTTATAAATTTTTTACCCTCAGGCTTTGTTTTAAAAACTTGAAAATCAGCTAGTTTACCTCGATTTCCTTTCTGTCTTCCCTCCATTTTGTGTGAATATGATCTTGATTTGTGTATTTAGGACTTTTTCCTATTGACTGCCTTCCGAATGCTCTTATGAAGAAATGGCATTGCCACCATGATAAAAATCTATATCACCTCTTTCTCAAAGATTGTCTTACCCTCTGGCTTTCTATGTTCAAGACTCCTCCTTCCCTGTGTTTGTTGATACATAGCTGCCTTCTAAACCTGTACATGTAGGTTCATATTGAGACCTGTCTTGGTAAGAGAGTCCTTAGATAAGCTCCTCCTTGCTTGGGGTTTAGGTACTACCTAAACAAATGCCATTTTACAATGAAAGGTTTTATCTTTAGTCATGATGAAACTGAGTAGAACCCACTAGGTCCTTCAAGCCCCGCCAAATACAAAGGCTACTTCCATGTCCCCTGCCTCTTGTTTGTAGAAAAGCTGAAGTGTCCCAGACCTCCCTGAGTTACAAAGGAGCAGGTTCAAACAATTAACAGTTAGAAAAATAGAGTCCCAGAATCTTTCAGTGTCTTATGCAAGGCCTTGAGTTGTTTTATAGATACTCTGCCACCAGAAGGAAAAAGCTAACTGTATCACGATCAGACTGTAACCATGACATAAATTGCTCCATCTTGAGCAGTACTGAATTTATGGCTAGCACAATTCCATGAACTGGCCTCAAGAGAATGGGATTAACACTATTGTTCATAATAATCTGTACCTTTGTAAGCATCAAAATAATTATAGCTTGTTCTGTCCATATATAGAAGTGACAATTAGAATTGTCAGCAAAGAGATGTTATAGGCCCATGTTGCCATCTTCCACTCTAAGAATATGGTGCCCTATGTCAGCATGAAGAAATTATAGAAGAGGAACCTTTGCCCCTGAACCCATACAAATGGAATGATATCTGAT
Source organism: Ovis aries (assembly GCF_016772045.2). NCBI lineage: Eukaryota > Metazoa > Chordata > Mammalia > Artiodactyla > Bovidae > Ovis > Ovis aries. The sequence continues at coordinate 51,945,395 of NC_056076.1, read as the reverse complement.
GGTAGAGATTTGTAAGAAGCTTATTGCAGGAAAGAGTTTTCTGCAGGAGTCCCCTTTTGTCTTGTCTTAGCAAAGATATGGGTTGGCCAGAAAGTTCATTTGGATCATACCATCTTACAGAAAAACCCAAATGAAACTTTTGGCCAACCCAATAAATTGTAACTAACTTTGAACCATGCACCCCTATAATCTACTCATCTCCAGTCCGAGCACACCTTTCACATCTTTTGATCACATGATACTTGGCCTAAACTGTTGGTTCTTTCCTCAGGGTAAACAAACAGAAATGAAGAATAAGTAATTAACAGATAACCAGATATTTCCCCGGCTTCCCTTCAGCAATCTCCTGAATGAACTCTGTGAACAGATGGCATCTAAAGAAAGAGCGCAAGGAACTGACAAGTCTGCACACAGTGGGTGGTGATGATGAATCTGATCTGCTACCTCAGTGATTAACTAAAATTGCTTCCCCTTCTTCCCTTTAAAACCTTTCATGGTCAAGTAGAATCTTCGGAGTTAGTTCTGGGACACAGGCATGCCTTCTCCCCAGATTGCCAGCCTTCTGATTAAACTAATTGTTCCCTTCCTACCAGGACTTGTCCCTTCAGTAATATTTTTCTGAGTAGCGAGCAGCCAGACCTGAGTTCAGTAACAAAGAGATTATCCTTATAAATTGTGGAAGTCTTTAAAGCCATCTGAAGCAACTTGATAATATCACACCAGTTTGAATTTAGACTCCAACATTATATTTGAAATAGGAATGTGTGCTTGGGTTTTTCAAATGTCTCAAAAGAACATTTTTGCTCAGGAAGATGGAGAAGCCCTAACATAACTATTAACTCTTGATGTGATAAGCAACCTTGCCTTGAGCTTGACCATCCCCAATAAGAGGCGAAATTCAACTGGTACCTAAAATAGAAGACTTGGGAGTCATCCTTCAGGAGAGCCAAAGTTAACAGTTGCTCACTTAGCCTGATTCCAAAGTTGATTTTCTATCACTTGTGGAGACCAATTGACTGACTGGCCATTTCTCCTCTCATGGTCCATAGAAGACCCAGGTTCCCTGAAGAACTTGTAGATTGTTTGGTTATACCTGCTTGCCCATTTTTGCCATTAGAATAAGCACAAAACCCTGCTTGGGGTGGGAGAAAAGGTAACTCCTCCTTGTCAAAGGATCCTGTTTTTCCTCCCCCATCATTGGCTCTCTGGAGGGCAAGTGATGACAATAAACTTTGCTCGTACCTACACATTTTCTGTACAGCTAATTGATTGTATTACATTCCATTCAAATAGTGGGGGGCGGGGGGAACTGCCTATGACTTTATCCTTGGAAATGAAAACATGATCCCCCTTAATCACACCAAGAAAGGACACTTACATGAATTATATGCCCCATGTTAGCTCTTTCTAGCCTAAATTGACCTACTCTATCAAGTAATGGCTTACAGACTTTATAATAGAGTCAATAGAATAGTTATAAAAGAAAGATTTTGATGGAAAAAAAATTTAAAGACTAAGTGATAGATTAAACCAGAAGTTGGATATTTGACTGTTTGGAGACTGGCTTAAAATTCTTAATCTCCTTCCTATCTTGGTTATAACTTTGTATCTCATTCTATGCCCTTCCCATTTTCTTTATAATTTGGTAGGTTTTTTTTTTATCTTGTATGTGTATGTGTTTATCCTCTTTTATTTACATATAATCAGGAGCACATCACAACGTTTTGCATCTTGGCTTTGCACCTAGCCTTTTTCTGAATCGATAGATACCATTTTACAGCATTGTGTTAGTCTTCACTTTTGATGAAGAACTTTGTATGTTCTTAGCACATACCTCGGAGAAGGCAATGGCACCCCACTCCAGTACTCTTGCCTGGAAAATCCCATGGACGGAGAAGCCTGGTGGGCTGCAGTCCATGGGGTTGCTGAGGGTTGGACATGACTGAGTGACTTCACTTTCACTTTTCATTTTCATGCATTGGAGAAGGAAATGGCAACCCACTCCAGTGTTCTTGCCTGGAGAATCTCAGGGACTGCGGAGCCTGGTGAGCTGCCGTCTGTGGGGTCGCACAGAGTTGGACACGACTGAAGCGACTTAGCAGCAGCAGCAGCAGCACATACCTATGAGGATTACATAAGTCAGGCAATTTCCTAGACAGCTGACTGGCTGAAACTCCCTACACTCCAGGAAGAGGAAGAGGTATTCCTCTCCTGCCTCCTTTAATAAAGATCCCATGAATTATAAAATGAATATAGGGCTGAATCTGGAGGAATTACGAATCGGCTTATATTGTAGAAAAAAAATTTGGGACTATATAAATCTTGTGGTGGCCTCTTCCTCTGAGTCGTTTCTCAGATATTTCATTGGCTATTCCTGGATCTGATGTCATAGAATTCAGAGTCTCCTGTCAATCTATAAGCCAAGAGGGTATCTATTTCGCGATGATGGACCTAGGAAAACCAGGCTTATTAAAGCGTGATTCTAATCCCTACAAATCATGGCACTATGCTGTTGTTGCCATGTGGTAAGCTGGGAAAGCTAAATCTAGTTGAAGCTATGGTTTTTCCAGTAGTCATGTATGAATGTGAGAGTTGGACTATAAAGAAAGCAGAGCACTGAAGAACTGATGCTTTTGAACCATGGTGTTGGAGAAGACTCTTGAGAGTCCCTTGGACTGCAAGGAGATCCAACCCGTCCATCCTAAAGGAAATCAGTCCTGAATATTCATTGGAAGGACTGATGCTGAAACTGAAACTCCAACACTTTGGCCACCTGTTGCAAAGAACTGACTAACTGGAAGAGACCCTGAAGCTAAGCAAGATTGAAGGCAGGAGGAGAAGGGAACAACAGAGGATGAGATGGCTGGATGGCATCACCAGCTCGATGGACATGAGTCTGAGTGAACTCTGGGAATTGGTGATGGACAGGGAAGCCTTGTGTGACTTAACTTGTGACTTGTGTGACTTGCTGACTTGACTGAGTGACTGAACTAAAGCTGGGAAAGGAAGGAAAAAAGAGCAGTGTAGTTGGGAGTTATTTTCCTTGCATCTATTTTAAGTATTTCCATTCACCATCATTCTTATGCAGTGGATATTGACAAAACATGAAGATCTTTGCACAGATGATGTCCATCTGCTCCGGCACCTTATATCCCACCTGAAGCTCTGATCTCCTGACAGTGACATCATAGGCTTTTCTGCCCAGAGTCATTTATAATTAGGGCTCCAGGTAAAAAATTAACAGCATGAACAGATGGGCCCATAAGAGGCAAAGCGTCTGTTCACATGCAAATTTCATCAGTACTTGAAGACTGAAGAAAACTAGAGCGCAGGAAGGCTCTGCCCAAAAATAATTCTTCTGCATGATGGGGAGAGTTTGCCATTGTCCTGTGCCCTTCCTCAGCCCATCAGGGAACACTTTTTCTTTCTACTCATAAGGGAGGATGGGCTGGGGGAAAGCACAGCACCCAGGCCATGACAATTTAAAGCTTTTTGGCTGTTAGCACAGGGATCCAGGTAGATGTAGCCCAGGCTAGGCATAAAGGAGTGGGGGTTGCCTCAGAGGGAAGAGATGCAACCCAGGAGCTGCCAATCCCGATTAACTGCTTTAAAGAACTTTTGTGTGTAACAAAAAATAAAAATAATGCAGCCGTGTGAGGTGGAAGGCAGTAATTGCAGATTCTTCTCAACGGGTGTTTTATGTTACCGGGACCCTATATTACAGAAATCGCTGCATTCCTAGTTAAGTGTAAAAAATATGCGGTCTTTTATTTGTTAATTTACATGGTTACAGGAAGCCTGAGGGATCAGTTCAGGACCTGTAGGGATGGGAAATAAGGGGGAAAGATAGAGTTGCTTGTAAGTAGGCCCTGAGGTTTTTCTGCATTGGCACAACATATCTGAATTCATTATCTTGCCACCCAAACTTCCATGCAAACTGTAATAACTTTTTTCTCCCTCACAGACGTTTAGCAGATTATACCAACATGCAGTGGCTCATATCCATACCTCTTCCTTTATTCCATTTAACATACAGTAAGTTCCCTGCATATGAACCTTCAAGTTGTGAACTTTCAAAAACGTGAACATGTGTTCGCATGTGCAATCACACGTTAGTTCACGTGCCTGGTGCACGTTGCCACTCGTGTGCATCCTCTACAAGCAGTTGTGCTCCTGTATACTTCACTGTATACATAGAAGATACATATATATATACTGTATACATAGAAGATATATATATATATACACATACATAGAAGATACACATATATATACTGTATACATAGAAGATATAGATACATACATAGAAGATATATATATACACATACATAGAAGATACATATATATGTACTGTATACATAGAAGATATATATATACACATACATAGAAGATACATATATACATACTGTATACATAGAAGATATAGAAGATATATATACATACATAGAAGATACATATATATATAATGTATACATAGATATATATACATACATAGAAGATATATATATACATACTGTAGACATAGAAGATAGTGGTACAGTATTCAAGCCATGGATGCTTAGAAACAAGCGTAAAAGCAGTGGTATATAGCCCACTGTGTTAGTTGGGTACCTAGACTTACTTTATTGGACTTTGGAACAAATTGGAATTATGAACCTGCTCTTGGAATAGAACCCGGTCATATGTAGGGGACTTGCTATATTCTAATCTTTTACTTTTTTCTATCATAGTTAAATTAGTCTTTATTTCTGTTGTTTCCTTCCTTTAATCTACTCTAACAAATAAATCCCAGAACTTGTTTCCTAAAAGACAGTGTTGGTTACAGCTTTTCCCTACCCAGATCATACTCATAGTAGCAAGTGAAAGTTCAATGGGAAGTACCATGTCTTTGCAAAAAAATGTAATAGTATCTATTGAAGCTGAATAGATGTTCAACTTTCAACTCAGCAATTCCATCCTAAGTTAAGTATATACCCAAGAAAGATGCATACATTCATTTGTTAAGGAATATATACTAGAATATTATAACATCACTATTTATTATAGTCCCAAAGGATATATAAATGCTTATAATCAGTAGAACAAAGAAATTGTGATACAGTTACACAGAAATGAGAACAAATTTATTCACAGCACTTATCATGATCATAATGAGTATAATGTTGAGCAAAAGAAGATAGACTGAAAAAGTACATATTGTTATCATTCCATCCATATAATGAATAAAAACATGCAAAACTAGTCTATACTGTTAGAAGTCAGGAGAGTGGTTACTCTCATGCTGTTATAAGTCAGAGGGTATAGAAAGGAACGGACAAAAGGAAAGCTAATGCAGTTAATGTAGACAGTGGTCACATGTGTTTGTTCAATTTCTGAAAATTAATGAGTTGTACAATTAAGAAATATGAACTTTTCTATATATATATTATACTTCAAAATGAAGTTAAATTTAAAAAAAGGAAAAAATGCCTCAGCATTCAAAGCTTTTTCTCAATTTTACACTAGTTCCTCAATATAGGGAACAGCATCTTATTTACTTTTATACTTTGATATTTACATAACGGTAGTTGTTAAACAACTTTTTAATGAAACAAGATAAGTGAATTTCAGAAAGATGATGGCTGTTTTGGTCACACAGTCTCTGCTCTTCAGGAATCCCTGCATGAGAATAAAGAAACTAGAGAGGAAAACTAAAAACCTACGTACAACATTTTCAACAAAGCTGGGTGACAAGGTATCCCTGAGAACCCATGTAGGAGCAAAAGAAAGATGGCACAAAACTTATCTCATCACCTATGTGGGAGATAGTAGAAGGAGCTAACGGGTTATGTGATGAAACGGGGAGTGAAAAGAAACAGCTCCATGGAAGGAGAACGGCTTCACTCAACCTTGAGGGGAATTTTTAAGGACCCCAATAGTAGTAAGTACAAGAACACAAAGAACTGAGAAGACCCGGGTGGTTGAGTGCTTATGAACTCATGAAACTGACCAGCCCCACATGAGGGTAAACCACTGTGAGAGCAAGGAAGCCTGAGCAGAGCCAGACAGAGAAAGCAAAGGGAATATCCAAATAAAAGTGCAGGGAGATAACAGAACCGTGAAATCTCAGAGGGACAACCATCGTATTTTCAAACTTTCAGCAAAGCAACAGGAGGCATTTTTTGAAGAAGAGCTAATTTGAATATATTGATACTTCTAACATTTCAAGAAAACTCAAAGCCATTAAACAGGAGGATCAGAAAAGCTTGAGATCAAATTTCATGCAAAGTTACTTTGAAAGCAAAAAGGAACAGAATAATATTCCTATAAACAATAAGAATATCATCAAAGCATGTTCAAACAAAGAACAAAGGTATAAAATTGCATTAAAAAACCTGTAAAAACTTATGTAAAAATAATAAAGAACAACACAAATCAGAATTAGAAAATTCAAAACTGAGGTATAAATTTAAAAATTAGAAATAAAAGAAAATATGTTATAGAAGATAAAACTAAGCTAGAAGAGAAATAAGATAATGATCACAATAAATTCTGCATTAAAATAAATAGAAGATAAAAAGCAAATTTTACACAATAATTTGAGAGAAATGGATATTTAAGTTAAGCGAAGAAGGTTCAACATATAAATAACAGCATTTTCTCAAGAAAACAAATATAAAGCTAACAACTACTAAAAACTTTAGTTTGGAAATAATTTTGTGAAAAAAAGACAAAATAGTGAAAGAATACAAATATATCCAGGACTATCAACTGTCAACAAGACATAGCCTAATAAATTTCCTTGACTTTTGAAGAAAAAGAAAATCTTTGGTTGTGTAGGCAAAATGTTTTTTTGACTTTAGAGGGAAAGAAAATCGAATTATCAGATAGTTGAACAGTTTATTCCAAAAGAATACTGAGTAATGTATTGTAGACATACAATAAAAGAAAATGTGAGACAAGGATTTTCTAACAACAAAAAAAAAACAATGACCTTCAGTATGAAAGACACGGATCATTATTAGCATTTAAGAATTCAGGCATTTAAGAGTTACTAGGGAGATATCAACATATATATATATAAAGGAATTGTCTTTATCTTTCAGGGCTACCCACTATATAAGCATCCTTCAGAAGGTAGTCTAGAACAAAGTTGGTCAACATTCCTGCTCTCAAGATTTTCAGAAACACAAGAGATTTATGCAGCTATTTCCCAACAGTAACAGAGAAATTAAGTAAAAGCCTCATGGTCCTGAATTTGAATTGGAAATGTCAGTATAAACTCACATGTCATATTTACATACTTCCCCATCCTGCTGTCCCTTGAAAATTTAGAAAAACATGACCAAACTAATATCACTGTCAAGTTCAGACTCTGATCCTAAAATTCATCTTTCATTACAGGAAACTAAAGCTTCTTGGAAAAATGGCTGATTCCTGGTTTAGGCCCAGATTATTTTGACATAAAAGAGAAAAGGAAATGTATCAAAAGCTTCCAGGGTGATGCCAAAGGTGCAGAAGTCAATTCAAAGAGACTTCTACATGGGACAATTTGAGCCTTAATAAGGGTAAGAATGACAATGCATTCAAACTCAAGGTAAGTTGGTCACTTTCTGAAGTTGGCAGAGAACTATCTCATAATCTTTAAAACTAGATGAATAAGAGGAAAGATATGACAGTATTCTGCCCTTCTTAAATGAACTGATGGGACCAGTGGATAATCAAGTGATTGGCCACGAGTTAGGTAACTTACCAGTGATAGAGGGCAGAACTAGGTCCAGCTACATTTCTATATAGTAAATCTATATTTACATGCTACATTTTAACTATCTAATATGCACCTGACCATTTTAGTTTGCCCTTATGTCCCGAGGTAAAAGATTTCAAATTCTTTCCGGGTGAGAAGGAGTCTTTGCAGTCTGGATAGTCTAAATTTTGGATGAGAGTAAATATCCTCCAGACCCGAGAGGCCTAATAACAAAATTCTCACTCCTATTAGCAATCAGAGTTTACCCAAGGGTGCTGCTCTTTGCAGCTACTTATGAATAGATGAGGGCTTCCCAGATGGCAGTAGATGTAAAGAACCCACCTACCAATGCAGGTTAGATGTAAGAGATACAGATGCAATCTTGAGTCAAGAAGATTCCCCTGAAGAAGGCATGGCAACCCACTCCATTATTCTTGCCTGGATAATCTCATGGGCAGAGGAGGCTGGTGGGCTGTAGTCCATGGGGTCGCACAGAGTCAGACACGACTGAGGTAACTTAGCACACATGCATGTGAATAGACAAATGGACATTGTACCAGGGAAAAAGAAAGCTCTAACAGTTCCCACATGTACAGTATACAGTTAGATACTTTGGCACTGAAGTATACTCATCACTTAGGCTCAAAATCCATTTGGCAAAAACTTGTTACATTGCCCCAGTCAACGGCAAGAATTCAAAATGCAATCCTGGTATGTGCTCAAAAGGGAGGAAAACGGAACCTCATTGACAAATTGAATAAATGATTCCTAGAATATTTAACTTATCATTCCTACATGTCTATGATTTTATGCCCCAAAGTAGAGAAATGCCCAGAATTGACAAAATAACATATATAGGACAAACCTCAAGGATCTGTGACCAAAGCCTGTAGTCAAAATTAAAGCTCCTGACCCTTGCTGTATACCATAAGAGAACTCCAAACACCAGAAATGCATACTCTATTAAACACATGAAGATCTGAGAAGAAGGCCTAGGTACCCGCCAGTTAATGCTGGTCTACGTTCTCTGTCATCTCTCACTGAGGGAAACACACATTGTGTTCTCTGTCTGTCTCTTGTAGGCTTTTGTGTGTGTGATCCTGGTATCAGAGGACCCACTGCTTCTCAGAGAGCACTTTTTTTGTTTTGTTTTCTTGAGATACGTTTAAAGCAAACCCAGAGTTGGTATATGAAGATGCTTTCTTCAAAAAGCAGTTCTTGATTCCAAAGGGAAGCAAGCTCAGTGGGTCAAAGTTATTTCCTACATCAAGTGGTTAAGAAGAGGTAGCTGAACTTATTCTGGATTCCTGGAGAGATTCCCACTGTCCCAGCAGCTGTGGCTCACTCTGCTGTCTTAGTTCCCCATCTTGTAATCACACAAAGAATGGGACACGTTGGTGAAGGAGCCAAGTTTCTCATCAAGACACAAGGGTTCTCCTGTCCCTCTGTCTCCACCTCCCCTGACAGTCCCATATGGTCATTCCCACTCCTCTGTTTCCTCTTACGACACTTTCTATAACATAATAGCATAATCTGATTATGCTGAGTGGGAAAATCAGGACACAAAATAGTGAGCATGTAAGATTTGTGCTCGTGCGTGTGTAGTCGCTCAGGCGTATCTGATTCTTTGCAACCTTTCGGGCTGTAGCCTGCTGCCAGGCTCCTCTGTCCATAGGATTTTTCAGGCAAGGATACTGGAGTGGGTTGCCATTTTCCTCCTCCAGAGATTCTTCCCGACCCCGGGACTGAACCCACGTTTCCTGTGTCTCCTGCATTGGAGGCAGATTCTTTACCCATTGAGCCATGAAGAAAACCCATGTAAGACTGTGATCATGCAAAATGAGATATGGGAGTGAATATTGAAAAATAATTTTTTCTAATGAAAATGCATTTCTCTTGATTTTGTAAATTTTATAAAATCTTAAAACGTATTTGAAAATCCTGATATAATACCAGTATGTGTGTTATTACCTCTATTGGGAATATTTTTATCCAAATAGATGTTTGGTTTTGTTTTCCTTTCCTAGAACTGTCAGAAACAGTGCTATCTTGTGAATACTGGCCTCCTCTGCTTCTTTCTGGGGATGATACTAGGTTAGTATATGAGAAATGTATTACTGTACAGAGAAACCTGGAGTGATTTTGTGTCCATTTGTACTCCAAACTTTCTTTCTAGCTCCTCCTTCAACCTGTCCATAGAGTTAGAGGATGCTTTCCTGGGGAAACACTTGCACAGAACCCCAAAATTGCTATACACATATAAGTGATGCTACCTACTGAATTCTTCCTCCCTATTCAGAGACTCACACACAGATAGAGATCAGAAAGGTCTTAGGGATCATTTCTAGCACCATCTTTGCTTTTCATATATGAGGAAGGTGTGGTGGACACTGCTGGGCTGGCTAACTCTACAGGTAAGCCTCTCACCACAGAGGCTGGAACAACTGAGTACTTACTTTCTCAGCCTCCTTGTAGCTGGGGTTTTCATGTGATTCTGTCAAAGGGAAAAGTCTGCTGGGAGCTTCTGAGATGTCTTTTCCTTCTGCTGATGGAAGGCACAGGAGAGGAGGGCTGTTTCCTCTCCACGCTGCCCTGCTTCTCCTTCCTGCCATAAATGCAGAGCTGTCTGGAGCTACAACTCACATCCTGAGACAATAAGGCAAGGCTTCCCAGGTGGCACAGTGGTAAAGAATCTGTTGCCAATGCAGGAGAGACAAGGATGAGGGTGCAATTCCTGGGTTGGGAAGATCCCCTGCAGAAGCAAATGACAACCCTCTCCAGTGTTCTTGCCTGGAAATTTCCATGGACAGAAGAGCCTAGCAGGCTACACTATAGTCCATGGGGTAGGCAACAGTTGGACATGACTGAACACAAGAGAACTGCAGTCACTGACCCTAGTGCTGCTAAGCTGCCAGAATCACAGCAGAGGCTGCCCAAGGTCAGATCCCTGGCTACCAGAGAGAATAACCCTCAATTTGATAAGAACTACTGGGACTACATTTCTCTGTTTCTTGCAGCCAATGTTTTCCTTCAGGAAACTAAAATCCAAACAGGTGAAATGATTTAACCAAAGCCACACAGCTAAGTTACTTGCAGAGCAAGGATTGGAATCCAAGAATAGATACTCCCAACTCAAGTCTATCTCCACAGCAGAGCTCCTCAGAGAGGGCGTTTTGCTGCAACTACAAGTGAAAATGAGTTAAGCTGATTCATGAGCCCTGTGCCGAACTTGCTTCTTGGTCAGGGGGGAAAAAAGGTTGAAGAAACACTTAAGGAGAACAAAATGTAAGAAGGCTTGAGTATATATCACATAACATTGTCTGTACCCTCACTACGGGGACATAAGAGAAGTCTTCCCTTCTCTCTCCCAAAGCCAAAGCCTATGTTTATTAAAAACGTTCAAGGTACCGACTCTCAAACTGAAGGAAATTTGAAATTTGAGTCTAGTCTAAATTCCCCGTCTGTTTTCTAGGTGTGAGAGAGTGAGAAAGAAGACAATGCCACCCAAACTCACAAGCTCCCTCATTTATTAAGGACATGTCCTCAGTCCTCTCTATATTAGATGGCCTGGCTTATCAGAAAGGTTTGATGAGGCTACTAAGGGATCAAGAATTCAGGACATGAGGAAACACTGACCCTTTCCCCCAAACTGATTAGAAACAGAATGGACTGCCCAGGGAAGATGATGCTGGAGGGCAGGAGACTGGCTGACATTCGGGTGGAAGCTGGGCTTTGGCCAATGGCTACATGGTGTAAGAAAGAAAAGGGAGAGCTACACTGCTCTGCATGAGTGATGAGGATTAGGGGCATTTGAAAGAAGCCTTAGAAGGGCTGGTATGAAGGGGCTGGGTAATAAAACAAGGAGATTTCTGAGCAGTGTGTGTAGGCTAGGCCTTGGTAGAAAAGAAGATAGTGAGACATTCTCTAAGGACAGAAAACTAAAGGCTTTTTAACAGCATGGCTCTCTATGCATGCTCTGTGCTAAGTTGCCTCAGTGGTGTCCAACTCTTTGCGACCCTATGGACTGTAACCCACTAGGCTCCTCTGTCCATGGGATTCCATGCCCTCCTCCAGGGGATCTTCCTGACCCAATGATCGAATCGAGATGTGGATTTGATTTCTGGGTGGTGGTGTTAGTGGTAAAGAACCTGCCTGCCAAGGGAGGTTCGCTTGTTATCTCACACCATGTTGAGAAATTGCCATTTGTATGCTGTCTGCATATTTGTGTGGGACAGGTGTGCTACAAACACATCCTCAAATCGAAGGGGGGCATGACATTAACAATTCCTCTGAACACCCCAGCATTTCTGGGAGCCACTCATTTGATAACCTAAAGTGAGAACCAAGTCATGAGAGAATAGGAGGAAACACACACACTTCCTCCCAAATATACCAGAAACTGAGTGGCTGCTCAGGGTGGAGGGTGGTGCGGAGTAGGAGGAAGGCTCACATCTGGGTGGAATCTGAGTGACTTCCACCCCTCAGGCAACATCTCTGGGCCTCAAGACCTCTGTCTTAAAATGAAACTTATATCATTAATGATATCTAGGCTTCTTTTAAGACCTGAAGGTCTACAAGTTTACCATTTGAACAACTGCCCTGCTTTCTCTAATATTAAGCCAATGAGGAAAAGTTTTCAAGGTTTAGTAGGAATCATAAGAGCCTGGGATCAAGTACAGAGAATGGATACAGAGATAGTCAGGATTCAGAGGGCCAAATCATAGCTCAGAGTTCTGAATCTTAAAGCTCAGAAAAGCAGGAGAGAACCAGGTATCAGTCTAGGAAACTGGCAAATGAAAGGATCACATCCAGAAAAAGAGCTAATGCAATAAGTTGGGAACCCAAGCTGGGGTCTTGGTGCCAACAACCCAACCGGCAATAGATGCAAAATAAACATTAATTTAAGCATTTCTGAAATACTTCCTCAGCTATACAATAGCTTCTCAGGGGAAAGCCTCTGCATCAATTAAAGCAAAATAATACCAAGTGAAAGAGGGAAAATGGGGCATGGAAAATAAATGGCCTAAGTCCATCTCTTATCTTTGAGAAGGTACTGCTGAAGGAATCAAATATCAAAACATTCCTATACATGTATATGCATTCCATACTTACAAAAATATCCATGTGTCTCAAAGGGAAGGCGTGGGCTGCCTCAGCACCCTGAGTTATGGGGAGATAGAAGCAGATGAACAGCAAGTTAAAGGGTTGGTTTTACCACCTGCAAAGTCCTCTCTTCCTGCGCTTGGATTCCAGGGAATATTTAGCATAATATATAGCCACAGGCCGTCTGCCCTCCAGTACAGCAGCAGAAAGGGGATATTTACAACTGAATAGCAGTCAGTATGGGGCCCTATAGAGCAGAACTGCGGCAGTGGGTTCATTATTTACAGTTCCAACAACAGGGCTCATTGTTTCCCTCTGGCTTCTCAGCTGTTCTGGCAAGTAAGCAGTCCCTGAAAGGCTTCAGGGGGACCCCAAACGCTCAAGACTCACTCCCTCTGAGTAACATGACTAAACTTACATATAGCCAGGCCAAGAAACTTCCAATGAGGCATAATTTCAGGGCCCTCTGAAGATCCCTGGATCAAAAATATCCCTGCTAGCTGCCTGTTGCCTGACCCTGAGACCTGAAATCGTCCTCTGTAGAAGTGTGTCTGTTTGAGTTAGGTTAATGTATGTTCCTGTCCTGGAGAAGGAAATGGCAACCCACTCCAGGATTCTTGCCTGGGAAATCTCATGGACAGAGGAGCCTGGCAGGCTACAGTCTGTGGGGTCACAAAGAGTCGGACATGACTTAGTGACATGTTCCTGTTCAAAAGCAAACGTATTTCAAGCCAGTATCATTTGTTAATATCTTGCTAAAAATTTACCATATCCCACCCAATTTTAAATCATCAATTTTCTGAGTTGAGCAGGTACAGACAGATCCTGGAGTACAGGGTTATCTAGCAAAGCACGGCCCATGGAGCAAATCTAGCCAAATACCTGTTTTATAAAGAAAGTCTGACTAGAGCACAGATGCACAAGTTTGGTTACATATTGTCTATGCCAGAGCTGACTGTTTGTAATATAGACTGTATGGCCCAGGAAGATGAAAATATTTACAGAAAATATTCCCTCCTCTTAATACAGAACACACCCTTTGTGGGAAAACTGAGACCCAGAGAGGGCAAGGGACGTGACCAAAACTGTAGGAGTAATCCCGGCAGAGCTGAATCTCAACCTTGACTCTCGACTCCTGAACCTTATTGATCCTTCTGAAACTTACTGGTGTCATTTTAGGGGGTCTCTGAAGAGCTCCGGTACCATAGTCCTTACTTCTCAGTGCAGAGAAGAATTCGGCAAGAGCAAAATCATAGATAAGAAGTGATTTATTACAATAGGATACTTGTGAGATTTCCAAGCAGGCGGGTGAGAAATGACATGCCCTGGGAACTTACTGGGCTATAGTTTTATATTTTATATAATCAAAGGAAAAGTGGGGAGGAGGAGAGGCCCTTCTTTGTCTTTCCTGAGTAGATGTCATGTTTTAATCATTAGCTCCTCCTCCAGGTTGAGCAGGGGAGTTTTCTTGTCCTTGTGTGGTCAAGCTAGGTACACAAATTACTGCTTTTTATGTGCAGAGAGCATGTCCTAGGGATCAATGACTTGCTGAGCTCACTGCGCAGGATGTGGATCTCCTGCCACCCTTGTTTTCTGGTCCTGGGGCATGTCTTCTGCTTCTATTGCATGGTTTTGTTGCTAAGCAAGCCTGCTTTCTCGAGGAATCATTAATTCATAGGGGTCTCCATATTTTCTACTTACAATGCCCTAGTGGGATTAACTATTTAATCACCTATTTTGTCCCTTCATTCTGTCCCTATTACTTCCGTTATGTCACATTGCCTGTAACATAAGAGTAAAAGGCCTTAGAATGAAGTGAGGCCTGAGGAACTCTCCTATGAACAAAACATATAAACATACGGTCTGTGAATTTTGTGAGTCAGTTTGCTTCAGTTCAGTTCAGTCGCTCAGTTGTGGCCAACTCTTTGCGACCCCATGAATCGCAGCACGCCAGGCCTCCCCATCCATCACCAACTCCTGGAGTTCATTCAGACTCATGTCCATTGAGTCAATGATGCCATCTAGCCATCTCATCCTCTGTCATCCCCTTCTCCTCCTGCCCCCAGTCCCTCCCAGTATCACAGTCTTTTCCAATGAGTCAACTCTTTGCATGAGGTGGCCAAAGTACTGGAGCATCATTCCTTCCAAGAACATCCAGGGCTGATCTCCTTTGGAATGGACTGGTTGGATTTCCTTGCAGTCCAAGGGAATTTCAAGAGTATTCTCCAATACCACAGTTCAAAGGCATCAATTCTTTGGCCCTCAGCCTTCTTCACAGTCCAATTCTCACATCCATACATGACCACAGGAAAAACCATAGCCTTGACTAGACGGACCTTAGTCGGCAAAGTAATGTCTCTGCTTTTGAATATACTATCTAGGTGGGTCATAACTTTTCTTCCAACGAGTAAGCATCTTTTAATTTCATGGCTTCAGTCCCCATCTGCAGTGATTTTGGAGCCCAAAAAAATAAAGTCTGACACTGTTTCCACTCTTTCCCCATCTATTTCCCATGAAGTGATGGGACCAGATGCCATGATCTTCATTTTCTGAATGTTGAGCTTTAAGCCAGCTTTTTCACTCTCCTCTTTCACTTTCATCAAGAGGCTTTTGAGTTCCTCTTCACTCTCTGCCATAAGGATGGTGTCATCTGCATATCTGAGGTGATTGATATTTCTCCCGGCAATCTTGATTCCAGCTTGTGCTTCTTCCAGCCCAGCGTTTCTCATGATGTACTCTGCATACAAGTTAAATAAGCCGGGTGGCAATAGACAGCCTTGACGTACTCCTTTTCCTATTTGGAACCAGTCTGTTGTTCCATGTCCAGTTCTAAGTGTTGCTTCCTGACCTGCATACAGGTTTCTCAAAACACATAAACTGGGTCTAATAACATTGTATAGTGTGATTATAAGGATAAATAAGAACAAATGGGGTAAAACATCAAAAATAAACTAGCTGATATTCAGATGAACTTCCAGAAGAATATAATATAGAATAAGAAGAATCATATAATATCAGTTCTTACATCATTTGAATCTTTTCTTGATTAGCATATTACCTAGAACAAAACTACAGGTTGACAGGAAGATATGAATGGCATATTTGATATGCCACTTATAACAAGGAATAAAGTGTTTAAAAAATTATTTAGTTACATAAATGCTTGATTTTACTAAGGAATATATTTATAAATAGTTGTATATAAATCATATTTCATAAGATAAATTACATAAAATAAACATAATTTAGATTAACATTTAATTGAATATTATGGACCTATTTGTAAAACTTATATTCATTTCTCAGTTTCTCTTTGAAAAAGTAAAATTCAACTTACACTTCTAGAAAATGCTTTTCAAAATACTACTTTCAATTAAGTATGAATGACTAGTATTGGGGTAATATTTCTCTAAATTAAGAATTTAATTATAGGGAGAAGCTTAGGTCATTTTTAAATAAATTATTCCATTCATTGACTTGATAGTTGATTTCAATTACTTGATTTTTTCATGTGAAACAATAATAATAGCACATATTTGCATATAGTCTTTTCCAATTTACACTCACACAAAATCACAGTTCCTAACTCTGTGCTATGCAATGGAAATTAAAATTTTTTTCTGAATAGCCTTGTAATGGGGAAAAATAGGACCAATGAATGAAAATGTCAGGGAGGCAGATTTTGGTTCATTTGGGAAAACTATTCATTATCAGAAATGCCTCAAATAGAATGGACTATTGAACTAATGTGACTATTCACACTGTGGGGGAGCACCCTGAGAGAAATCAAGTATCAAGAGACTTTTGTGGTCAACCTACACATTGTTAAGTTTCCTCCCTGATCCAATATGTATTTCTACAATGATACACTATAAATATATACTCCTGGCTTGTATGCATCACCAGAAATATAGCATACTTGATCTCAGTCTCTCTTTACTGAAGAGCATAGAGAAAGTTACTGGGGGTGAGGGTAGGTGGGAGGAAAGATGGGGGGAGGGAGGCAAAAAGAGAAAATACACACTCCCTGTTCCTATTATTCCCACCCTATTCCTGGAATTTACCTCCACACATATCTTCATTCATCTATTTCACTTCCCAAGTGCTAGGCAAATTATAATTACAAATGCAATTTAAAAATAATAAAGATTTTTATAAGGTGCTCACACATGGAAATGACTCAGTAGGAAGATTTACATCTTAAACTGCCTTAAGTATTAGACTGTTATTCTACCATAGCTCAAACACAATTGAAGAATAAAATGAATGGCTATCCCCAGGGGACATTGACATTTTCACAGGAGGAAGAATGAGACTTCATTGCCTTCTTTGCTTACCAACTCCCTCTTGCTGCCTTTCCATTCTGAAAATGGAAATGTTTCAGTCTCCAAAATGTCTGAGCTGGCCCGCTGAGCAGGCCAGGGATGAGGAGCTCTGTATCTGCAAGGGGTATATGAAGATGGGAGGTCTCAGGGTGTGTTAAACACCAGGAGACAACTTCAGGACACTGTGCTTAAGGGGGGAAATCAAAATTTTCAGTAAGTTCTGCATTCAGCTATCTGACATCACCAGTTTTGCAGGTCAAACAGGTTCAAAGTTGGCAAGTTCATACTTTTCAAATTAGGTAAATGGGGAAATGATTAGAGGATTTGTCTTTAAGACCACAGTTGCATAGAATCTATAGAAAATTTATTTAGGTAATATGTTTATTTGAGGTAACCCTGAGAGTAAGTCAAGGCTGTATATTGTCACCCGGCTTATTTAACTTATATGCAGAGTACATCATGAGAAACGCTGGGCTGGAAGAAGCACAAGCTGGAATCAAGATTGCTGGGAGAACTGTCAATCACCTCAGATACGCAGATGACACCACCCTTATGGCAGAAAGTAAAGAGGAACTCAAAAGCCCCTTGATGAAAGTGAAAGAGGAGAGTGAAAAAGTTGGCTTAAAGCTCAACATTCAGAAAATGAAGATCATGGCCTCTGGTCCCATCACTTCATGGGAAATAGATGGGAAACAGTGGAAACAGTGTCAGACTTTATTTCTGGGGGTGGGGGCTCCAAAATCATTGCAGATGGTGATTGCAGCCATGAAATTAAAAGATGCTTACTCCTTGGAAGAAAAGTTATGACCAATCCAGATAGCATACTCAAAAGCAGAGACATTACTTTGCCGACTAAGGTCCATCTAGTCAAGGCTATGGTTTTTCCTGTGGTCATGTATGGATGTGAGAGTTGGACTGTGAAGAAGGCTGAACGCCAAAGAATTGATGCTTTTGAACTGTGGTGTTGGAGAAGACTCTTGAGAGTCCCCTGGACTGCGAGGAGATCCAACCAGTCCATTCTGAAGGAGATCAGCCCTGGAATTTCTTTGGAAGGAATGATGCTAAAGCTGAAACTCCAGTATTTTGGCCACCTCATGCGAAGAACTGACTCATTGGAAAAGACTCTGATGCTGGGAGGGGCTGGGGCAGGAGGAGAAGGGGAGGACAGAGGATGAGATGGCTGGATGGCATCATCGACTCGATGGATGTGAGTCTGAGTGAACTCCGGGAGTTGGTGATGGACAGGGAGGCCTGGCGTGCTGCTATTCATGGGGTCTCAAAGAGTAGGACATGACTGAGCGACTGAACCGAACTGAACTGAGGAGGCTGATATAGTTTATGGGATACCCCCAAATATTCCTAAGGTTCCTGTTTTCACTACCAGGGATAATTAGGAAAATGCCATCTAGCATCAGATACCATGAGGTGTTAAAACTGGAGATGCAAAGGTGACATTGGAAAAATTTGTTTGAATTCTCTGTTCCAGAGTAAGAAATATGAAACAAGTTCCAATGAGGTGAAGCATGGCCTAAGAAATTAGGCTTTAAGAAGTTTTTCAGACTTTCTGCAAGAACAATACAATTTACCACATCCTGGTGCCCTCCATAAACTATAAAGCTTCCATGGTGGACTAACTTCACTAAAAGCCACAATGAAGTGCTTCCTTGTATCTATACCTTTTGTCTTGAAACTAGGTTGCCCCTACCTTCTCTGGATCTGGGGAGGTTAAAATCAGAATACAGTCCTACACTCTTCAAGTCTCTCTCCTGCTCAACTTAGAATCCTGCTATTTCTGTGAGAACACAGTGAACTCAACTTGTTGGGCGATGAACAACTACATGGAGTAGAGCTTCAAGTCCCAGCCAAAATGCCAGCTGATTAGAGATGCTTGAGCAAGCCTATCTGAGAAAAATCAAGCCTCAGCCAAAATTTACACAAACTTCTCATGTTTCTGAAATTGGTCACATAGTCACAGCCAGTATTTTTTATTACCTTCTTCTATTATCCATTTTTTATTCCCATTGCTGTAAGTAAGCACCATAGTTGGCTCTGGTTCCTTGCCTGGTGAACTCAAATATTTATTCCTAAAGAGTCAGGCCTCCCTGTCCATCACCAACTCTTAGAGTTTACCCAAACTCATGTCCATTGATTTGGTGATGCCATCCAGCCATCTCATCCTCTGTAATCCCCTTCTCCTCCTGTCCCCAATCTCTCCCAGCATCAGGGTCTTTTTGAATGAGTCAACTCTTCTCATGAGGTGGCCAAAGTATTGGAGTTTCAGCTTCAACATCAGTCCTTCCAAAGAACACCCAGGACTGATCTCCTTTAGGATGGACTGGTTGGATCTCCTTGCAGTCCAAGGGACTCTCAAGAGTCTTCTCCAACACCACAGTTCAAAAGCATCAATTTTTTGGTGCTCAGCTTTCTTCACAGTCCAACTCTCACATCCATACATGACCACTGGAAAAACCATAGCCTTGACTAGATGGACCTTTGTTGGCAAAGTAATGTCTCTGCTTTGGAATATGCTATCTAGGTTGGTCATAACTTTCCTTCCAAGGTGTGCTGTGATTCATGGGGTTGCAAAGAGTTGGACACGACTGAGCAACTGAACTGAACTGAACTGAACTGAACTGAACTGAAAGTCTATACCATTAGCCATCCTGACTGTATTAGGTTGTTTTGTTTTCCATAGGCTTCAGAGTTACAGGAAATACAGTAAGACCAGTAAATTTCATGATCATGGGCACATTGCTATAGTTCATTGACCTTGGGCACATTGCTATAGTTCATTGACCTTTACATGAATGCCACAAATAGAATCTATGGTGTGAAAATACTATGCCAGTAAGACATTCCATAAGTTCAGGAATATTGGTGGCAGAAGCATGATGAGCAGAGAAGGGCAATCCATATCCAGAACATCTCTTTCAAGGACAGCAAAGTGCCACTCCTTCCATGATGGCAGTAACCCCATATAATCAAGTTTCTGCCATGTGGCTGGTTTATCTACTCAGAAAACGCTACTCTCACTGGGGCTCAATGTTGATGTTTATTATTGGAAGATTGGAATCTTAGCAGTGAATTCAGCCCCTGACCTTGGTAAGTGGGAAAATCTCTTTCCTAAGGCATGACCATCGCTACTATCACAGCCACTTTTCTCATGAGCCTATGGGAAGCATGAGATGAGATGGTTGAGATGAGAAGATGAGATGAGCTGTTTCTTCTGTGGGAAGAAAGGATGAGATGGTTGGATGGCATCACCGACTTGATGGACATGAGCCTGAGTAAGCTCTGGGAGTTGGTGATGGACAGGGAAGCCTGGCGTGCTGCAGTCCATGGGGTCTCAAAGAGTTGGACTTGACTGAGCAACTGAACTGAACTGATGCGAAGAATGGGGTAACCAGGCAAACAGGCGGGTTGATGTCTGCAGGATAAGCCATCTTGCCAACTTGATTATCAAGATCCTCCTTGCTCTTTTGTGAGCATTCACATTGGAAACAAGCTTACATACATTCTTCGTCCACTTAGTGGCGTTTACCCACGTACCTCTTCCTCAGACTTTCTTGTCACCAATTTACCTCTAGAACCACTTCCACTCCAAAAGTCTTTCTCAGTAAAGAGTAAGTTAGACATTTAAAAACTGTTGTAGTTGGAAAGTAAAATGGAAAATGAAATGAAATTTCAGGAATTTTACCTTGAGCAGTTGTGAAAGCCAGTGACACTCTGTGAGAGGCTGTTGTATGCATATTTAGCACTGATATTCACTGAGCAGTGTGCAAGGAAAATGAAAATGGAGTCAGTATAGCTAAGAGCCCCCCTCTCAAATGGAGCCAGGAGGCCGCTAAGGAAGTGGGGCTTCTGCCCCTCTTAGACTGGATATAGTCTCAACTCCCAACCATTTACTGTCTTAACTAAGGCAATCCAGAACATATGCACAAAATTCCAGA
The DNA here is from genome assembly GCF_016772045.2 of Ovis aries. Lineage (NCBI taxonomy): Eukaryota > Metazoa > Chordata > Mammalia > Artiodactyla > Bovidae > Ovis > Ovis aries. The sequence goes on along the minus strand of NC_056076.1, from coordinate 51,924,291 downwards.
ATTTCAAGGTCCTTATTAAATCCTTACCCTAAATAACTCAGGATTACCTATTCCTTAAAGGAAAATATTTCCCTTTTGTGATAGAGCCAACCATAATCCTTGCAAGACAACTTTAACAACCTTGTGGCTTTTGCCTTTATAAGCCTGCAAACTTTTCTCTTCCCCAGAATACTCTCTCAGTTTCACCTAAACCTGTGTCTCCCAAATTTCAATTGCTAGGGCCCCAAATAAAGCTCTTCATTCTTTGCAGCCTTGATACTAACTACTGTTCAGGAGCAGGCACCTGGGAAAAGAAGGCGAGGACAAAGCCAGGGAAGCAAAGACACACTGGAACCTGTGAGGGTGAGTGCTGAGGACTGACTGGAACTTGCATCAGTTGCTTATTCCTGGAAGGCTTCAACTTAGATGCTTGGGGTTGTCCCTATAGGAAGAGCTGATCTGCACTTGGCTAGAGGAGCCCCAGCCAGGAAACAAGGTAACCCAGGAGATAGGCTATGGCATGGGTGTGCTGTTACTGCAACACAGACTCCATGGCTACCTTCCCAGCATACAAACGCGGAGTCTTCATCTCTGCCTTCCCCTCTGCAGCAAAACATCTCTTGTGGCCCCCATCGACCTAGAAGGACGCAACCAAGGGAGCTCTGGGAAATACAGTTCAAGGTTACCTAAGTGGACACACTACAAACTCACACAGACCCTAAGTTTGTTGTTCTGTTTTTGTTTCTTTGTCTCATTTGTCTCACAGAAGTTGCTGACTGAGGGAGTGTCTTAAAATGTTCATCCCTGCTTGGGCCTTAAGGGACAATAAATAAGGAGATCCCAGCTGTACTATTAATGATTTCTCTCTGGGAACTGGAAACAAAGAACTGAGGTTGTTAAATAAAAGCTAATATTTTTTTAGTTCCTAAGGATGATTTTAAAATTTTAAGAGTGAAAAGTAGGAGATTAGAAATAAGTCAAAATCCATGTAATAGGTTACTTTCAATAATTGTTTTTATTTTCATGTGTGTTTTCTCCAAAATTTGTTTCTCCTGTTGTCGCTTTGAAAATGATTGCTTTCTGCATCTGCCTGAAACCCTGAGTAACACCAAATAAACGAGATGATTTTCCTTTTAAGTTCTTATTATAACATTCATTCTTTTTCTTTCTCACATCCCCTTCCTTTCTCCTGATGGCAAGTGCATATAAGTTAATTTTCCCTGCCTCTTCGTTCACAGTATGTTCCCATTTTTTAAATCTCAGACCCTCTTTTTATCTTGCTTAGTATTTTAATATTTGGGTTTGTTTTGTCACATATCTCCAAGTTCACCCCTCCTTACTCTGCCCTAGTCTCCTAAGTGGGTAGGAAAAAGAGAAGAGTAATCTCAGGGTTGCGATGAGATTGAGTAAAAGTGGCAACACTTGTACAAAGACAGCCCTCACACCTGCGTTTAGCATCAGGTGGGTGAGTTACACCTGAGCACACACCTGAGTGTCCTTTGATGATTTTTTAAATATTACGCTTTTGAACTTTCCAAATTAAAAAAAAAAAAGACAGAGCCTCAAATCCTTTTAACCTTAAAATATTAGACTTTTACATAAATAAAATATTTTAGACATTTTCAAGTACTTTTTCCTCCTTTCTCTCTTCTGGAAGAAAACTGATGAAATAGCCTTTTTTAAAAACAGGAAATAGGATTGTTTGGTTGAGACATTTTTCGCCCTAAAGGGTATTATAATGAATTCTAACTAGCAGGATCAATTTTATGCCTCTTATATTACACAGGTGAGTACATACATAAAGAGAGGACAGGCTTTTCTCACCCAAATATCTCAGTCATTAAGTGCAAATGCTGGTACTCTGAAATGGAAATAATTCGTTTGAGGGGAAAAGGAAGGGAGTTGAAGAGAATGGTAATTTTGGAAAATGATCTTATTCGGTGGTGTGTGAAAAAGACTTTCCCTGTGTTTACTCGCTTCCGAATTTAATCCACACCGGCAGCCCTTGAAGACCTTAGATGGTTCTCACTGGAAACAGCTTATGTGTTTTTGCATATCAGACCCACAGTGAGTCGTGTAATCCTCTCGGGGAGTCTGTGGTGAGAAAAGAGGCAGCCATGACACCGGATGTGGTGGGTCTCGCGGGAACCGCCGAGATCCCCATTTGGGACTGAGGTTCACAGCTCCAGCTGCGGTTGCTGGCTGACTGTCGGTCGTGTTCCTCTATGGTATCTGACTTCACCCCAGGAAAACCATCTCTATCTCCCCCAGGGTCACAAGTCCTCCCACAGGATAACGCTCTTCCAGTGCCTGGTACGTGACAGGGGAAATGATTAGGGACATTTCTCCTTTACAGCACAGACAACAAAGGCACAGCCCCAGAGCCTATGAGATCACCTAAAACAGAAGCTCATGAGAAATTTCTTGGAGTCACTGTTTTTCCCCCAAAGCATGCAGCTTTTGCATTCTGCTCTAGGATATGTCCACTTTATGTGGATATATTTTAAACTGTTAGGTAACATTATTTCCCCTATATTTGCAACTAAAATTAACATTCATGGGTATTCATTCCGTGGCCTTCTGGCCCTAATTAAACAAGAGTAGGATCCCCAGTTTGAAAGGTACAGAGCTGTGCTGTGGCCCCATGGTAACTGGGGCAGGTAGAAGGGGCTAAATGGGAGCTCGGTTCTGCTAGTGACAAGTGACATGTGTATCTAGTAATTCTTCAAGGCTTGTATCAGCCTTGGTTTCAAGAAGCACCATATTCCATTATAACACAAGAAGGATGCTGAGGAGATGTTTCTGGATCATATATGAAGATGTGGCATGGAATTGGGTTTGGGTAGAAGAGGTAGCCTGAAACATTCAGATGGGTTGATGCTCAGTCCCTTCAGTTGTGGCCGACTCTTTGTGACCCTACAGACTGTATCCCTCCAAGCTGCTCTGTCCATGGGATTCTCCAGGCAAGAAAACTGGAGTGGGTTGCCATGCCCTCCCCCAGGGGATCTTCCCCACCCAGGGATTGACCCCAGGTCTCCTGCGTCTTTTGCATCACAGGCAGATTCCTTACTGCTTAGTGTCTGGGGAAGCTTTCAGATACACATAGTATTTTGTTTTAATCTCTGTAAAACTGATTTAGTCAGAGCTATTCTGTGCTCAAATTATAAAATTGGAAGTCTGTTTTCCAGTTCCCACCACTCTCTCCTTCTTAGGTGGTTTTCCAAACTGCTGTTGCCTCTTTGTGGGTACTTCATGCAATGTCCCCTGCCTCAGACAGCCTCTACACTGTCCACCCCAAATACACACACACACACACACACACACACACACACACACACACACACACACACACACACACTTCTGCTACAATGACTGAGTAGGAAAAGCTCAGGAAAACTTGAGCAAACAGTGAGTAAACAGATCTCCAATTATCTCTGTGTTTGTGAACATTTTAATTTGAGGAAACTAGGTGGCATCTACATTTAGACTGAATACCTCTTGTGTGCATGTGTGCTGAGCTGCTTCAGTCATGTCTGACTCTTTGTGACCCCATGGACTGTAGCCCCCCAGGCTCCTCTGTCTATGGGATTCTCCAGGCAAGAATCCTGGAGTGGATTACCATGCTCTCCTGCAGGGGATCTTTCCGACCTAGGGATCGAACCTATGTCTCTTACATGTCCTGCATTGGCTGGTGGGTTCTTTACCACTAGCACCACCTGGGAAGCCTGAATACCTCTTACAACCTTCTAAACAAATGACCGTGACAAGAGTCATTTATGACTTGAAGTTAATAAAACAGAAAGACAAAAGACAGAGTGACAGAAAGTGTGACCAAAAGCAAAGCAGAGGAAAGTGCAGAAATGCCTTCATTTTGTTTTACTCTCACAGTAAACCTGAGGGCAGGTGGCGGGGTGGGGAGGGGCTCACAGTATCCCCCCTTTAACTTGCTAGAAATCGAGTGGATCATGAGAGGTTATTAGTTGCCCACCACACTGTCACAGTACTCTGTAGTAAGGCCAAGGACCTGTATGTGAGAACACCTCTCACTTCGGTTCATTTGTTTCCCAGTAGATAACTAATGGGTTGTATATGGCATTGGCCAAGTTGCTTTCCCACTCTGAATCTCATCTTTAAAATTAGGGCACTGGGTGAGATGAGCTATGAGGTCCCTTTAACACTTACATTCTAAAATTCTATTTTATAACATGGTCGGGACAAGCATACATATCTCCTGAATTCTCATCCTAGGTTCATTTTCTGTACCACTTACAGCTCCTCCTTAGGCTCTATGGAATTCCCCAAGGTAATGATGGATGAACATGACAGGGAGAACGGATGATGTTCATCTTCCTCTATCTACATCTGACTGTGACTGATAGCAAGACACACGTTGCTGAAGATTTGGTGACGTGAAGGTGGGAATAGCTTGACCTCTATTAGTTAGTGATAATAGGAGATGGCCTGAAATCTGTTCGAGTGTGTCCAGGAACTACACTAAGTTAAGTCATCTCTTGCTCTGAACAATTGTCTAAGGACAGTCAATATCTCTTAAGAAGTAAATCAAACACCGCCTTTGTGTTGAATCCTGCAAACATAAAATATTAATTTTTTACGTAAGAGTGAAATAGATTTAGAATGCCATTGTTCTTTTAAGTAAAACTTTCTGCTTCTCTCCATGCCAAGAATACTTAATAATAATTTAACCTTGCTCAGTAGATTACTTGAAAAATTATTCCTCTTTCTTCATGGGCATGCTTGTCTCACTGACTTTGTCTCAGGTCATAGATCTGGGTAACTCAAAAGTTATTTTGTGAGTTCTCCTGGGTTCTTAAACTAAAAATGTATTTTTAAGTCCCACTCTGAAAGAATAAGTGAGAATGATTTTGTGGTATGAGGGGTGGGGTATTTTTATTAGGGGTATTCTTAAGGATTTTTAACATTACAGAGAGACAGTTTGGTTACCGAATAGTTTTTCAAAATTAAAATATTAACGTCTTGCTTTATTTGCTTCAAAGAATTTTTTAAAGTAATGAAACATTTCCAGTTTTGCTGAAACCTTACCAGGAACTACTCTCTTCCTTGCCTCCTCCAAGATAGCTACTCTTCTGAATTTTCTTTTCTTTTTACCTACTAATAATAGATGCTCCTATTTTGCATTCTTAGAAACTTAGTATCAATGACACATTTTCTTACCAATGAGCAATACTGCTGAGAGCCCAGGTTTTGGATTCAGGCTGCCACCTGCAATCGATGTGACATCATATATGTTGCTTAATTTTTGTACCAACATTACCTCATTTTTAAATACAGATCTAATCTCATTTCCTACCTCATGGAGTTACTTGAAGAATAAATGAGGAAATACACATAAGGCACCTAAAACATTACCTAGCATACATTAACATTAAATAAGGTTTCACTTTCTCAAGTAGCCCATTATGTAGTGTGTGTGTGTGTGTGTGTGTTTGTGTGCTCAGTTGCTCAGTCATGTCCAACTCTCTGCCAACCCCTGCATTGTAGCCCACCAGGCACCTCTGTAAATGGAATTATATGGCAAAGATCAACATTTTTTCTCCAGATTTACTCACTTTAGCTTAATCATTTTTAAGTTCATTTTAAGTCTATTATTTGACTGTACTGCCGTTTATCCATTCTCTTATTGAAGGACAGTTACAACAAAGTACCCATTTATATGATTACAAACAATAATTTTTGGTTCATGTTTCTGTGTATATATGCATATGAGTTTCTCCAGGGTTTATTCTTAGGTAGAACTGTTAACCCTTTATTTTTGCCAGCTAGTGTCAAAAAGCTTACTAGCTAGTGCCTTTAAGTCAGGATCTGCTAGCATACTTTTAAAGTCACCAGGAAGACTTTTTAGAACTCTGGGTCTCCACACCCAGAATTTCTAATTCAGTAGGTCTATGATGAGGCCTGAAAATTGGCCTTTCTAACAATTGTCCAGGTGTTGCTGATTCTGCTGGTCTGGAGACTCCATTTTGAGAACGCATGCTCTAAAAGGTTGTTTAAACTTAGTCCTCTGTCAGGGTTTTTATGATTTTCTTCATCCTCACAACACTTGAAAGTGAAAGTCACTAAGTAGTGTCCGACTCTCTGCGACCCCGTGGACTGTAGCCTGCCGGGCTCCTCTGTCCATGGAATTCTCCAGACAAGAGTACTGGAGTGGGCAGCTGTTCCCTTCTCCAGGGGATCTTCCCAACCTAGGGATCGAACCCAGGTCTTCTGGGGACCACATTTTGAGAACCAGTGCTCTAAATGATTGCTTAAATTTAGTCCTCTGTCAGTAATTTTATGATTCTCTTTATCCTCACAACAACTTGGGCCTGTCATATTTTTCAATGTCATAGGAGTTAAATGGCATCTCTGTGGTTGTAGTTTGGTTTACTCTGATTATTCAGGAGATGGAGACTTCTTTTATTTGATCAGTGGTCATTCATAGTACACTACCTATGAGCTGCCACTAAGCAGTACAATGTAGACTGGAAGTGAGCCCACTGAGTATCTTTTCCATCACCTACGGTCCTAGTTCACGCAGTAATGAAAGGGAAAAAGGACATAAAAGATATAATAATTACAAGGGAGCTAAATCAACAATCAAAGAATCAACAAACAAAGATAATTTAGCAAGGTTACTAAAGAAAAGATCTCTATATAAAAATCAGCAGGGTTTGTATATGCTATGAAATAATTAGAAAATACAAAGAAATGTAAGATTCCCTAAAGAGCAGCGAAAACTATAAGGTAGTAAAGCTCATAAAAGATATGAAAATTCCTTACAGAAAAAGATTATAAAGTTTAGCCATAAGTATATTTTCAATCAGATTTTAATAAACAAAGATCCATTTTAAAGACTGTGGTCATATACTCATTTATTAAGATTTTCATAAATTTCATAAGATTTTCTCCAGAAAATCATTACTGCTAATATTTTACATTTTCTGATGTGAAACCGTCTTCACATATTTTCTACTTAGTAATTAGTCCTAAAAGATAATGGTGTGAAAGTGCTGCACTCAATATGCCAGCAAATTTGGAAGACTCAGCAGTGGCCACAGGACTGGAAAAGGTCAGTTTTCATTCCAATCCCAAAGAAAGGCAATCCCAAAGAATACTCAAACTACTCCACAATCACGCTCATCTCACATGCTAGTAAAGTAATACTCAAAATTCTCCAAGCCAGGCTTCAACAGTATGTGAACCATGAGCTTCCAGATGCTCAAGCTGGATTTAGAAAAGCCAGAGGAACCAGAGATAAATTGTCAACATCTCCTGGATCATGGAAAAAGCAAGAGCGTTCCAGAAAAATACCTACTTTTGTTTTATTGACTATGCCAAAGCCTTTGACTGTGTGGATCACAATAAACTGTGGAAAATTCTTAAAGAGATGGGAATACCAGACCACCTGACCTGCCTCTGGAGAAATCTGTATGCAGGTCAGGAAGCAACAGTTAGAACTAGATATAGAACAATGGGCTGGTTCCTAAGAGGAAAAGGAGTACGTCAAGGCTGTATATTGTCACCCTGCTTATTTAACTTATATGCAGAGTACATCATGAGAAACATTGGGATGGAAGAAGCACAAGCTGGAATCAAGATTGCCAGGAAAAATATCAATCATCTCAGATATACAGATGACACCACCCTTATGGCAGAAAGTGAAGAGGAACTAAAAAGCCACTTGATGAAAGTGAAAGAGGACAGTGAAAAAGTTGGCTTAAAGCTCAACATTCAGAAAACTAAGATCATGGCATCTGGTCCCATCACTTCATGGGAAATAGATGGGGAAACAGTGGAAACAGTGACTGACTTTATTTTTGGGGGGCTCCAAAATCACTGCAGATGGTGCAGTTTCAGCATACCCTTCTTATTATTACAAATTGTTACAGAGGCATGACTCATCGACGGATCCAGCCAGAAGGTAGCTCCAAGTTTGCTATATAGAAGAGTCTTAATGATGGAGCTTCCCTGGAGCTTAGCAAGTGGTGCTTCTGGTAGAGAACCTGCCTGCCAATGTAGGAGATGTAAGGGACATAATTTCAATCCCTGGGTCAGGAAGATCCCCTGGAGGAGGGCATGGCAACCCACTCCAGTATTCTTTCCTGGAGAATCCCACAGACAGAGGAAGCTGATGCACTATAGGCCATAGGGTTGCCAAGAGTCAGACATGACTGAGCACGCAAGCACAGAATCACACAGATAATAACTGAAGGTGCATAGGAGACTCGGCTTGAAACTGTATTTTCATAGTGAGCTGATTAAACTTGTTCACATTTTTGTTAGAGATCAACAATAATGTTTTTTTCTAAATATGCCTCTAATCACACGTTGTGTATAATTAAGAAAATATTAGTTTTTCATGTCAGCTAATATTATTGCTATTATCATCATTACTACTATTAATATTTTTGAAAGGATGGAAATTTTAGAGAACTTGATGCCCTTGTCCCCGCCCATTCTTGGTAGATCACAAGGACCAAAATTTGGTTTGCCCAAAATGTCGCCAAGGGATTATATTCAGTGGCACTGTTTTGTTGCATGGTGACAAATGCTGAGCTATAGCACGGTGTCCCAATCATTTCAACAATTTCTTTGATTTATTCAGTACAATTCTGAAAAATTTGGAAGCCTGTCTTTCAAAACAATCCCAGTCTAAATGCTCACTGTCATTTTAACCACAAGAGATAAGTAAGGATACAGTGGGGAGATGTGTGGTCTAGACTTTGGGTATGGAGGCTGCACTATGCAAACAGTAATTGTCACAGCATTATCCTGGGAGGCAAGGAGGCAAAAACAGCAAAGAGAGTGCCTGCCTTCTCAGTCTAATATACTCCCTTCTATCATCTTTTCTCAAGATTCTCTCCAGTCTCATTGGATTGAAAGGATGTGCTATTTCCTTGATTAAAATAGTGATAGACAATATCTATGTCACTCCCAAACTTACAAGGTGGAACTGTTGTGAGTTTTACACAGAACAAATCATTGAGTCCTCACAGTAGCCCTACGGGCAGGTTACTATCTTTACTTGCATCACCATTTAAAGGAAATACAAACAGAGAGAATGAGTATCCTGCCCAAAGACACAGCTGTAAGTTGCAGAAGCAGGAACTGAACCTATCTGGCTCCAAAGCTCTGCATTTGCCCACTACATTTTGCTGCATCTTACTAGAGAGTTGGGGATAAATAAATGATGCTGGTTTTCTGGGTAGCATTTATGATTCTGCTAAGCATTTGAATAGGGGGTTCAATCAGATAAGGCACAAATCAGGTAATTACACTCCACTAGGAACTAAAGAGGAAAAGATAAACAATCTTGCCCTTGGTGAGGTGAAGAATGTGTGGGTAGGGAATGACTTTTTAAAAATCTCCATCTCAACTAATTATAACATAATTCTAATGTGTTGAGTACTATAAAAGAAATATGTTACAGTGTGGTGAGAAATTGCAGCACCATTATTAACCAGAAAAAAATTTTTAATTTCTTGTACATTACATTGGTATTTTTCTTAATATGAGAAGTATTGCTTATATTTTTATATGTGTAGGGGTAACTTTCATTTCATTTTTCTGTGATGTTTGTGGCCTATTTTTTCCCATATAAAAATACTGAGTAGTTGGTATGTTTCTTGCTTTTAGTTTTCTATATATTAAGTATGTTAATTTTAAATCTGCACTATAAATTGCAAACACTGTATCTCAGTCTGTCACTTTCCATTTTCCACATGGAATATTTTTTTTTTTGATTAGGAAAAAGTTTTGCATTTCTCTAGGAGTAAAGGAATTCAGCCATTTTACTGTGTTTTCTCCTGGTACTTGTTTTTTTTTTTTTTTCTTTTTAACATTTAAATACCTAACCCACTTGAAATTTTTCCTGGTGTGGAATGTGAGAAATGGATCCAACTTGATATCGCTAATATGAATATTTACTTATCTCAGACTCACTTATTAAAAATATAATTTCACTCTTTGATTGAGAGGTTGTTCTTATTACATACTAGATTTCTATACACAATTGAGTCTATTATTTGGGTTTTTTCTCTCCCATGGTGTGTCCATCTCTTCATGTGCTAACATCACACTTTTAAATATAAGGGCTATATATTTTGATTTATGGTAGAATTATCTCCAGCTCATTATTCTTCTTTGCTAGGTTTTCCTGGTTATTCTTGTGTGTGTACAAAAAAGTTCCCTCATTTTTCTATGTTGAAAGTATTTTGCATTCAGAGTCCTCCTACTGCAGGAAAGTCCGGCTGCTTCTGTATCTTAGGGACTTGCACAGGGCTAAGGTATTCTGGCATATCTTCCCTTGAGTTATCTATATAAATAAGAACACTGTCAGACCGACATTCCCTGTTTTTATTCTCAGCCACAGGTACACACAGATCACTCTGGGGATAGTCCATCTCCTTGTCCAGAGGCTCAAAATCTGTTGTCAGCTGTGCTACAACCAGAGCAGGCTGAGGCATAGATATCTTTCTATAACTTGTACTCCAGTGAAACTCTCCCTATTTGTCTATGACAGATATGTGTCTGTCCACATAGGCCCATTATATAGACATTGATGACTGTCATGGACGGTTTTTTCCTCCCCTCTCCCTACCCTCTGAGCATCCTGTTGTTGCATCAGGTCCCAGATAAGCCTCTTTCAAAGACCCTGCATTTCCTCTCTTTAATCATTCTCTTACCATTCCTCCTCTTTTCCTTTCCACCCATGTGATTCTTTTCCTAGTACAGTTGGGAGTAGGCACGGAAGACCTTTCTTTTTTCCTGTTTCTACCAACCATTCTACTCAAATTCCTCTAACTTAACTAAAGGAACTTAAACTTTTGGAATACAAAAGCCGTGGCTCCGTTTTCTTTGTGTAGTGTCATATATCACTTCACTAAAATCATGATTACATGTCATGCATTTTTCTTCAACGGGGACAAAGAATGGGGGAAAATTCCATGTAGTTACCATTTCTGATTAAAAAGGAAAATCTGACCTATACACAGGAGTAAAAGCAGGCATAGAAATGAAATTTAAGAGAGTCCAAATTGTGGGCTTAGCAGACAAAGATTTCTAAGCAGCTGTAACAAATGTGTTCATAGAACTAAAGGAACCAGGCTTAGAGAAGTGATAAAATATAAGATGACAATGTGTCACCAAATAAAGAAAACCAAGACAAAGACAAAATATAAACAAGAGAAACATGGAAATTCTGAATCTGACAGTACATTAGTTGAAATAAAAAAATCACTAGATGGATTCAATACTAAATTTGACCTGACAGAAGAAAAAAAAAAACAACTCATCAAACTTCAAGAGAGATAGAGTTTATACAGTCTGAACAACATAGATAAAAAGAATGGAAAAATAAATAAACCGCCTAAGACAAACATGGAACACCATTAAGCACAACAATATAACATATGTGTAATGCTAGTACCAGAGAAGGCAATGGCACCCCACTCCAGTACTCTTGCCTGGAAAATCCCATGGATGGAGGAGCCTGGAAGGCTGCAGTCCATGGGGTCGCTGAGGGTTAGACATGACTGAGCGACTACACTTTCACTTTTCACTTTCATGCATTGGAGAAGGAAATGGCAACCCACACCAGTGTTCTTGCTTGGAGAATCCCAGGGATGACGGGGGAGCCTGGTGGGCTACCATCTATGGGGTCGCACAGAGTCGGACACGACTGAAGCGACTTAGCAGCAGCAGCAGCAGTACCGGAGAAGGCAATGGCACTCCCACCCCAGCATTCTTGCCTGGAAAATCCCATGAGTGGAGGAGCCTGGTGGGCTGCAGTCCATGGGGTCGCTAAGAGTTGGACACAACTGAGCGACTTGGCTTTCACTTTTCACTTTCCTGCACTGGAGAAGGAAATGGCAACCCACTCCAGTGTTCTTATCTGGAGAATCCCAGGGATGAGGGAGCCTGGTGGGCTGCCGTCTATGGGGTCGCACAGAGTCGGACACGACTGAAGCAACTTAGCAGCAATGCTAGTACCAGAAAGAGAGCAGAGATATAAAGGAGCATTAAAGTGTTCAAAAATATAATGGCAGAAAGTTTGCAAACCTGATGAGGCTCAATAAATTCCAAGCAAAATAAATGCAAAAAGATTCACATCCACATATCAAATAAAAATGCTGAAAGCCAAAAAAAAAATTTTGTAAGTATCCAGATGAAAACAACTAATCATATGTAAAGGAAGCCTAATATGATGAACACCTGACTTCTCATAAGAAAGAAGGAAAGCCAGAGGGCTGACATATCCAAAGTGCCGAAAAGAATAAAGAATTATAACCTTCATGCTAGGATTTTATATCCATCAAAAACTATCTTGCAATAAGTGAAAGAAAAATAAATATATTCCCATACAGACAAAAAAGTGAAAGAATTCATTGCTAGCATATTCACTTGTAAAAGATGCAAGGAAGTTACCAGACAAAAAGCAAGTGATCCCAGACAGTAATTCAAATCTACACGGAGCCAAAGTATAACCACGAAGCTAATTATGCAGTCATAAAAGATTCCCTTTATAACTGCTTTAAGAATTAATTTTATAAAATAACATGAAGATAATTGTACTGTTAGGTCAATATAACATATATAAATGTAATTGGCAAAACCTCATAAAGAAAGTGGTGGAAGCAAAGATGCACTGGAATAAAAAATGTGCCACCAAAATGTCACGTGAATCCACAGGAACAAATAAGAGAACCAGAAAAAAAGTAAATGTGAAGTTTAACTTAACAAACATTATAAATATACACTAGCACTCTTTTTGTCTATCATCTTTTAAAAAAGACATTTATTTATATATAGAAATAATTATAACAATGTGTTTATGGATAGTAACATTTAACTGAGTATGTATGACAAAAATAATACTGAAAGAAGTGACAGTGTGGACATATAAAAACAATGCTTCAATACCTTCTGGAATTACAATATAAATTTATAGTAGATTCTGATAGACTAAGGTATATTATAACTCCTTGGGCAACTACTTAAGAAAACACATACACACATATATACATATATACACACACGTACATATATCTATATATACTGAAATATTAATTAAAAATTAAAATACTACTATAGAAAATGTTCATTAAAGGTAAGTGAAAATACCTAAGGAGACTCTATGGAAGGCATAACACAAAATGACCAATGAAAATCCAACTGTATCAATGATAACATTAGATTTTAACAGATTTGCTAATCTAATTAGGGCTCAAACAGCATCAACTATAGTCTCTCTGCAGAAGACACATTTTCAATTCAGATATAAATAGAAATTTTTTAAAAAGCAGAAAAAGGAAAAGAAACCATGAAAACAGTTGGGAGTATTTATACCAACATCAGACAAAATAGACTATAAGACAAATATATTATTAGAGATAAAGAGGGACATTCTATAATAATGAGGGTCAATTCATCAAAAAGATGTAACCATTATAGACACCTACCCACAGAGGCCTAAATTACATGAAGCAAAAATTGACATGAGTACAGAGAGAATTAGACAACTCAACAATAAACAGTAGCTGGAGCCTTCGATGTCTTACATTCACTAATTGACAGAACAACTAGGTTGAGAATTAAAAAAAGGAAATAGAAGAATTAAACACCACTAAAAACTAGCAGACAAGCCATATAATATTCTACTTAACATAGCAGAATATATGTTTCTCTCACTGTAGATTTAAAATGCAAAATGAATGGAATTATTATTATTATTATTTGGCTGTGCTATGGGGCATGGCATGCAGGATCTTAGTTTCCTGAACAGAGAGCAAACCCATCCCCCTACAGTGGAAGCACAGAGCCCTAACCATTGGACAATCAGGGAATTCCCAAAAATGGAATTATTTTTAAAAGCAAATTATCTGACCACAATGGAATAAAGTTAGATATAAATATAAGAAACAAATTTAGAGAATTTGCAAGCATGTGGAAATCAAGTAACTCCTAAATAATCAATGGTTCAGGGGGAAAAGTCATAAGGGAATTTTTAAAATATTTTGAGATCAATGAATATAAAGACACAACATATTAAAATTTACGGGATACAGTTAAAGCAGTACTTACAAATTTATACCTGCAAATACTTTTTGAGAAATTTTAAAAACTCAAAATAACAGAGTGTTTTCCTTTAAGACACAGTAAATGAAAAATAAATTAACCCAAGAGCAAGAAGAAGTGATAAAGATAACAGTGGTACACAATAAAATAGAGACAGTCATTAAAATCAAGAGTTTTTTGAAAAATCAACACAACTGACAAATTTTTAGCTAAAATGAACAAGAAAAAAATGAGAAGACTCAAATGAGTAGAAAGAGAAATGAAATATACTACCAACTTCACAAAACCAAACTAGATCATAGCAGAATGCTATAAACAAGTATATGTCAAATCATAAAACAGATAAAATAGAGAAACTCCAAAAGGGCAAAAATTACTGAAACCATCTCTTTTAAAGTGATTGAATTAGCAATCAAAATCACTAACCAAAAATAGAAACCCAGGCCAAGATTATGTGTGTATGTTAGTTGCCTACTCATGTCCTATTCTTTGTGATCTCATGGACTGTAGCCCACCAGGCTCCTCTCCATAGAAATCTCCAGGAGTGAGTTACCATTTCCTTCTCCAGGGGATCATCCTGACCCAAGGATTGAACCCAGGTTTCCTGCCTTGCAGGAGGATTCTTTACCCTCTGAGCCACCAGGGAAGCCCTATATTACTGGTAAACTTGACCAGCAAATGTTGCTGGTATAATTGGATATCTATAAGCAAAAAAACAGAAAAGAAATTTGGAAATGCGGACCTCCTGCCTTTTACTATATACAAAGATTTACTCAATATGGATCACATACCTAATATAAGAGCAATGCCTTTAACCCTTAGCAGAAAACAGGATGAAATCTTTATGATGGTAGTTTAGACAATGGTTTACTGCATATGACACCAGAAATACAATTAACAAAATTATAAAATAGATGAATCGAACTTCATCAATACTAAAACCTTCATGCTTCCAGAGATACCACTGAAAAATATTAATAAAAAGATAATCGATATAAAGGAAAATGAACACTTGCAATTTATGTATTGCATAAGGAACTTGTGTCTAGACTACACAAAGAATTCTTACAGCACAATAATAAATAATTCTACTAACAATAGATAACAGATTCAAATGGACATTTCCCAAAGGAAGATATACAAATTGTCGATAAGCACATAAATCTCATCAGCCAAAAGGTAACCGCAACTTAAAAGCACAGTGAGATGTACTTCATACTCACAAAAGTGGCTGCAATAAAATATATTAACAAATTTGCATGAGGATATGGAGAAGTTAGTTTGGAAAATGGACTGACAAAAAGTTTAAACACCATTATTACCATATTACCACTCAGCAATTCTATTCAAGGGTAAGGGCAGCGGCCTAGAGTGCCAGGCTGCAATGGCACAGGAATGGCCAAGAGGAGCTACCCCATGTCCGAAGTCAGGGGCGACAGCCGAGAGGAGCCACCCCACGTCTGAGGCCAGGGGTGGCGCCTGAGGCCCGGGGTGGTGGCCAGGAGGAGCAACCCCACGTCCAAGGAGCGGGGGCTGCACAGGCGCAGGAGGGCCCAGAGGAGCCATCCCACGTTGAAGGTCAGTAAGGGTGGTGGTGAGGAGATATCCCTCGTCCAAGGTAAGGAGCAGCAGCTGCACTTTGCTGGAGCAGCCGTGAAGAGATACCCCACGCCCAAGGCAAGAGAAACCCAAGTAAGATGGTAGGTGTTGCAAGAGGGCATCAGAGGGCAGACACACTGAAACCATACTCACAGAAAACTATCCGTCTAATCACACTAGGACCACAGCCTTGTCTAACTCAGTGAAACCAAGACATGCCTGCGGGGCAACACAAGACGGGTGGGTCATGGTGGAGCGGTTCAATAGAATGTGGTCCACTGGAGAGGGGAATGGCAAACCACTTCAGTATTCTTGCCTTGAGAACCCCATGAACAGTAGGAAAAGGCAAACTGATAGGATACTGAAAGAGGAACTCCCCAGGTCAGTAGGTGCCCAATATGCTACTGGAGATCAGTGGAGCAATAACTCTAGAAAGAATGAAGGGATGGAGCCAAAGCAAAAGCAATACCCAGCTGTGGATGTGACTGGTGATAGAAGCAAGGTCCGATGCTGTAAAGAGCAATATTGCATACGAACCTGGAATGTCAGGTCCATGAATCAAGGCAAATTGGAAGTGGTCAAACAAGAGATGGCAAAAGTGAATGTCGACATTCTAGGAATCACCGAACTAAAATGGACTGGAATGGGTGAATTTAGCGCAGATGACCATTGTATCTACTACTGTGGGCAGGAATCCCTCAGAAGAAATGGAATAGCCATCATGGTCAACAAAAGAGTCCGAAATGCAGTACTTGGATGCAATCTCAAAAACAACAGAATGATCTCTGTTCATCTCCAACCAAACCATTCAATATCACAGTAATCCAAATCTATGCCCCAACAAGTAATGCTGAAGAAGCTGAAGTTGAATGGTTCTATGAAGGCCTACAAGACCTTTTAGAACTAACACCCAAAAAAGATGTCCTTTTCATTATAGGGGACTGGAATGCAAAAGTAGGAAGTCAAGAAACACCTGGAGTAACAGGCAAATTTGGCCTTGGAATGTGGAATGAAGTAGTGCAAAGACTAATAGAGTTTTGCCAAGATAATGCACTGGTCATAGCAAACACCCTCTTCCAATAACACAAGAGAAGACTCTACACATGGACATCACCAGATGGTCAACACCAAAATCAGATTGATTATATTCTTTGCAGCCAAAGATGGAGAAGCTCTATACAGTCAACAAAAACAAGACCAGGAGCTGACTGTGGCTCAGATCATGAACTCCTTATAGCCAAATTCAGACTTACATTGAAGAAAGTAGGGAAAACCGCTAGACCATTCAGGTATGACCTAAATCAAATCCCTTATGATTATACAGTGGAAGTGAGAAATAGATTTAAGGGCCTAGATCTGATAGATAGAGTGCCTGATGAACTATGGAGTGAGGTTCGTGACATTGTACAGGAGACAGGGATCAAGACCATCCCCATGGAAAAGAAATGGAAAAAAACAAAAATGGCTGTCTGGGGAGGCCTTACAAATAGCTGTGAAGAGAAGAGAGGTGAAAAGCAAAAGGAGAAAAGGAAAGATATAAGCATCTGAATGAAGAGTTCCAAAGAAGAGCAAGACGAGATAAGAAAGCCTTCCTCAGCGATCAATGCAAAGAAATTGAGGAGAACAACAGAATGGGAAAGACTAGAGATCTCTTCAAGAAAATGAGAGATACCAAGGGAACATTTCATGCAAAGATGGGCTCGATAAAGGACAGAAATTGTCTGGACCTAACAGAAGCAGAAGATACTAAGAAGAGGTGTCAAGAATACACAGAAGAATTGTACAAAAAAGATCTTCAAGACCCAGATAATCATGATGATGTGATCACTCATCTAGAGCCAGACATCCTGGAATGTGAAGTCAAGTGGGCCTTAGAAGGCATCACTATGAACAAAGCTAGTGGAGGTGATGGAATTCCAGTGGAGCTGTTTCAAATCCTGAAAGATGATGCTGTGAAAGTGCTGCACTCACTATGCCAGCAAATTTGCAAAACTCAGCAGTGGCCACAGGACTGGAAAAGGTCAGTTTTCACTCCAGTCCCAAAGAAAGGCAATGCCAAAGAATGCTCAAACTACCACACCATTGCACTCATCTCACATGCTAGTAAAGTAATGCTCAAAATTCTCCAAGCCAGGCTTCAGCAATATGTGAACCATGAACTTCCTGATGTTCAAGCTCGTTTTAGAAAAGGCAGTAGAACCAGAGATCAAATTGCCAACATCTGCTGGATCATGGAAAAAGCAAGAGAGTTCCATAAAAAAACATCTATTTCTGCTTTATTGACTATGCCAAAGCCTTTGATTGTGTGGATCGCAATAAACTGTGGAAAATTCTGAAAGAGATAGGAATACCAGACCAAGTGATCTGCCTCTTGAGGAATCTGTATGCAGGTCAGGAAGCAACAGTTAGAAGTGGACATGGAACAACAGACTGGTTCCAAATAGGAAAAGGAGTACATCAAGACTGTATATTGTCGCCCTTCTTCTTTAACTTCTATGCAGAGTACCTCATGAGAGACGCTGGACTGGAAGAAATACAAGCTGGAATCAAGATTGCCAGGAGAAATATCAATCACCTCAGATATGCAGATGACACCACCCTTACGACAGAAAGTGAAGAGGAGCTAAAAAGCCTCTTGATGAAAGTGAAAGAGGAGAGTGAAAAAGTTGGCTTAAAGCTCAACATTCAGAAAACGAAGATCATGGCATCTGGTCCCATCACTTTATGGGAAATAGATGGGGAAAGTGGAAACAGTGTCAGACTTTATTTTGGGGGGCTCCAAAATCACTGCAGATGGTGACTGCAGCCATGAAATTAAAAGACTCTTACTCCTTGGAAGCAAACTTATGACCAACCTAGATAGCATATTCAAAAGCAGAGACATTACTTTGCCGACTAAGGTCTATCAAGTCAAGGCTATGGTTTTTCCAGTAGTCATGTATGGATGCGAGAGTTGTACTGTGATGAAAGCTGAACACCCGAGAATTGATGCTTTTGGACTGTGGTGTTGGAGAAGACTCTTGAGAGTCCCTTGGACTGCAAGGAGATCCAACCAGTCCATTCTGAAGGAGATCAGCCCTGGGATTTCTTTGGAAGGAATGATGCTAAAGCTGAAACTCCAGTACTTTGGACACCTCATGCGAAGAGTTGACTCATTGGAAAAGACTCCGATGCTGGGAGGGGTTGGGGGCAGGAGGAGAAGGGGACGACAGAGGATGAGATGGCTGGATGACATCACTGACTCGATGAACGTGAATCTGAATGGACTCCGGGAGTTGGTGATGGACAGGGAGGCCTGGCATGCTGCGATTCATGGGGTTGCAAAGAGTCGTACACGACTGAGTGACTGAACTGAACTGTATTCTAGTCAGATACAGATGATATGAATGAAAAGAAATGTCCACACAAAGCCTTGCAAATGAATGTTCATGGCAGCATTTTTCATAGTAACAAAAAAGTTTCAGCAACTTAAGTCTCCATAAACTGATGAACAGATAAATATGCCATATCCATATAATGGTACATCATTCAGCAATAGAAAAAATGCAATGTTACAATACAAATGAACCTTGGAATCATATGTTATGTGAAAGAAGTCCGTCACAAAAGACTTCATATTATACGGTTCAGTGGATGAATGGAAAAACAGAATGTGATATATCCATACAGCAGAATACTATTCATGTAGAAAAAGAAAAGAGCTCCTGATCCATACTTCTTCATGAGTGGACCTCAAAAACATCATGTTAAATGAAAAAAAGCGAGAGATAGAAAACTAAATCATGAATGGTTCCTGTATGAAATGCCCAGCAAAGCCAAGCCCATAGAGACAGAAAGTATATTTAGATGAGCGGCTGTTTGAGACTAGGGGTGGAAATGAGTACTGACTGCAAGGAACATGAGAAATGTCCTGGGGATTGATGAACATGTTCTAAACTGGTTTGAACTCATGGTTGGACAAGTCTCTAAATTTATCAAGAGTCACTGAATTGCACATATAGGCAGGCAAATTTATGGCATGGCAATTATATTTCAATAAAGCCTGCAGCGAGGGTGAGAGAAGAGAGAGCAAGAACATGAGAGAGTAAGAGATAGCCAGTAGATGTTCAGCCACATGCCAGTTGATGCTGAGTATCCTGGTATTGGCTCGGGAATCCAACCAGCTGCAGGAATGTTGGATTGGCTGCACTTTCTGAATTTGGGCTCTGAGTCACTTCCACCCCATTGAGACACATGAGATCCATCGCTTTCCCTCCAATACAGTCTTCTCATCTGTTAGATAGCAGTGGGGGACAGTTTCTGATTCATTCTCCCTCCTTCAATAGACTAATCAACACTGATGATGATTAGCAATTACACTGCATTAGGCTCCCAGCTTTGTTCTGCAAAGCTGTGATAGGTCTATGCTCATTTGCAGTTGTGAGGTGGGGCTCAGCCACATGCTCTGCTCTTGAATTTGAGAGAAGCATGAGGTCCCTGCCACCTAACCCAATGACAGGACAAGATCACCAGAAAAGATTCCTGGACCACATCAGTCTACAAAGAGGAGATTCAAGCTGATAAACTGAACGTAAATGAATGTGATGTGGTGAATATAGAAGATTCTGTTTCTCAAATTCTCCTCTGATATTGATGACCATGTCTAGGGCCATCAGAATTTATAATTTACAAAGAAAATAAATGCAATGCAGGTCTCCACATTATGTTAACTGCACAACTCTAAAAAGTAGCTGTTTCCTGAGTCTTTATAAGAAAGGTCCCTCTAGAGAATACAAGAAAGACAAAAAGAACTATTCCTTGTGTGGAACATTTTCCCTGTTTTCTCAGGAGAAAGGGAGGTTGTTTTTTTTTTTTTTTTTGAAAGGGAGATTTTAAAAGGAGTGTTTTTAAGAAATGGGAAAGAACATGCTTTCCTGATGTACCATAAGAATTGGTTCCAGAGGTCCTAAAGAGCTGTGATGCCTTTTATCATTTATGAAGTGCATAGGAATCAGGATTTTGTCAAGTTCAAAGCTCTCAGTTCAGTTCAGTTCAGTTGAGTCGCGCAGTTGTGTCTGACTCTTTGTGACCCCATGGATTACAGCACGCCAGGCTTCCCTGTCCATTACCAACTCCCAGAGCTTGCTCAAACTCATGTCCATTGAGCTGGGGATGGACCTAACTAAGCTCTACCCTTGGGATTAAAAGCCCCAAGTACATAGCAATATTCAAGAATATTTTTACTGGATGAAGGAGTAAAAATTGAATAACTTACAGATGCTCTTAAAGATATGTTAAAAGCCAAGAGAGAATTACTAAGCCAAAGGAGATCTCAGTCTAAAGATATTTGCAAAAAAATGTCTTGGCCAAGCCCTGATGGCCAAGAACAAGGAGAGAAAGACCCAGGAACTCTTTCTAGGGACCATCTAGGGTTGGGAACAGTGCTCATGAAAAAGTAACCAGAGATGATATAAGCACTTGAGATTTGTAGGTGCATGATGTTTTGGGGTTTTACTTCCTAAAAAAAATTGTAGGGCGTAATTCTACATAGAATGGTAGAGGTTCTAGATTTGTTTGAAGGAACAAAGTGAAACTTGATGTTCTTTTCCTGTGCAATAGTGCTTAGTCACTCAGTCATGTCCGATTCTTTGTGACCCCATAGACTGTATCCCAGGCTTCTCTGTCGATGGGGATTCTCCAGGCAAAAATACCAGAGTGGGTTGCCAAGCCCTCCTCCAGAGGGTCTTCCCAACCCAGAGATCAAACCCAGGTCTCCTGCATTGCAGATGGATTTTTTGGCATCCGAGCCAATCTCCTATAAGGACATTTATGTTCTACATGATCTAGAAATCTCTAGGGCAGAGGTTCAGCTTAGGACACTCTATAGCTTGCAAATGACTTTCAAGTACAAATCTTACTGGCTCATCATAAAAATCCCATACAGTAAATAGGGAAGATATTGCTATTCTCATTTTACAGTTAAGCAAAGTGAACTCTAAAGAGAATAGGATATTCTCCCAGAAAATAGCAAAGCCAGGGGTTGGATCCAGTTCTCTTGATTCCAAGATCAGTATAAATTCAGTCTTATAATGCAATATGTTTAATAGGGGACATCTGGCACCAGACTCACCAGACTGGGCCACTTTCATCTAAATGAATGAACTTGACTGTCATTTTGTTTTGTTTAAAATGCTTTTAAGATCAGTTAAAAAAAATAAGACTCATAAAATGCCTCATACTCTTTGGGCAACGGCCATCTTCATCAATGACATCAAAGACTTTGAATTTCAGAACAAAAAGACACTTAAGGGTTTTGAACACAGGTATGTCATTTAACAGGGGCTTCACAGGTGGTGCTAATGATAAAGAACCTGCCTGCCAAGGCAGGAGATGTAAAAGACATGGGTTTGATCTCTGGGTCAGGAAGATCCTCTGGAGGAGAGCACGGCAACCCACTCCAGTATTCTTCCCCGTAAAACTCCATGAACAGGGGAGCCTGGTGGGCTACAGTCATGGACTTGCAAGGAGCCAAACATGACTGATGCAACTTAGCACACACACCACATTTAAAAGGAGAGGATATGATGGTCGATGGAGCCCAAGACAGACAAGACTAAAACTTGTCCTAACCTCAGAGTTTGACTCAGTGGCAAGTGAAATCAAATCCTTTCAGAGCGCAACACAGTTCTTTGTTTCAATTTCAAACCAAATAGCACATGCGCTCAGGAAAGATATACAGCATTTCATTGTAGTCTCTTTGTTATTATCCTCTATTACTGTTTCTATTACCGTTAGTTTAACCTGTCATGACCAAATCACAAACTCTTTTTAGACAGAGTCCAAGTGGAAGGCCATGCACTTACCCTGGAAATGACCACTGTGAATGCAAGTTTTTCACAAGAAAGCAATACCTTCGAGGCACAAGGTTAGGGTTAAAGGGAAGACTAACAAAATATGCATTCATTAAACATTAAAATATAGCAAGCAAAATTAATTTTAAAAATTATTTGTGGAAGTACTGCCAAGAGCAATTTAGAAAAGAAAGTCTCCTTGAGTAAAATGAGAGCTTACACAACCATTTTTCCTAAAATTGAAAAATGTAATTATATAAACCCAAAAGAACTGCAACTCAGCAAGGTTTCAGTTCAGTTCAGTCACTCAGACATGTCCGACTCTTTGCGACCCCATGAATTGCAGCACACCAGGCCTCCCTGTCCATCACCAACTCCCGGAGTTCACCCAAACTCATGTCCATCGAGTCAGTGATGCCATCCAGCCATCTCATCCTCTGTCCTCCCCTTCTCCTCCTGCCCCCAATCCCTCCCAGGATCAGAGTCTTTTCCAATGAGTCAACTCTTCGCATGAGGTGGCCAAAGTACTGGAGTTTCAGCTTTAGCATCAGTTCTTCCAAAGAACACCCAGGACTGATTTCCTTTAGAATGGACTGGTTGGACCTCCTTGTAGTCCAAGGGACTCTTAAGAGTCTTCTCCAACACCACAGTTCAAAAGCATCAATTCTTCGGCGTTCAGCTTTCTTCACAGTCCAATTTTCACATCCATGCAGGACCACTGGAAAAACCATAACCTTGACTAGATGGACCATAGTTGGCAAAGTAATGTCTCTGCTTTTGAATATGCTATGTAGGTTGGTCATAAATTTTCTTCCAAGGAGTAAGAGTCTTTTAGTTTCATGGCTGCAATCACCATCTGCAGTGATTTTGGAGCCCCCCGAAATAAAGTCTGACACTGTTTCTACTTTTTCCCAATCTATTTCCCATGAAGTGATGGTACCGAGTGCCATGATCTTCGTTTTCTGAATGTTGAGCTTTAAGCCAACTTTTTCACTCTCCTCTTTCACTTTCATCAAGGGGCTTTTGAGTTCCTCTTCACTTTCTGCCATAAGGATGGTATCATCTGCATATCTGAGGTGATTGATATTTCTCCTGGCAATCTTGATTCCAGCTTGTATTTCTTCCAGTCCAGCATTTCTCATGATGTACTCTGCATAGAAGTTAAATAAGCAGGGTGACAATATACAGGCTCGACGTACTCCTTTTCCTATTTGGAACCAGTCTGTTGATCCATGTCCAGTTCTAACTGTTGCTTCCTGACCTGCATACAGATTTCTCAACAGGCAGGTCAGGTGGTCTAGTATTTCCATCTCTCTCAGAATTTTCCAGTTTATTGCGATCCACACAGTCAAAGGCTTTGGCATAGTCAAGAAAGCAGAAATAGATGTTTTCTGGAACTCTCTTGCTTTTTCTATGATCCAGCAGATGTTGGCAGTTTGATCTCTGGTTCTACTGCCTTTTCTAAAACCAGCTTGAACATCAAGAAGTTCATGGTTCAGATATCGCTGAGCCTGGCTTGGAGAATTTTGAGCATTACTTTACTAGCATGTGAGATGAGTGCAATTGTGTGGTAGTTTGAGCATTCTTTGGCATTGCCTTTCTTTGGGACTGGAGTGAAAACTGACCTTTTCCAGTCCTGTGGCCACTGCTGAGTTTTGCAAATTTGCTGGCATATTGAGTGCAGCACTTTCACAGCATCATCTTTCAGGATTTGAAACAGCTCCACTGGAATTCCATCACCTCCACTAGCTTTGTTTGTAGTGATGCTTTCTAAGG
The DNA here is from genome assembly GCF_016772045.2 of Ovis aries. Lineage (NCBI taxonomy): Eukaryota > Metazoa > Chordata > Mammalia > Artiodactyla > Bovidae > Ovis > Ovis aries. The sequence continues at coordinate 51,900,013 of NC_056076.1, read as the reverse complement.
CCCACTTGACTTCACATTCCAGGGTGTCTGGCTCTAGATGAGTGATCACATCATCATGATTATCTGGGTCGTGAAGATCTTTTTTGCACAATTTTTCTGTGTATTCTTGCCACCACTTCTTAGTATCTTCTGCTTCTGTTAGGTCCAGACAATTTCTGTCCTTTATCGAGCCCATCTTTGCCTGAAATGTTCCCTTGGTATCTCTAATTTTCTTGAAGAGATCTCTAGTCTTTCCCATTCTGTTGTTCTCCTCTATTTCTTTGCATTGATCACTGAGGAAGGCTTTCTTATCTCTTCTTGTATTCTTTGGAACTCTGCATTCGGATGTTTATCTTTCCTTTTATCCTTTGCTTTTCACTTCTCTTCTTTTCACAGCTATTTGTAAGGCCTCCCCAACTGGCCATTTTGCTTTCTTGCATTTCTTTTCCATGGGGATGGTCTTGATCCCTGTCTCCTGTACAATGTCACGAACCTCATTCCATAGTTCATCAGGCACTCTATTTATCAGATCTAGTCCCTTAGGTCTATGTCTCACTTCTATTGTATAATCATAAGGAGTTTGATTTAGGTCTTACCTGAATGGTCTAGCGGTTTTCCCTACTTTCTTCAATTTAAGTCTGAACTTCGCAATAAGGAGATCACAATCTGAGCCACAGTCAGCTCCCGGTCTTGTTTTTGCTGACTGTATAGAGCTTCTCCACCTTTGGCTGCAAAGAATATAATCAATCTGGTTTCGGTGTTGACCATCTGGTGAAGTCCATGTGTAGAGTCTTCTCTTGTGTTGTTGGAAAACGGTGTTTGCAAGGTTTCAGTTCAGTTCAGTCGCTCAGTCGTGTCCAACTCTTTGCAACCCCATGAATCGCAGCACGCCAGGCCTCCCTGTCCCAACTCCCAGAGTTCACTCAAAATCACTTCCATCATGTCAGTGATGTCATCTAGCCATCTCATCCTCTGTCGTCCCCTTCTCCTCCTGCCCCCAATCCCTCCCAGCATCAGACTCTTTTCCAATGAGTCAACTCTTCACATGAAGTGGCCAAAGTACTGGAGCTTCAGCTTTAGCATCATTCCTTCCAAAGAAATCCCAGGGCTGATCTCCTTCAGAATGGACTGGTTGGATCTCCTTGCAGTCCAAGGGACTCTCAAGAGTCTTCTCCAACATCACAGTTCAAAAGCATCAATCCTTCGATGCTCAGCCTTCTTCACAGTCCAACTCTCACATCCACACATGACCACAGGAAAAAGCATAGCCTTGACTAGACGGACCTTAGTCGGCAAAGTAATGTCTCTGCTTTTGAATATGCTGTCTAGGTTGGTCATAACTTTCCTTCCAAGGAGTAAGAGTCTTTTAATTTTATGGCTTAGCTATACTTAAATACTCAGAAACTACACTGTGCCATTAAGTGTAACTTCCTTTAACTCTGGCTCCCACTGACAGTAACTAATAGCCAGGATTTGGGTTTGTTTCATTTTCTGAGGATTTTCTTTTTTCTGTTGAACCAAACTTTTATTTATCAAAAATTGTTCCTGCATATTCAAGTGCTACAAATTGGGAGCACTAAGAATGGAATGGAGTTGTACAGGGAGGGTTGGCTAGGATGGAAATGAAGCATGTCATATGTCACATGCCATTATGAACCCAAGCAGATATGCTAGTAAAGTAATGCTCAAAATTCTCCAAGCCAGGCTTCAGCGATACGTGAACCGTGAACTTCCTGATGTTCAAGCTGGTTTTAGAAAAGGCAGTAGAACCAGAGATCAAACTGCCAACATCCACTGGATCATAGAAAAAGCAAGAAAGTTCCAGAAAAACATCTATTTCTGCTTTATTGATTATGCCAAAGCCTTTGACTGTGTGGATCACAATAAACTGTGGAAAATTCTGAAAGAGATGGCAATACCAGACCACCTGACCTGCCTGTTGAGAAATCTGTATGCAGGTCAGGAAGTAACAGTTAGGACTGGACATGGAACAACAGACTGGTTCCAAATAGGAAAAGGAGTACATCAAGACTGTATATTGTCACCCTGCTTATTTAACTTCTATACAGAGTACATCATGAGAAATGCTGGACTGGAAGAAACCAAGCTGGAATCAAGATTGCCGGGAGAAATATCAATCACCTCAGATATGCAGATGATACCACCCTTATGGCAGAAAGTGAAGAGGAACTCAAAAGCCTCTTGATGAAAGTGAAAGAGGAGAGTGAAAAAGTTGGCTTAAAGCTCAACATTCAGAAAATGAAGATCATGGCATCTGGTCCCATCACTTTATGGGAAATAGATGGGGAAAGAGTGGAAACAGTGTCAGACTTTATTTTGGGGGGCTCCAAAATCACTGCAGATGGTGACTGCAGGCATCAAGTTAAAAGACGCTTACTCCTTGGAAGAAAAGTTATGACCAACATAGATAGCATATTCAAAAGCAGAGACTTTACTTTGCCGACTAAGGTCCATCTAGTCAAGGCTATGATTTTTCCTGTGGTCATGTATGGATGTGAGATTTGGACTGTGCAGAAAGCTGAGTGCCGAAGAATTGATGCTTTTGAATTGTGGTATTGGAGAAGACTCTTGAGAGTCCCTTGGACTGCAAGGAGATCCGACCAGTCCATTCTGAAGGAGATCAGCCCTGGGATTTCTTTGGAAGGAATGATGCTAAAGCTGAAGCTCCAGTACTTTCGCCACCTCATGCAAAGAGTTGACTCATTGGAAAAGACTCTGATGCTGGGAGGGATTGGGGGCAGGAGGAGAAGGGGACAACAGAGGATGAGATGGCTGGATGGCATCACTGACTCGATGGACCTGAGTTTGAGTGAAATCCGGGAGTCAGTGATAGACAGAGAGGCCTTGCATGCTGCGATACATGGGGTCGCAAAGAGTTGAACACGACTGAGCGACTGAACTGAACTGATTGGTAAAACTCTCAGTAACCCTCTAGGTGCAAAATCTGTGATTGAAAAGAAATACTGACTCAATCCAGTGATAAATCACTCATCGTGCTTATTAAGAAATTACTATGCAGAATCAGCAGCTGACTATAGGATTTATTTTTAAACCATAGAAACCTCTGCACTGTCAGGTAATCTTATTTTAATTTGTTTCAGGGCTGGGTAGCTAGCAAGCCCCAAAGTGAAATCTCATTTCACTCAGAGCAGTAGATACAATTGTTTCAATTCACTTATTTGCTGCATGGATCTAATCATTTCTTATGCCTGGGTCACAATGAAAGTTCCCTTTGATACCCTGCACACATCTTGCTAGATGCAAAATCTTGACAGAGAAAAAATACTAAGCTAAAGGAAAGGAAAGGGGAAGACTCTCCCTCCAAAAATATAGAGAATAAAACTCAGTATTTTTATGTCACTATGTAAAGAATGACTTGTATGTTGACCTTCCTCTGTTGTTGCACTGATAGAGATCAAAGCCTGCCTTGCTGCAATAAAACCAGATTCTGTAAGCACCAGTTATAGCCATCAGCTGTATTAATTTACAGAAAAATGCAAGGTCTAGGGGAAAATGCACAAACCTATTTTTAATAGGATCAGTTCTAAGGACTCTTTTTAATTCAAGTATAGTCGATAACTCAGTAGGTAAAGAATCTCCTACAATGCAGGAGCCACAGGAGATGTAGGCTCAATCCCTAGGTTGGGAAGATCCCCTGGAGGAGGAAATGGCAACCCACCCCAGTTTTCTGGCCTGAAAAATCCCACAGACGGTGAAGCCCAGTGGGCTCCTGTACATGGGATTGCAAAGAGATGGACACAACTGAAGAAACTTAGCACATGCATAGCTGATTTACAATGTTGTGTTAATTTCTGCTGTACAGTTCAGTTATACCTATATACATTATTTTGGAATATTATTTTCTATTGTGGCTTAAATCACAGGATACTGAATTTAGCTCCCTGTGCTATACAATACTACCCTGTTGTTTATCTGTTCTATAAATAATGGTTTGCATCTGCTAACCCCATGCATAACTCTTGATCCTATCAGATTTTGAGTAGAAGTTAATAGTATTAACACTTGATTACTACTCGATTTGTGCTGAGCTCTGTTCTTTATTTCAGGTATTACAACATGCCTGTCACATAGATATAATTTTTATCATCATTTTACTCATGAAAATAACTTAGAGCATTTTAGGAACAGTACTGAGTTGAATAGTTTACCACCCCCCCCGCAAATTCATGTCTACCTAGAACTTGTAATCATACTTGGAAATGAGATCTTTACAGATATAATCAAGATGAAATTGAAAGTGGTAGTCACTCAGTTGTCTGACTCATTATGACCCATGGACTGTAGCCCACCAGGCTTCTCTGCCCGTGGAATTCTCCAGGCAAGAGTACTGGAGTGGATTGCCCTAGCCTTCTCCAGGGGATCTTCCCAACCCAGAGCTTGAACCCAGGTCTCCCACACTGTAGGAGGAGCCGTGAGGGAAGCCCCTGGCCATACTTAACTGGGGTGGGCCTTAAACCTGATGTGATTGGAATCTGTATTAGAAGAAGAAAATTTGGAACCACAAAGGCACATTGAGAATGCCGCATGAAGACAGAGGCAGAGACTGGAGTGATCTCCTAGCCAGAGAAGACCAAGGATTGTCAGCAACCACAGGAAGCAAGGAGAGAGGCCTGCAACAGATCCGTCCCCTGCAACTTCAGAGGGAATGAAGTTCTCCTTACAACTTGATTTTATACTTCTGGCCTCTGGAAACATGAGACAATACATTTCTGTTGTCTTAAACCACTCAATGTTGGGTAATTTGTGATGGCAACCCTAAGAAACTAACACAGGAATTTCTCCCCAAATCCATTCAGCTCTGATTAGAATTCGGACAGTCTGGTTTCAGAGTTCACATGCTTAACCATCATCCTTCGTAATATCCTGTGGCTAATGATACTAACACTGGAAGAAAAGAGGACAAGTGGGAAAAGAGAACTATAGTTCTGTACATTGCCTCATGCTATGTTACAAGGAGTGAAAATTAATCAAAGTTGGTCTTGGGCACTTTTTCTTTTTTTTGCAAATAACCACTTCTACCTTAACTTCTCTTAGTTTCAAATCAATTACTTCATCTGTAAATTGCTATACTAGAGCTCAATGGATTTTCTGAGAATTAAATGAGTTAATCCATCAATAGTGCTTATGAGAGAGAGGGTATATATAAGTGCTCTCTATTGCCATAATTGCTATCATCATCATCACTACCCTCCTTCAACACATAGTAGAGGTTTTCTCAAACCTGGGTTTGCATCTTGCTTTTACTACTTTTTTTCCTGTGTATATTAAGGCAAGTTATTTAACCTATCTGAGCCTTTTTTATTGGACACTGGGATATTAATATATGCCCACATCATGGAGTAACTGTGAAGATTAGAAATAACCTACATGAATACTCAACCCAGTGTTAGAAATATAGTAAGCAGAGACCCACAATACATGGTCTTTCTTATTATTATCATACACTACTTTAGTCATCTTTTCAAACGAGATGTCTTCTTTTCTCCAACCTGAAATACTCTAATTGCAATTCAGGCATTCTCTCTGTTCTACTTTTGGTGATGCTGAAACCATTTAGGTAGGTAACTGGCTTTTGAAGAATAAACTTTCCTAATCTCTAGCTGGAATCAACATTAGTGGTAAAGGTGAACATTTCTAGAAAACATGCATTTTTCTGAGCCTACATTTAAGCAAGAAAAAATTGAACCTTTAAAAACTATCTTTGTGAAAGTGATTATTGAAATGTCTTCTAGAAAGATAACGAGATGGATGAGCTAATGCAAAAGCTCTTCCTGTGCCTTGTGAAATATGGGTTTCATATTATTTTCCATTTTTCCTAGCATTTCTCCCATCTCATCTCCTTACCTGTCTATGTATGTGTGCTCTTATGGATTAGTTCGTTTATTTATTTTTCATCTTACATATACATTTAGATAAATGACTGTGTAAGTGGTGAGATGAACGGTTAATGAGAGGAGTTGTTGCTGATAACTAGAAGGAGTAAAGCCTTTCATCTTTGTCAGGGATACAAGGTAATTTTGCTGGAGGAGTGACATTATAATGAACACCAAAATGGAATTTCCATTATATCCTTGCCTCTTCAACCAATTCTCTCCCTCCTTCCATTTTGTGTTGCTGTGCACATGTTTAACCTAATTCTACAAGGAATTTGTTAACCTCACTTTGTAAAGAATGTTACACACATAGAGAAAAAATTCTATCAGGGCGAGAGGGGAGTCTTCTCTCTATGATGACTCTCAATCCTTTGAAATCCTTAAAGACCCTCAGCACTGTCTACAGTTCAGGAAGCCACGTGGAAAGTAACAGAAGCAGGATATTAGAAAGAAAGAAAGAGAAAATGAAAATCTTTTAATTACCTGTGGTCTTCACCAAACATCTCTATGTCTCTCCCCTTCTAGGCTCATACATAACAGGAATGCACTTCCTAGGTGGAGTCCACGTGAATATTTTTGCCTAGTAAGTGTGAATGCAAGTCATGTATACCATGTCCCAGATCAAGCATTTAATCTGAACGTGAGACCTTCCAGAACTCTTTTACCCTCTGTTGTGGTCACCAGCATGGTGAACAGCAAAAAGAATCATTGCAGGAAGAAGTCTTTAGCACTGCAAGTTTGCCCAACCAAATCCTGGGTCCCAGAACATGGGCAAAGCAAGAGTCCCCAGAATACCTGCTGTGATCACGTGTTAGGTGAAAGAACTAAGCCTCACTCACTGAGATTTTGGAGTTGCTGGATATGGAGCGTAACAACCCAGCCCATCTTTATTTTACGGAAAATGATATTGGGTTGGCCAGTAAGTCCATTCTGGCTTTTTCCATAAGATGTAATGGAACATGTATAATATCATATATGAAATGAATCACCAGTCCAGGTTCGATGCATGATACTGGATGCTTGGGGCTGGTGCACTGAGACGACCCAGAGGGATGGTAAGGGGAGGGAGGAGGGAGGGGGGTTCAGGATGGGGATCACGTGTATACCTGTGGTGGATTCATGTTGATGTATGGCAAAACCAATACAATATTGTGAAGTAATTAGCCTGCAATTAAAATAAATAAATTTATTAAAAAATATATACACAGGAAAAAAAAGACGTAATGGAAAAATTCAAATGAACTTTTTGACAAACCCAATAAAAAAAGTTGCTGCTATCATTTAAAGGAATGGAAAAGAAATGTTGGCAATACCAAAAAGTGGCTTAGGGCCTGAGGAGGGCTATACTGCACCCAGCCCTGCCTCCATAGTCTCATCACCACAACGGACCGCTCACTACGACTTCTCTGGTGTGGAAATTATTCCCTTAGTAATTCTATACGTGCAAGAGCAGATTCAGACAATTCTCTAGCTCTCTTTTCAATCAGATCATTAGCCCTAAATATCTCCCAGGTAGAAAGCAGAAAACCATCACTGGTATGTGCTTCAGTACGTCACGCACAGCTCTGGGTTGCCTCCTTCAGTCTGCGTCCTTGCCTGCCCTCTTGTCACAGGTTGAGTTCTCTGGAAATGCCATGGTAGAGTTTTGTAGAAATATATGGGTGAGGGATCAACACTTTAACGGGAAGGAGTGAAAACAGAAGTGAAGAAAGGGAGAAGGTGAACTTCAACACAGGTCTCACCCATCTGGGAGCCCGGAAGCAAGCACTGTCCATCAGAATGACCACCATCAGGCAGAAACGGTCAGCTTCAGTACCAGAGGCAGGGTTTGATAGCTCCCAAGCACAGAGACAAATTCTGACCACGCTTACCTGATGACCCAAGCCCCCACGGTTCACATCAAGTCCTTTCCTGAGTGGGAATCCAGGAGGAGTGCCTCCATGTCTAACACACCTCCCCCACAAAAAGCCCTCCTTCCATTCACCAGGAAAAGGTTGAGACCAAAAATGAAACCTCATTTCTCTTTTGTCATCAGATCCTGACTGACTTCATTATGACGTGTGGAAACTCCAAGGTAATCATCCCGAAAGCACCTCAGGTAGCCTGTAAATTGGTTGGACTGCTTCCAGTTTCTTCCCACTCAAGTTCAGCGTGCAAATCACAATTAGATACATTTTCATGAAACATGTCTATCACATCACCTTCATGGTGAAAAACCTTTGTAACTTCTATTTGCCACATTTCTTAGGCTTGTCCTCTGGATGCATGCATCTCTGGCAGCAGGGATCTTTTCCCCACTGTCAAGAGCTGCTCCTGGCCAAACACTCTCAGAGCTCCCAACCACTGACTTTGACTTTATTATGTTTATACTGCTCTATTCCAAAACCCTTTCCCATCTTTTCCTCTTTGCAAAATCTTTCACAACCTTTCATTCCCAACTCAGATGTATTTTCCTCCGAGATGCTCTTCCTAACCACCCTAAATCCACAATGTGGATTCTCTGCCTTCTATGAACTCGTAAAAAAATAACCTATTATCCTGCTTTGTTGATGTTTCATTTGCATAAAACTCTAGATCCAGGGGTTGGTGGGCAAGCCCTCACTCAGTACCCTTTGCGCCTTTAGCGTGGCTCAAGGGACCAGTTACTGGCCGACCAGTCTCGGTTTCCTTTCCTGTAAGAAGAGAATGAATCAAATGTTCCCCTCTGTCATTTTAAGCTCAGATAGTCTATGATTGACTGGTTTGATCTCCTTGCTGTCCAAGGGACTCTCAAGAGTCTTCTCCAACACCACAGTTCAAAAGCATCAATTCTTCAGCACTCAGCTTTCTTTACAGTCCAACTCTCACATCCATACATGACTACCAGAAAAACCAACCTTTGACTAGACATACTGAAAGACTGAAGGCATGAGGAGAAGGGGACGACAGAGGATGAGATGATTGGATGGCATGACCAACTCAATGGACATGAGTCTGAGCAAGCTCCAGGAGTTGGTGATGGACAGGAAGGCCTGGCGTGCTGCAGTCCACAGGATCTCAAGGAGTCAGACACGACTGAGCAACTGAACTGAACTGAACTGATTCTATGATTGATTGAAGAGCAATGAATGGACTGTCAGATCACTCCTGTGACTGACTGAAGTTATTTTCAGTAATTTCTATGAGAAAGAGATAAAGGAATAGACATTATTCAGCCAAGCCATTAAGTCACTGAGAAAAAGCAAGCAGTGCCTTAGGCTGGGTTTGGGTATATCAAATAACTTATCTCTGATAGTGAAAAAACTGTCTCCAGAGCCTCTCAAGTACATGACAACAGGAAATAATCAACAAGAATTGAGAGTCATCGCTCTCCTCTGAGACTTGGAAAGAGGACATATTCTTAGACTGCACTGTCAAATGATCAGCAACTGTTTATTGAAGTCCACTTGGTGATCATCAAGATCTTTAAACAGTGTAGCAAAGACATACAGAGTGAGTCTTCTGTCTTAAACGATCTTCGAATCTAGGGTGGCAGGCAAAAGGGAGACATGAAACAGCAATAACCATAAGCTGGCACGGAATTAACTTCTGTGTGGTGGAACTAGTTTTGACTACAGACCTCACCTCCTCACCACTGCAGGCCAAATCATCTCAGGCATCAGCTAATCCTTTTAACCTACATGTAGATAATGGTTCAGTTCAGTTCAGTTCAGTTCAGTCGCTCAGTCATGTCCGACTCTTTGCGAACTCATGAATCGCAGCATGCCAGGTATCCTTGTCCATCACCATCTCCCGGAGTTCACTCAGACTCACGTCTATCGAGTCCGTGATGCCACCCAGCCATCTCATCCTCTGTCGTCCCCTTCTCCTCCTGCCCACAATCCCTCCCAGCATCAGACTCTTTTCCAGTGAGTCAACTCTTCACATGAGGTGGCCAAAGTACTGGAGCTTCAGCTTTAGCATCATTCCCTCCAAAGAAGTCCCAGGGTTGATCTCCTTCAGAATGGACTGGTTGGATCTCCTTGCAGTCCAAGGGGCTCTCAAAAGTCTTCTCCAACACCACAGTTCAAAAGCATCAATTCTTCGGTGCTCAGCCTTCTTCACAGTCCAACTCTCACATCCATACATGACTACAGGGAAAACCAAAGCCTTGACTAGACGGACTTCAGTCGGCAAAGTAATGTCTCTGCTTTTGAATATACTATCTAGGTTGGTCATAACTTTTCTTCCAAGGAGTAAGCGTCTTTTAATTTGATGGCTGCAGTCACCATCTGCAGTGATTTTGGAGCCCCCAAAAATAAAGTCTGACACTATTTCCACTGTTTCCCCATCTATTTCCCATGAAGTGATGGAACCAGATGCCATGATCTTAGTTTTCTGAATGTTCAGCTTTAAGCCAACTTTTTCACTCTTCTCTTTCACTTTCATCAAGAGGCGTTTTAGCTCCTCTTCACTTTCTGCCATAAGGTTGGTATCATCTGCATATCTGAGGTTATTGATATTTCTCCCGGCAATCTTGATTCCAGCTTGTGTTTCTTCTAGTCCAGCGTTTCTCATGATGTACTCTGCATAGAAGTTAAATAAGCAGGGTAACAATATACAGCCTTGACATACTCCTTTTCCTATTTGGAACCAGTCTGTTGTTCCATGTCCAATTCTAACTGTTGCTTCCTGACCTGCATACAGATTTCTCAACAGGCAGGTCAGGTGGTCTGGTATTCCCATCTCTTTCAGAATTTTCCACAGTTTATTGCGATCCACACAATCAAAGGCTTTGGCACAGTCAATAAAGCAGAAATAGATGTTTTTCTGGAACTCTCTTGCTTTTTCCATGATCCAGCAGATGTTGGCAATTTGATCTCTGGTTTCTCTGCCTTTTCTAAAACCAGCTTGAACATCAGGGAGTTCACGGTTCACGTATTGCTGAAGCCTGGCTTGGAGAATTTTGAGCATTACTTTACTAGCATGTGGGATGAGTGCAATTGTGCGGTAGTTTGAGCATTCTTTGGCATTGCCTTTCTTTGAGACTGGAATGAAAACTGATCTTTTCCAGTCCTGTGGCCACTGCTGAGTTTTGCAAATTTGCTGGCACAGTGAGTGCAGCACTTTCACAGCATCATCTTTCAGGATTTGAAACAGCTCCACTGGAATTCCATCACCTCCACTAGCTTTGTTCGTAGTGATGCTTTCTAAGGCCCTCTTGACTTCACATTCCAGGATGTCTGGCTCTAGATTAGTGATCACATCATCATGATTATCTGGGTCATGAAGATCTTTTTTGTACAGTTCTTCCATGTATTCTTGCCACATCTTCTTAATATCTTCAGCTTCTGTTAGGTCCATACCATTTCTGTCCTTTATCAAGCCAATCTTTGCAGGAAATGTTCCCTTGGTATCTCTCATTTTCTTGAAGAGATCTCTAGTCTTTCCCATTCTGTTGTTTTCCTCGATTTCTTTGCATTGATTGCTGAGGAAGGCTTTCTTATCTCTTCTTGCTATTCTTTGGGACTCTGCATTCAGACGCTTATATCTTTCCTTTTCTCCTTTGCTTTTTGCCTCTCTTTTCACAGCTATTTGTAAGGCCTCCGCAGACAGCCATTTTGCTCTTTTGCATTTCCTTTCCATGGGGATGGTCTTGATCCCTGTCTCCTGTACAATGTCACGAACCTCATTCCATAGTTCATCAGGCACTCTATCTATCAGATCTAGGCCCTTAAATCTATTTCTCACTTCCACTGTATAATCATAAGGGATTTGATTTAGGTCATACCTGAATGGTCTAGCGATTTCCCCCACTTTCTTCAATTTGAGTCTGAATTTGGCTATAAGGAGTTCATGATTTGAGCCACAGTCAGCTCCTGGTCTTGTTTTTGTTGACTGTATAGAGCTTCTCCATCTTTGGCTGCAAAGAATATAATCAATCTGATTTCGGTGTTGACCATCTGGTGATGTCCATGTGTAGAGTCTTCTGTTGTGTTGTTGGAAGAGGGTATTTGCTATGACCAGTGCATTTTCTTGGCAAAACTCTATTAGCCTTTGCCCTGCTTCATTCCACATTCCAAGGCCAAATTTGCCTGTTACTCCAGGTGTTTCTTGACTTCCTACTTTTGCATTCTAGTCCCCTATAATGAAAAGGACATCTTTTTGGGTGTTAGTTCTAAAAGGTCTTGTAGGTCTTCATAAAACTGTTCAACTTCAGTTTCTTCAGCGTTACTGGTTGGGGCATAGATTTGGATTACTGTGATATTGAATGGTTTGCCTTGGAGACGAACAGAGTTCATTCTGTCGTTTTTGAGATTGCATCCAAGTACTGCATTTTAGACTTTTGTTGACCATGATGGCTACTCCATTTCTTCTGAGGGATTCCTGCCCACAGTAGTAGATATAATGGTCATCTGAGTTAAATTCACCCATTCCAGTCCATTTTAGTTAGCTGATTCCTAGAATGTCGACGTTCACCCTTGCCATCTCTTGTTTATCTCACAGGGTATTGGGAGGATTAAATGAGATAAAGTTAAGTAAACTCCAGTTCTGGAACACTGCAAGATCTCAATATATATTTGAGATCAGCAGCAGCATAGTTTTATATGCCAGTGAGTATTCAGACTGATGAACTGGCATAGCCAGGCAGAGCTTTCCAAGAGAGGTAGAAAGGAGTTGGGCCATAAAGACGAGCGCTGGGCTGGGATTGTTAGCTGGGTTGAGAACTGAGAAGAAAAATAAATAAATAAATAGGGTTGAAGGAAGACCTTTATAAATTAGGGAAAAACAGAATGAATTTGGATCAATATGACCAACTAGAATCCTATGTAGAAACAGCCTTTGACAGGATTTCCCTGATGGTCCAGTGGTTAGGAATCTGCTTCCTAATGCAGAGACAGCGGTTCCATCCCTACTCTGGGAAGGTTCCACATGCCAAGGAGCATCTAAGCTAGGGGCCACAACTACTAAAGCCTGCATGCCTAGAGCCTGTGCTCAGCAACGAGAGAAGCGACCACGATGAGAAGTCCTCCTACTGCAACCAGAGAGTAGGCTGGACCCTCTCGTTGCAGCAATGAGAGAAAGCCCACTGCAGCAGCAAAGACCCAGCACAGCCAAAAATAAACAAAACAAAATTTTTTAAACTTCAGAAAGAAAGAAACAGTCTTTGACCATGGGCTTTTGAAGTGTAGGTGGTCATACAGTCCATGGACCCTGGACAACAGCATATTGTGAAACATGAGGGTTTGGGAACATTACATTATCTAAGGGTTGTTGGGCAAATCCCACCTTTTTCATAATAATCTTCTTTTCCTGAAAGGTTTTCTGTATTATTATGGCTACTGGTTAAATTAAGCTTTAAGGAAAAAATCACAGAATAATTAATTATAGGTTCTGCAGATTTCCAGTAATAAACATCACTAATGCTTCATTTTGGGGCCACTGGTAACTAATTTAAATCTTTTTCTCATTATATAGTCAATTTACTTAACTTGAAGAGGCCGCATTTTTTTTCTTTTATTAGCTTTTGGCCTTTCTCCAACTCGTCTTAATCAAAATACTTATTATTGGTGTCTTGCTATTAAGGATAATATAGTTCTGTAGATTGCATGCTAAAAAAAAAATAAGAAAGAAAAACATAATAGTTGCTATCACAGTTGGTTGCTACCACACAATTTCATTGCTTCTGCCAAGTGAAAACAGAAATATTTGTAATTCAACAGCATGGAGTCATTCCAGGACAAGGGTTAATGGCAATTAAGTGAAATATTCTTTGCCAACAGTGTTGTGCAAATTAAAGTCCTTTATTTTGAATGTTGAATGATCCTATCTACATTTTCCCTATTGCCACAGCCACTGGAGAAAGGCAAAGGAAATTTGTAAATGTTTTGTCTCATTTTCCTTTATCAAATGTGCATTGAATCCCTACTATGTGGCAGAAAATTGTTCTAGGCTTTAAGGATGGATATAATCATGGTTAAGACAAAGTCTTTGTTTGCACTAAGCTTAAACTCAGGTAGGGAATCAGCCAGCCAGCATATAGGTACATATTGGGTGGTGGATCTATGAAAAGACAGAAAGAAAGTATTAATAGAAGGGAAGTAAGAGACAGTGGCAGGGGATGAGAATGATCCCATTGCATATAGTTCGATAAAGGAATAGTTACCCAATAACAGACACTTGATCAGGGACCTGACTGAATCGAGAGAATAGGCTATGCAGATAACAAGGGAAAAGGCTAAGGACACACTCTCCAATACTCACATATGCTCATCAATGAAAAGCTTGGATAAAGAGATTTAGAAGGGCTTTTCACTCATCCAAATTCTTTAAACTTGCAGGGCTACCAGAACTTAGGTCTCTCTCTTTGAAATGTTAATAAATGGGTGCCTGCTTAATTTTGACTCCAAGGAGAGACTGTAAATCTGAGAGGTGGCCGTCCTGTTATATATCATGCATACTGCCGAAATTAGCAGATCCAACTGCCCAGAAGGCTGAACAAAAGTGGGATTTATACTCCTCCCTTCCTGATCTTTGACACATGAATCAAATGATATATTTCCAAAGAAGAATGAGAAACTGACATGGTCTGTGCCAGCAAGGAGATAAGGTTGGGACCTGTGTGTATCGATGGTTACACTTGGATCTCTTGTGTCCCTCTGCCATACGGAGATTAATCTGGCTTGGGCCCTGCTGGTCGTTGGAATTACTAATCATCCTTACACAATACCAGCCAGTCACCACAGAAACGTGCTCCCGAATGGAGCCAGAGTCATCAAGCGCAACCCAGCTATCACCTGCTCCCATTCCCCCCTTTGTTAACCTTAAAATTAAACACAGTCACAAACCACTTACTGAGAGGACAGATTTCCACAGCCCTTAGGAATCCTGGAAGCAGCTTGCACAGGATCACAGTACCAAATCCAGGCTCTACTCTTTCCTTCAGTCCTACTGACTGCTAGGCAGAAAGCCCCCAAAACACATTTCTAGATATTCAGCTCCCAGAGAATTTTAATTTGCTAACCAGTAGAAGCAGAAAAAAGAAGACTCATAAAAGAGAGAAATAATGGAAATCGACTACTTGGTAGAGACAGAATATGGGGAAAACAACGAAAGATGCAGCAGAAGCCAGCAGTGAATTAGAGCACAGGACAGAAGTGTAAGCCGCATACGGCTGATTCCCTGTTATACAGCAGCATGACATGGTAAAGCAATTATACGCCAATCAAAAATACAATTTTATTAAAAGTGTATGCTGACTCTGAGCTGTGTCTGCATTTCCCATCTTTATGACCATGAGTTCCATAATCTTTCTAAGCCTCTGTTTTCTTAGCTGTAAAATGGGACTAACTGCTTAAGATGAGGCCTATCAACTTATTCTGTGTGCCTGTGCAGGAGTATGAATACCTAGGAAGATGAGTTTTACCATACATTCTAAGGGTAGACTTTTGCCATAATCATAATTTATTCTGTAGTATTAAATATGGGAAAAAAACTGAGTCACTTAAGAGTTTGTATCTATTTTGATCCACATTGAATATTTTATTAGTTAGCACACCAAATATTAAAAATTGGTTTTCAAAATTAGTAGGGATGTCCCATTGGGTGTTACTGATGGCTTTTCATTAATGAAACCCACCTTAAACACTAGTGATGTTTCAGATGTAGATTGGCTAATGTACTATAAATGTATAACACATTTTCACTACTCCATGGACAAGGAATAAGATTCTAGAACTCCTTCACTCTTCGAAGTTATTCCCTGGGCTTAATTCCTAAAGAATTATTCCTAAATAACTCTTGGTTCTGATGAATTAACCAGCTGAACTTGACTAGACAGTTAGCCAATTCCCACTCTAAAGGGTTGTCATATTAGATTTGGGAGAGCCTTTCATGCAAGTACCATTCAGATCTTCCCCAAACACTGAGGTCTTTTAGAACAGGTTATAACTACCTTTTCATACCTTCACACTTATAAATGTCTGCAGTGTTTCCACCATCTGTTTAAGATGCCACAAACATTTGTTATATATTTTTGCAATGTTTCCATGGTAAGTATTTATCCTTTCAGAGTCTGGCACCTGCATGCATAAGCTTCAGTTATACAGAAATGTTATCTACATGAAACACTCCATTTCAGTGAAGTTCCCACATTCAGAGATTGCTTTTTGACTTATTGCAAAGATGCTGAATAAAGTGATTCATACTCTTGGGAGACAATTCCCCATGGGTTTCTCTCATTTATATACATATTGAGGGCACAAGCACAATTGGCTAGCTTTGTTCCAGACTATTTTTTTCCTAGGACAGTGGAATAGCAAACAACTTTGAAAGACAAAGATAGTGTCTTCCTTTGGAGCAAAAATATGCAGGTTTATTTACTGTCTAGTATAATAAACATAATGTCTGGTTCAAATTTCAGGCAAGATTATTGTCCATTATAAAAGGTCAGGGTTTTCTAAATTTAGGATTCCTCTCTTATAAAGCAGTCATTGCATATGCAAAACTCGCTGAACTCTCCAAGAGTTGCCCTGTGGGAACTGGAGCTCTGGGAACTAAAGGAGAATGATGATACAGTGCCTCTGGCTATTGCTGTGAGAATAAATCACCTTTCTCTGTCAGCTAAGAATCTCGCATCCTTTGTCACCATCCAGCAAACTGTGTGTGGCATGCTGCCTTGTTAGCTTGTATGTAGGGTAAAAATCTCAGACTGTTCAGTTTTTGACACACATCACTTTCGAATCAATTTGATTTCAAGTAAACAGTCATGGGGCTTCCCTGGTGGCTCAGAGGTTAAAGCATCTGTCTCCAATGCGGGAAACCCAGGTTCGATCCCTGGGTCAGGAAGATCCCTTGGAGAAGGAAATGGCACCCCACTCCAGTATTCTTGCCTGGAGAATCCCATGGACAGAGGAGCTTGGTAGGCTACAGTCCACAGGTCACAAAGAGTCGGACACGACTGAGTGACTTCAGTTTCACTTTCAAACAATCATGATGAATGCCGCAGAGTCCAGAGAGGAACAGGAATACCATGGAGACCTCAAGAATTCTCAGCCAAGAAAAGGGAGAGAAGAATCATCATTCTCGTTTGGACAGGGTCTTCCCTTGTGGCTCAGCTGGTAAAAAATCTGCCTGCAATGCAGGAGACCTGGGTTCAATCCCTGGGCTGGGAAGATCCCCTGGAGAAGGGAAAGGTTACCCATTTCAATATTCTGGCCTGGAGAATTCCATGAACTGTATAGTCCATAGGGTAGCAAAGAGTCAGACATGACTGAGCAACTTTCAGTTTGGACAGGGTCATGACTGAAAACTGTCAAGCCTTGGCCTAAGAACTCATTGCAAAAGGAGTTAGAATACTAAAGAGAGTCAATTCTTGTCAAGTGCCTTTGAACTGAATAGAAGCATCTGTTTAGAAGAAAATTAAAGTTCCAAATACAAATGATTATTTTTTAGTTATTAAAGAAATAATCTCTGAAAATATAATATGGGGTTGGCCAAAGAGTTTGTTCAGATCTTACAGAAAAACTCGAATGAACTCTGGTCAATACTTTCCCCTATTTTTAAAAAACAGTAACTCTTCCCATTAAACATTTGACTTCTCTTTATGTGATAAGTAATACGCAGACAGTATAGAAATTATTAAAAACAGTGTAAAATTATAAGTAGTAAGAATATACTTATTGGAGTTCCACTCCTAGAATGTCAATGTGCCCCATGTTCCCACTCTCTAGCGAAACAACTATACCGTTGAAATTATTTTTAGAAACATTTAAAATTATTATAATAGAAGACAACTGGACTGTCAATTCAGAGAAGGCAATGGCACCCCACTCCGGTACTCTTGCCTGGAGAATCCCATGGACGGAGGAGCCTGGTAGGCTGTGGTCCATGGGGTCGCTCAAAGTTGGACACTGAGCAACTTCACTTTCACTTTTCACTTTCATCCACTGGAGAAGGAAATGGCAACCCACTCCAGTGTTCTTGCCTGGAGAATCCCAGGGACAGAGGAGCCTGTTGGGCTGCCGTCTGTGGGGTCGCATAGAGTCGGACACGACTGACGCAACTTAGCAGCAGCAGGACTGTCAATTAGAAGAATAAAGAAATAAACATGTACTCACGAAAATGTATTACATTTTACTAAGAACAGCTAGAGCCTGTGACACTGGAGCCACGCCTTACTCCCTCTCCCCATTCAGCTCACAATGAGAGTGGCCCCACTCTGGATGGGCATGGCCCAGAAGATAAGCCTTCATCATTCTTTCCCGTTCAGTCAAGACATCAGTGTTCCACTGGGAGAGGCAGCCCAGCAGGTGGTCTCACCACGCTCCCACCAGCTGCAAGTTTCACAGGCTAAGTTCCCGGCAGGGGTGGCTCCTTCTCCCACCATCCACCATTCACAGGGCAGGAGGTTTATCACAGGTACAGAAAGCAAATACTGAAGTCCCAATGTTCTCCATCCCAGCTCATTTACCGGACATGAGCCACCCACGAGAGAGAGACCAAGGAGATCAGAAGCCACTGTCTCTACCCGGTGGAACAGTGGTGTTCCACATTTCTCTAAGGCTTTAATTCCTTTTTCTTCATTCTTTTCTCTCTGTGTTCTTCAGATTGTGTAATCTCTATCAATCTATCTTTGCTGCTGCTAAGTCACTTCAGTCAAGTCCGACTCTGTGCAGCCCCGTAGATGGCAGCTCACCAGGCTCCCCCGTCCCTGGGATTCTCCAGGCAAGAACACTGGAGTAGGTTGCCATTTCCTTCTCCAATGCATGAAAGTGAAAAGTGAAAGTGAAGTCGCTCAGTCATGTCCAACTCTTCGAGACCCCATGGACTGCAGCCTTCCAGGCTCCTCCGTCCATGGGGTTTTCCAGGCAAGGGTACTAGAGTGGGGTGCCATTGTAAATTCTCTTAATTTTTTTCTTCTGGTTCAAATCTATTGTTTGCCCCTTTAGTAAATGTTTTTAGTTCATTACTGTATTATGCTTTCAGACTTCAGAATTTCCATTTAATTATTTTTTTAATAATTTTTATTTCTTCAGTGATTTTCTTCAGTCAGAAACTGTCACCCTACCTTTCTTTATTTCTTTAAACATCATTTTTGTTAGACACATTTATTACAGCTGCTTTGAAAGTCTTTGCTAAATACACCATCTATGTCCTCTTAAATTCTGTTTCTATTGCTTGGTTTTTCTCTATGTATGGGTAACAGTTTCTTATTTCTCTTCATGTCTAGCAATTATTGTTGAAAATTGGACATTTTAGGCAGCATGTTATAACAACCTTAGATGCTGATCCCCTCCCGCATTGTGCATTTTTCTTCATTTGCTTGCTTATTTGTTTAATAACTGACTGAATTTAATAACTGACTGAAACATTTTAGTGAAGTCTCTTTCCCTCACCTACAGGGTGAAGCCTCTGATATTGCTCTGCTTGATGACTAAGCCTTGGGCATTCATATAGCCACTCTGGGGGAATGGTTTTAGCAAGCCTCTCTTTTTTCCATGATATCACACTTAATCTGTCTGCTTCTGTTGATATGACAGCCAACCATTTGGTTGCACTAATTTCTGACCAGTGGTTCTGTTGTTTTCAGCAATGGTCTCAGGCATAAATTGCTCTTCATCTTATTCCAGCTAAATCCAGACACTTTCACATAAATGGTTTTTGAGACCTGTATGAAACCAGGGTTTTGTTCTGAACCCAGCTTTTTAGCTGCTTTTCTTCCCTGATTCTCTCTTGATAATTGGTCTCTCTTTCAGGTTACTGCTCTCATGAAGCTCTCAGTTTCTTCACAATTGCATGCTACTCAAATCTGCCTTCCTCTTTTTTTTTTTTTTTTTTTTAGAGAGTACCCTTAAACTTGAACTTCCCCATACTCTTTTCCAAATAATATCAGATGTGGCAGGGGAATTATTAAAACTTCTTTGTTTGGGGCTTCCCTCGTGGTTCCCACTTTGAGCTTCCACTGCAGAGGACACAGGTTTGATCCCTAATCAGGGAAGTAAGATCCTACATGCTGCACAGGGAAAAAAAAAGTCTTTATTCTTATGAAAATCTTTTACTTACTCCTCAGATGTGAATTGGGACAGTAACCTGCTGCTGGTGAGACACGCTTTCTTTAAAAGGAGGGTACTAAGTGGATGACAGGGGATGAGATGGCTGGATGACAGAGGATGAGATGGCTGGATGGCATCACTGACTCGATGGACGTGAGTCTGAGTGAACTCTGGGAGGTGGTGATGGATAGGGAGGCCTGGTGTGCTGCAATTCATGGGGTGGTAAAGAGTCGGACACGACTGAGAGACTGAACTGAACTGAAGTGGTTAAAAATGTTCCATAAGCAAAACGTAAACCTACACAGGCCAAATCTTAATTAATCCCAAGTGGATAAAATGCAAAGATATCCATCCACAGTTAAAACATTGAAAGACAAAGAGAAAATACTGAAAGCACCAAGAGAAAAGAGCTCATCATACACAAAGGGTAAGATTAGTAACTCACTTCTCATTGGAAACCAAGGTAGCCAGAGGCAAAGGAAGAGACAAAGGCAGTGGGATGACAACTTAAATGCTATGAAAAAACCTGTCTCTCTTCCAATAATCTTATATCCAGCAAAACTATCTTTAAAAATCAAAGTGAAATAAAACCATACAAAACTGAAATTCAAAAACCGCGAGAAGATCTTGCTAGTAGATCACCTTATAAAAAATGCTGAAGGAAGACTTTTAGGCTGAAAGTAAGTACCTCTAGGCAGTAATCTGAAAACACACATGAACAAAATCACCAGTACAGACAACAAGGTAATTGCAAACGGTATCTGGGGACCATGCACACCACATTGCAATCTGCTTTGTTCACTTTCGTGTATTTCTAGAGAAAAATTATGGTGATAACATAGGAGGTTTAGAGAAACTATTTGTAGATAAAAAATATATGAAGTGGTCCATTAGAGTAAGGGAAACCAGGAAAGCTCCTAAAAAGACATGAGACTAGTAAAAATTAGATGCCTGAATGCTGTTCCCTAAAATACCATTTGTGCCCCTTATGAGCTTTTGCTATTAATGCTTTTTTTTTTTTCTTTTCTTTGGCTGTGCTGGGTCCTAGCTGCAGTGCCTCTGCTTCTCTAGTTGTAGTGTGTGGACTTCCCTGTGGCTTCGCTTGTCACAGTGCACAGGCTCTGAGTGCAGGCTCAGCAGCTGCAGCACATGGACTTAGCTGCCCCATGGCATGTGAGATTTTAGTTCCTGGACCAGAGATTGAACATTATTAACATGTATCTCGTGTGAGGGGGTACAGCCTTGACTGTAATAATCCTTTCAGCTCAAGGAATTACTGACTACCTTTGGTCTCTTAGTTAACATTTTGAAGAGAACAAACTGCCGTGGTTTACTCAAACGTATCGATGAATTCCGCTCTAGGTCTACAAGTTGAAACAATCACCTGTAAGAAATTCATACAGTGCTGCCCTGTCAAAGGTGGCAAATATGGGCAGCTAAATCCAAAAGGAAAATAGATGTGTGCTGCCAAAAATCCAGAAGTAGTAAAAATTAAAACCAGACTGCTAAAATAGTATTTAGTAAGAGTTAATTTTTTCACAAACGTAGTTTATAAACTGGGAGTCTTCAAATACAAAACTGATAGGCAGCTCAGAGGCGTGACATGATGTTGTTGCTGGTCAGTCACTAAGTCATGTTTGGCTCTTTGCAACCCCCTGAGCTGCAGCCCGCCAGGCTTCCCTGCCCTTCACTATCTCCTGAAGTTTGCTCAAACTTATGTCCATTGATTCAGTGATGCCATCCAACCTTCTCATCCTATGTCACCCACTTCTCCTCCTGTCTTCAGTCTTTCCCAGTGTCAGGGTCTTTACCAATAAGTTGGCTCTTTGCATCAAGTAGCCAAGCCCTGGTGCTTCAACTGCAGCATCAATCCTTCTAATGAATATTCAGGGTTGATTTCCTTTAGGATGGACTGGTTTGATCTCCTTGCTGTCCAAGGGACTCTCAAGAGTCTTCTCCAGCACCACAATTTAAAGCATCAATTCTTCTGCACTCAGCCTTCATTATGATCCAACTCTTACATCCATGTATGACATGATGGGATGATTTATAAAGTAAAAATGAGGAAGTTAATCTTTACAATGACTGGTTATTACAATGGAGGTTTCCAGCTGGCAGGGATTGGTTAAAAGTTATTCCTATACCACTTCGGGAAGATGACTTAAGTTTCTTTTATGATTATCAGAGACACTCACCAGAGATAACCTAAATTTTGCTTATGCTCATGAAATAAGCTAGATTTAGTTTTGCTTATGTGGCTTACATTGTTTTGCATGCTTGGGGATTTTTAAGCCTGGTCTTTAATAGTCTCATTTTCTGTTACACTGCTCTTTAGTTAGTTACTGCCTCTCTTATCTACAATACTTCTCTACAAACTCCTTCTTTGTGGCTTCTTCCATTTAACATAGAATAGTCTATTTCTCTGGGGTTACATGAATAACTGGTACCCAAAGCCATTCTGAATTCTTGAGCATTTTGCACACCCACTGGCATGACATGAGACAGTTTTAATGTACACGACAGGGCCAGAAATAGGTCATCCTGTGCTTCAGCACCCACTCCCTCCCCTAGCCCACCCCCCACACTACCAGCACACCTGACACTTTCTTTGTATCTTGGAATTTCATATTCTCTTTGGTTTATTTTCAAAGAACCAGGCTCCAGCCCAGGCATATGACTTGAGGATTCTCCCAATTACATTTTGAAAGAGATCCCCACTTACTTCTTTTTCACAGGAAAACGCTTATGCATATCTGACATTAATTAAAGGACTAATTTAATAACAATTCTAAGAAAAATAAGCCAACCTCTAAATAGTCAACCTCCTTCTCTCTTCTCAGCCTATTGCAAATAATGTCAATCCTATAAATAACATGTAAGCTATAGTGTGAGCAATTTGAGTGCTTAATTGGATGAATATATCTGAAGCCGAATGACAGAACTTATGTTATCAAGTTGCTACTGTATGTCTTCAATGCAGAATTTCCAACAGATACTCTCACTGGGGGCTGGGGTAGGGGAGACAGGCACAGAGTTGAGGACGGATTAAAGGAGAAAGTGAAAGTGGATTTTACCAATAAGTCCAAGTTGCTGCATTCACAAGCGCTTCAAAGAAAATCTGTTCTTGATTTTCCATCATCTCTGACCTAAAACACTGGCACTCTGACTGACTCAATAGTAGTCCAGAAACACCTATACTACAAACCAAAGGGATTCACAATAAATCTCTTAAAAAATTCTATAGGATAATTTAACTTCTAGCTTGATGATATTTAACTCAGAATCTTACTAGAGCCTCAGACTCTTCTCTGTTTGGCTAAACCGCAATTAGACTATCAGTTCTTCAGCAAAAAAAGACTGGTCCATATTTTCCTTCTGAATCCTATTACAACCCTTAATATATGACTAGCTAGATGCATAGTAGACATTACAAAATGCTTATTCCGTTGAACCAAGTTGAACATATGGTCCTTTAAGATCTAAAATAGCCATTCCAGTTTTCCAAGGAGGTTAACTTCCATTTTCCTTAGCAAATGGAGGGAAAAAAAAAAAGAAAGTTACATATATGAAAAGTTAGCATGCACACAGAACAGCAGATAAGAAAATGCCTGAGGATTTGCCCCTTAGATACCAAGCAAGACATTTAGAATTCCAGGGGTGGTCTACCTGCTCAAACCACACAGCTCATGGCAATCTTAGGCCTTTCTCCACTCTTATCTTTCCAACTGCTGAACAACTTTTTTTTTTTAAGTCAATAGAATACCTTCATCTTGTTCTATAGTCATGCTCCACCAGTCTGCCAAACTCCTTTTGTATTGGTGATTCAGTCTCTCAAAGGGGACGATTTTTCAGAAGATTTTCAGGACCTCGTGAGTGTCTTCACTCATTTCTCTCACTTTTCCTTTTTCCATCAAACCAAGCCATACTCAGAGTTCTCCCATCACAACTCTGCTTCCTCCTTCATATTCAAAGCAAAATGATTATCAGTGCTTCTTTTTGTACCTAAATAAGGCAAATAAAGATGACACGTTTCCTAGCATGGATTCTCAGGGGTAGTGAGAGGATGAGAAAATTGGGAAAGTCACTGCTTTAAAAGTTTTTTTCACTGTAGGATGAAGGGTCTATCCAGGATCAGATAATAGGGTCTTTCCATGATCAATCATGGAAACATCAATTCCACATCAACCAAACGCTAAGAGAAAAGTACAAAAGACTTTCCATCAATGAGGAAATGCATTCCTCTTCAAAAAGGAATACAGAGATGCTAAAAATGACAAACCTATGAGATAGGAACCTGGCAAGTTATATCTAACCCAAGGTTCAGTCAATTTAGCTTGGTTGCTCAGTTGTGTACGACTCTTTGTGACCCCATGGACGGCAGCACGCCAGGCCTCCCTGTCCATCATTAACTCCCAGAGCTTACTCAAACTCATGTCCATCGAGTCGGTGATGCCACCCAACCATCTGACTCTCTGTCGTCCCCTCCTCCTCTTGTCTTCAATCTTTCCCAGCATTGGTCTTTTAAATTGAGTCAGTTCTTGCCATCAGGTGGCCAAAGTATTGGAATTTCAGGTTCAGCATCAGTCCTTCTAATGAATATTCAGGACTGATTTCCTCAAGGATGGACTGGTTGGGTCACCTTGCAGTCCAAGGGACTCTCAAGAATCTTCTCCAATACCACAATTCAAAAGCATCAGTTCTTCAGTGCTCAGCTTTCTTTATAGTCCAACTCTCACATCCATACATGACTACTGGAAAAACAACAGCTTTGACTAGCTGGACCTTTGTTGGAAAAGTAATGTCTCTGCTTATTAATATGCTGTCTAGGTTGGTCATAGCTCCTCTTCCAAGGAGCAAGTGTTTTTTAATTTCATGGCTGCTGTCACCATCTGCAGTGATTTTGGAGCACAAAAAAATAAAGTCTCTCACTGTTTCCATTGTTTCCCCATCTATTTGCCATGAAGTGATGGGACCAGATGCCATGATCTTAGTTTTCTGAACATTGAGTTTTAAGCCAACTTTTTCACTCTCCTCTTTCACTTTCATCAAGAGGATCTTTAGTTCTTCTTCATTTTCTGCCACAAGGGTGGTATCATCTGCACATCCGAGGTTATTGATATTTCTCCTGGCAGTCTTGATTCCAGCTTGTGCTTCATCCAGCCCAGCATTTTTCATGATGTACTCTGTCTATAAGTTAAGTAAGCAGGATGACAATATACAGCCTTGATGTACTCCTTTTCTGATTTGGAACCAGTCTGTTGGTCCATGTCCAGTTCTAACTGTTGTTTCTGAACCTGCATTCAGATTTCTCAGGAGGCAGGTCAGGTGGTCTGGTATTCCCATCTCTTTCAGAATTTCCACAGTATATTGTGATCCACACAGTCAAAGGCTTTGGCGTAGTCAGTAAAGCAAAGGTAGATGTTTTTCTGATACTCTCTTATTTTTTGGATCACCCAATGGATGTTGGCAATTTGATCTCTGGTTCCTCTGCCTTTTCTAAATCCAGCTTGAATATCTGGAAGTTCATGATCCACATACTGTTGAAGCCTGGCTTGGAGAACTTTGAGCATTACTTTGCTAGAGTGTGAGATGAGTGAAATTGTGCAGTAGTTTGAGCATTCCTTGACATTGCCTTTCTTTGGGATTTGGATGAAAACTGACCTTTTCCAGTCCTGTGGCCACTGCTGAGTTTTCCCAATTTGCTGGCATATTGAGTGCAGCACTTTCACGGCATCATCTTTTAAGATATGAAATAGCTCAACTGGAATTCCATCACCTCCATTAGTTTTATTCATAGTGATGCCCACTTAACTTCACATTCCAGGATGTCTGGCTCTAGGTGAGTGATCACACCATCATGGTTATCTGAGTCATGAAGATTGTTTTTGTATAGTTCTGTGTATTCTTGCCACCTCTCCCTAATATCTTCTGCTTCTTTTAGATCCATACCATTTCTGTCCTTCATTGTGCCCACTGTTACATGAAATGTTCCTTTGTATCTCTAACTTTCTTGAAGAGATCTCGTCTTTCCCATTCTATTGTTTTCATCTATTTCTTTGCATTGATCACTGAGGAAGGCTTTCTTGTCTCTCCTTGCTGTTCTTTGGAACTCTCCATTCAGATGGATGTATCATTCCTTTCCTCCTTTGTCTTTCTGTCTTTTCTCTTCTCAGCTATTTGCAAGGCCTCCTCAGACAGCCGTTTTGCCTTTTTGCATTTCTTTTTCAGGGGGAGGGTCTTGATCTCTGCCTCTTGTGGATTGTAACGAACATCTGTCCATAGTTCTTCAGGCACTCTATCAGGTCTAATCCCTTGAATGTATTTGTCACTTTCACTGTACAATCGTAAGGGATTTGATTTAGGTCATACCTGCATGGTCTAGTGGTTGTCCTTACTTTCTTCAATTTACGTGTGAATTTGGCAATAAGGTGTTCATGATCTGAGCCACAGTCAGCTCCCAGTCTTGTTTTTGCTGACTGTATAGAGCTTCTCCAAATTTGGCTGCAAAGAATGTAATCAATCTGATTTCTGTATTGACCATATGGTGATGTCCATGTGTAGAGTCTTCTCTTGTGTTGTTGGAAGAG
Organism: Ovis aries; assembly: GCF_016772045.2. Taxonomy (NCBI): domain Eukaryota; kingdom Metazoa; phylum Chordata; class Mammalia; order Artiodactyla; family Bovidae; genus Ovis; species Ovis aries. The sequence continues at coordinate 51,873,520 of NC_056076.1, read as the reverse complement.
GGTGTTTGCTATAACCAATGTTTCTCTTGGCAAAACTCTTAGCCTTTGCCCTGATTCATTTTTGTAGTCTAAGGCCAAATTTGCCTGTTACTCCAGGGATCTCTTGACTTCCTACTTTTGCTTTCCAGTCCCCTATAACGAAAAGGACATCTTTTTGGGGTATTAGTTCTAGAAGGCCTTGTAGGTCTTCATAGATCCATTCAACTTTAGCTTGCTCAGCATTACTAGTCGGAGCATAGACTTGGATTACCATGATATTGAATCGTTTGCCTTGGAAACGAACAGAGATCATTCTGTTGTTTTTATGATTGCATCCCTGGTGGTGCAGAGGTTAAAGCGTCTGCCTGCAATGTGAGAGACCTGGGTTCGATCCCTGGGTCGGGAAGATCCCCTAGAGAAGGAAATGGCAACCCACTCCAGTATTCTTGCCTGGAGAATCCCATGGACGGAGGAGCTTGGTGGGCTACAGTCCATGGGTCGCAAAGAGTTGGACACGACTGAGCAACTTCACTTTCCAAGTACTGAATTTCTGACTCTTTTGTTGACTATGATGGCTACTCCATTTCTTCTAAGGGATTCCTGCCCACAGTAGTAGATATAATGGTTGTCTGAGTTAAATTCACCCATTCCAGTCCATTTTAGTTCACTGATTCCTAAAATGTCAATGTTCACTCTCGCCATCTCCTGTTTGACCACTTCCAATTTGCCTTGATTCACGGACCTAATATTCCAGGTTGCTCTGCAATATTGCTCTTTACAGCATCAGACTTTACTTCCATCACCAGTCACATCCAGAACTGGGTGTTGTTTTTGCTTTGGCTCTGTCTCTTCATTCTTTCTGGAGTTATTTCTCCTCTGATCTCCAGTAGCATACTGGGCACCTACGGACCTGTGGGGGTTCATCTTTCAGTATCCTATCATTTTGCCTTTTCATGCTGTTCATAGGGTTCTCAAATCAAGAATACTGAAGTAGTTTTCCATTCCCTTTTCCAGTGGACCACATTTTGTCAGAACTCTCCACCGTGACCCATCTGTCTTGAGTGGCCCTACATGGCATGGCTCATAGTTTCACTGAGTTAGAGAAGGCTGTAGTCCACATGATCAGTTTGGTTAGTTTTCTGTGATTATGGTTTTCATTCTGTCTGCCCTCTGATGGAGAAGGATAAGAGGCTTATGGCAGCTTCCTGTTGAGTGAGACTGACTGAGAGTTAGATCTGTAGGTTAGGGACTTCTGAAAACGCTTCAGTTCCAGCATGGTCTTTGAAAAGGTAAACTCGCTAATCATAGGAGTTTGAGTAGTTCTGAAAAGATGAGAATTTTTAAAAATGGGAATTGCTCCTTTCTTACCTCTCTGAAGTATCACGGAATTCTTATACCACGTAACATCACTCTGTCCAAGCTTGACGTCATGGTCCAGTGAGGCATTAATTACATTCTGCTCTCAGGCTTCAATTAGTGGATCATGGGGTGCATTCATCAGAGGAACTCCATATCTTTACAGAACATTAAAAGTTGTGGAAGTGTAAGCATGCATCACGATGACACATTACCCAGGGAGCCCAGTGAGTCATTCTGTCACAGACCACCATCCCAAGTAAAGGAAAACAGAGTGAAAAGTTTGGAAGCAGACAAATGGTTTATGGCAGAATTACAAAGACCAAATGGAACGGAGGCTACAAAACCAGATTTGCACAAATTTCAGCTGAAGAGAAAAAGGAAAAGAGAGAAAGGAGGTTTCTCTCGGTGATAAACGACTTGATTTGCTTCTCACCATGCTGGCAGTTGCCTCTTTGTTATTAGTTTCCTCTCACAGACTCGAGCAAGAGAAAGAGAAGAGTTTTTACTTAAAATATTCCACTAAGTGAATTTATAACCCATTCTTAAAGTTTAATAAATGAAGGGAATAATTACCCTAAGTGACAATATTCATTTTAGAAGAAGATCATCAGGGTGGGATTTTGAATCCATGTTGGGTCTCCAATATAGCATAGCTGTTCAACGACCTGTATTCTGGTCCACGATCTCACTCACTAAATCTGGCTCTTATCTCAGTCATTATTGGAATGTCATGTGGGGGAAGCAGGACCATAAGAAATTTCATGAACTAAACTGATTTACTTCTCAGCCTTAGGATAAAACAAACACAGGTTACTCTTGATTAATGGCATAGCTAAATATGTCCAGAGGAGCACTTTATTAGAATTCCATTTGCAATAGCGTCTGACAGATCTGTGCTTCTCTGCGCTCTCCCACAGGTCTAGATCAACTCTGTGCCCCAGATGCTCCAGACTCTTCTGTGGAGCTCTGTCCCTGCCTCAGCAGCCTCCTTGGACATTGTACCCAGACTGTGCATTTATCTCTCTTAATTTTTACTTCTCACCTTCCCTGAAATGACTTGTCTGGGACTAAATCTTCCTCCCTCATGAACTTTGAATTATGCCATTAATAGCATGCTTTCCAACCTGCTCTTTCCCACAGCCACCTCCAGGAATGCCCGAACACCATGGCTGCTCTTCCTGTGGTAGGTCCCTCTGAGAACTACCCTCCTTAGCCCTTCCAGATGTATTCTGTCTGGTGCTCAGAAATTGAAGAAGTCAGATAAATCTGATTATTTCATAAGTACTTGTTGAGAGAATAAATAAAAGAATGAATACTGAATGAGTGAGTGAATGTTAAGAGCCATGGGCTTGAGATCAGGAGACCTAGATTCAAGCCCTAACTTAACCACACTCTGACCATATGATCTTGGACTATGTTTAATTCTTTGACCTTCAGTGACTTAGTTCAAGCTGCTATGTCAAAATACTATAGACCTAGAATTTTGAAAAGAAACATAACTTCTCATAATTCTTTATAAGGCCTCATAATTCTGGAGGCTAAGGTGTCTAAGATCAGGAAACCAGCAAATATAGTTCTTGGTGAGGGCTCACTTCCCAGCATGCGGACAGTTGCCTTCTCACTGAATCCTCACTTCCTGGAGAGGGGGAAGCCCTGTGTCTCTTCCTCTTTTTATAAGGGCCTCATTCTGTGATGTGGGCTCCGTCCTCAGGACCTCATATAAACCTAATCATCTCCCAAAGAACCTACCTCCTAATACCATCCCACTGAATGCTAGGGCTTCACAATACACATTTTGAAGGGACATAATTGTTCAGTCCACGTTGCTCAGGTTGTTTTGTTGTTTTGTTTTCTCTAGTTTTACCAGTAAAATAAGGATAAATATCCCTTCCACCTATTTCATGGTTTTTCTGAATCTTAGGATGGATTTTTCAGACTGTAAAGTTCAACCAAAATATTTTACTGTTTATGATCAGAGAACCTTACATGTGGACTCTATTCAATTAAAGTGAAAATACTTCCAGACAGAGTGAAGAATCTGGCAAACAGAACCTGGAACTATGTGCTGTTCTATTTGATATACTGTTCTCTCTGTTTAAAGGGAATCAGTCCTGAACATTCATTGGAAGGACTGATGCTGAAGCTGAAACTCCAATACTTTGGCCACCTGATGGAAAGAGCTGACTCATCTAAAAAGACCCTGATGCTGGGAAAGATTGAAGGCAGGAGGAGAACGGGACGGCAGAGGATGAGATGGTTGGATGGCATCACCAACTCAACAGACATGAATTTGAGCAAACTCTGGGAGACAGTGAAGGACAAGGAAGCCTGGCGTGTTACAATCCATGGACTCAGTCCATGCAGAGAATCAAACAGGACTTAGTGACTGAACAACAGCAACAAATGCCCAAGGTGCTGAATCAGGTCAGTCTGAAGGGAGGGGAAAAAAGGCAAATTATTTCTTCCTATTATTACTAATTCAGTGGTGCCAGAAAAAATGACTTGAAAATCCTTAAGTTCATTTTGGACCCCTTCCTTCCATCTCCCTTTCTGCATCTCTATCCTTCCTCTCATAAAGTATCGCATGTTCTCCAACAACTATAAACTGTCTCAAATGTAATCCTTGTACTCAAATGACTTATTGAAGCCTCCTCAAATCAACCTCCCTCCCTCTGTGCGACTGAACTCAATTGTTTCACCAAAAGCAATAAGGTTGAAACAACCCTCCCAGATGTGTTTGCATTTGCAGAATAACTTTTATTGCTTTCCTCTAATTATGAAAGTAATTCACACTTATTGTAGAAAACATATGAAATATAAAACAGTATGAAGATGAAAACAAAAATTCTCAAAGCCTGTAGGATATTTGCATTTCCAAGAGGGAATGTTTGTTGACAGATGTATCCAGACAGGGTAGATATATGAAGGCTTGACAGTATTACCAGGGGATAGTCATAGGGACTTTGAGGAAATCAAAGTGAGACAGAACCAGATCTTGTCCTCAAACAACCCATGGTATTGTACGCAAATTATTCTAGTACTAATGAATTAAAGGTCTACAAATGCTCTTCATTTCAAATGGAGAGTATAACCTGAAATTCTATTTGAAAGCTGCAGAAATAAAGGTTCATCTTTGAAGCTGAGCTCATTACAGGAAACTTCAAACCTGAGTGCCAAATTCTCTCTACAGGATCTACCATCCTTGGAAAGCATGAACCAGGCAGAGAGAGAAGGGATTATTACAAACTATATTTTTCTAAGACAAATAACTTCTTTTCTTCATATATACGCTTTCTCTCTTTATAGAACTTTCATAAGAAAATGAAATCATCTCATATGAACTCTAAATGCCCCTCCTTCCACTTCTCCTATTTTGGTTTTTGTTACTTGTTTTTCATTTGTATACAGTAAATTTTACTCTTTATGGTAGTCAGTTCTATGAGTTTTGACAAATGCATAGAGTTGTATTAGCATCAAAGCAATCAAGATGCAAAACCATTCTATCACTATCTCTCCACAATTCCCTTGTGTTACCCTTTTCGGTCACATCTCCTCTCAGTAATCTTTGCTAACCACTGGGCTGTTCTCCTTCCTGATAATTCTGTCTTTTTTTTTTTTTTTCCCTAAAATATCATATGAATGAATCTGGTTTCTTTCACTTGCCATAGTGCTTTTGAGATCCATGGATGGTACTGAATGTGTATGTAGTTGGGCTTGTCACTCACAGATTTCTTCAGTCAACTCAGCAGAAACCAAAAGAGAGATAAGATTATCCAGGTTGCACTACAGATGAGCCTCTTGTCTAACAGAGTGAATCTCCATGACATACATGGGAGACCTACAAAGTTCTTAAGAATTTTATACCAAAAGAAACACTACCAGCTTGGATCAAAAGGGAGAAAGGGGAAAATAAAGAAGGCTGTTAAGTCTCCTGCTGGAATTCCTACATGCAGAAAACAGGCTGCTAAAACTACTCAGCTGAAAAATACTACCATTCCACATAAAATGTAGGATAAGTCTAAGGGTGGGATTTGGAACCAAGAGATCAGAGCCTTAAACCAGAGAGGATTATTCCTAGGCCTAATGGAGTTTGCCTAGCTGGTCTTCAAAATTGCTTGGGACTGGTAGCTCCCTCTTTCCTTCCATTTCTGTCCTGTCAAAGAGACTGTTTAAAACAATCCTATGTCTGTGCCATCATAGTATTTTAAAAGCAGGTAACTTATTTTATACTTTTGCAAGTCCACAGATAAAGAGAAATTTCCCCCAGTATGAATCATACCTGGAGTTTCGCTCTTTTATCAGTTTAAATGATGAGATTTTCTTTCTGGCTTACTTCACTCTGTATAATAGGCTCCAGGATGGGATGGGGAGGGAGGTAGGAGGGGAGTTCAGGATGGGGAACACATGTACACCTGTGGCAGATTCATGTTGATGTACGGCAAAACCAATACAACATTGTAAAATAATTAGCCTCCAATTAAAATACATAGATTTATATTAAAATAATAATAATAATAAAAGATAAAAACAAAAAAATAATAAATGATGAAATTTGGGACTTTGAGATGACAAGATTTAGAAGAAGGTATGGAATTTGAGATAATACGATCATGAGTTGAGACTTTCAGTAAACTTGGGAGAGAATAAATGTATCTGGCATATGGGGTAAATGTGAATCTTTGGGTCCCAGAGGGGAGACTATGGTTGGCAGAATAATGGCCTTCCAAGATCTCCATGTCCCAGTTTTCAGAACCTGTGAGTATGTCACTTTGCATGGTAAAAAAAAGAAAGAAAGAAAAACCTTTTCAGATGTGATTAGTTAACGATCTTAAGATGGGGAGATTATCCAGTTTAATCAGAAGAGTTCCTATAAGATGGAGGCCACAAAGTCAAAGTCAGAAGAAAAAGATATGAAGTTACAAGTGGAGGTCAGAGTGATACAGAAGTGAGCCAAAGAATGCAGCAACTTCTCAAAGCTGGAGCGCAGAAGGAACATACTTCCCCTCCCAGATCCTCCAGAAAGAATGCAACTCCACCAACCATATTTAGAAAGGCTTTTTCAAATCTTTGGAGAAGGAAATGGCAACCCACTCCAGTATTCTTGCCTGGAAAATCTCACGGATGGAGGAGCCTGGCAGGCTATAATCCATGGGGTCACAAAGAGTTGGACATGACCGAGTGACTTCACATGTTGTTGTTGCTATTTTCAAATCTCCCCAAATGATAAAGGTTTCTGCTTACGCTTTCTTTTGATAACATGTTTTTGTTTATTTTTACATTATGTAACTGTGTCATTGGGAATTTATCACAATGTATAAAGCGAGAAAATGGATCTCTTTCAAGTGACTAATTGTTTCGGCACTTGACATTTTCAAAATTGATGCGTGATACTACATTATTATATTATAAAAATTTGCAATGCATTTTGTGTATTTCAAGAATTTTAGTTCTGTACCCTTCACTTTTTATTGTTTATAAACCCAAAGCATGCCATTTAATTGAACAGGCTTTAAAATACATTTTAATGTTCTATAGGGCTAGCACTGCCTGGCCTATTCTATTCTCTGCTGAGTTATAAGTAGCAGCAATTTATTGCTCACAGTTCTAGAGGCTGGAAATTCTAAAACCAAGGCACCATCAGATCCAGTATTTGGTGAGAACCCACTTCCTGGTTCATAGATGGCTATCTTCTCACTGTGCTCACAGGGGGAGCTTTCTGGGGTCTCTTCCTATACAGGTGCTTATCTTATTCATGAGTGCTTCACCCTTATGATCTAATCATCTCCCAAAGATCCCAGTTTCTAACACCATCACATTAGAGATTAGAATTTTAACATGTGAAATTTGAGGGAACAGAAGCATTGAGTCTATAGCACCCCTGTATGGATCTTCTTTCCCAGAGTTAGTATAGCTATAGTATCTATAGTATAGAATAGTATAGCTATATTTAGACACTTTTTTTTGGTTCTGTTTTAACTTTATAAATAACTTGTTTATATCCATAAAAATCTTGATGATATTTTAATGGTATTATATTACTATTTCCCATTACCTTACATATAATTGACTTTATTGTGATGTTTATGCTTCTACCCTGAAAACATGTTCACTAATTTCATTCCTCATTGTAAACCAGCTTAAACTGATTTAATCCATCTCTGAATGTTCAGACAATACAACTATCTGCAAGAATGGCTGACTCCATTATAAAAGAAAAAAAAAAATCTTCCCCCTTTGGCATATTCTGGAAGCCTCACCAAATTATAGAAAAATCATTTTTTCCTTCTACTATCTTTGTCTCCAGGGGGAAAAAATGCCTTCATTATATATTACTGAGTTAGTACCAAAATATTTCTGCTTTCAAAAAGTGAGTGCTGATCCATCAGGGGTTCCAAGCTGGTAAAACGTATTAGATGAGAAAGCTCACTGAGGTTCTTTTAATTCACATGTCTGTAAGTGCAACCGAACTCTTTCTCTCTCAACAGTGGGCAGACCTCTTTTCCCTTAGAGCACTTTAACAATATCCTCTCAGCCCCTTCCTTTTCTGCTTTCTCTCCAAGGACATCAAAGCACATCTTTTCAGACCCTGAATATGCACCATAATTGCATATAATGATAATTCTTCAGTTTGTGTAATTGATGATTTCACACATAGTGTCAAGGATCACGTTAAAGAGAACAAGTCAGTCACTTTTACTCATCCTGGATTTTCACTGGTTCATGAAACTCTTATTACAAACCCTCCACACATAAACCCCAACATTTCTGTTTGACTTCCCACCCAGCTGGGGTTATTCACACCTAACAACTTTCCCCACTATAGTTAAAAGAAAAAGAAAAAAAAAAAAAAAAGGCTAGTGCTCATGCTTGCCCCTTGCTTTTACCGCCTAACGCACCCGTGTGGCTCCACATGGCATGATGCGCTGCTTCCTCTTGGTAACTGTGAGTAACCAACTCTTCTTTCAAGACAGTTGTCTTTGCTTCCTCATCTTACCATACTCTATTGAAGCAAACCCCAGGTACATTTGAAGACACTGAGACTTCTGCTTCCTTCTGCCCTGGGAGCTCTCTTTTCTATCCATCTCAAATATTGTCCAGAGAAGGCAATGGCACCCCACTCCAGTACTCTTTTGCCTGGAAAATCCCATGGACGGAGGAGCCTGGAAGGCTGTAGTCCATGGGGTCGCGAAGAGTCGGACACGACTGAGCGACTTCACGTTGACTTTTCACTTTCATGCATTGGAGAAGGAAATGGCAACCCACTCCAGTGTTCTTGCCTGGAGAATCCCAGGGACGGGGGAGCCTGGTGGACTGCCGTCTATGGGGTCGCACAGAGTCGGACATGACTAGAGCGACTTAGCAGCAGCAGCAGCAGCAAATATTGTCCATCACTGTTTTGCTTGCATCTTTGATGACAGTGGAGCTATCTGTTCACATGATGATGAGAGCATAGCTTTCTCTTGCTTTTTGTTGCTCCTCTCTATCACTGCTTTCCCTGGATTTCATGCACTAACACATCCATCCAAGAGTCAAAAAATCCTCTTCCATGAACTCCCACAGAATTTCTTTTCCCTGAAGAACAGGATTGTTTTAGTATTATCATAGATTTCCCTTCTCCCCTGGGTGCATAACTGCCTCCAAGAGAGATGAGCCAATAACAATTTCTGTTCTGCCTAATTTTAGGACAACTCACTGCTTTCTCCCAACATTCAAGACTAGTTGCTTAGTTTGACCCACCACACGCAACAACTTTCTCCATTTTGGTGGCCTTTTCCTATGGAGGGGTTCATTTGTCCTTACTCCCATGCAGTCTAGCTTTTGCAGCTTCTACCCACTTATGCCCATCAAATGTTAATGTCAAAGCACAATTGTCAGTAAGGTTTAGGTTCTCTTTTAAGGAGAATCCTAGAATTTTACAAATAAGTGAACTATATGAGATTTGACTAGGATTTAGATTTGACTAACTCCACATATCAGCATACCCTAGTTTCAGCTCTCACCCACCTGGAACTTAAACATCATATTCATTCACTGTGCACAATACTTTTAATAGACTCATGCTATGATTTGACTAAATTATCATTACAACAGAGATCTGCACCAGTATTAATGACGTGAGATCAAATTATTCTATTAAAATAGGGAAAATGTCTGTCATTTCTGCAGATGGTTAGGCTAGAAACAGCAGGGCTTAAGGCTGGAGGTGAGTTTTTCATCTCTTTTTCTAGTTAAAAGTCATGACTTTAGAATCAACTAGAAGTTTTAAGATGTGAATAGATAGCTATAGAGATGGTGTCAAAGAAAAGGATATGGTGAGTTTTTTGCCTTTTTTTTTTCTTTTAGATCATGACTTATGACACCAAAAAGAAAAGCTCCTGGCAAGGAATAGAGTTTATCTCATGGGGCCTGAGAAGAATATGTTTGCTAGGAGTCTTGCCAACATGATAAAGAGAGATTTCAATTGAAACTTGAGAAAATAAGGGGGAAATGCCCAGATTACACTATAAAATTATGTCCTTAGAGGTTATAAGGTGTGAAGAAGGCGGGGGTGGGGGGGAACAAACAGTGGAGGAGATGCCAAGTAATTCAAAACAGGAAATAACAAAGAGGCTCAAACAGTAAATCTGACAACTTCAGAGTACCTGTACCAATGAAAGAAGTGTGGCTAATAAACAAAATGAACTCGAGACACTTAACTCAGAGAAATTCATAGAAGTTCATGAATGTCAGTGGGACTTGGCAGAATTACTGGCAAATGACTGTTGAAGGACAACATGCCCTATTGGAAGGGGGGAAAATACCTCATAGAGGGGACAGGGGCAGCTCTGCATTTCAAGACTGCCTAAAACTAAACGGAAGTTCAGGAAGCTGGGTGGTCAAGCATCGAGATGAAGATGCAAGGAAGCCAAATAGATAAGGTACTGAACAGTGCCAGCCAGAGACAGGAGTCAATCATGGCATGAGGGCATCATGGGGCTCTGGAGACCCAACTCTCAGTAACTGGCAATGTATTCTTTCAGGAGGTTCAACAGTTCACAGGAGGTTTCCCAACCAGGATGAAGAAACGGAACCATGAAGAGAGCAACATATGATACACCCAGGATATAAAAGTTTCTAAACGCCCCACTTTGAAAATATGTAAATGATGTTATCAGGGACTAGTCATAATAGGAAAAAGGAGGGTATTCACAGAGGTTGAAACATGAAGGCAAATAGTAGAAAGAAGGTGAAATCAAAAGATTTTTAAATCAAAGGATTTTAAGAGGGAAATAAGAGTGCCTTCGCTCCTCCTCAATTTTGCCTGGATTGCCTGGTATGTGTCCTGGATCCCATCCCAAGGCAATCTAACCTGCCCTTGGCCCTCCACTTGGGAGTAAAATTACCAATACTTCATTACAATCTAGTACAAAGGGGAAGAAGAAAGGACCGCTTTAAAACACAGTGGTTTCCACTCCTTCCATGTATGTGTGTGCATGTGGGCTGGCTGGTTGGGTGGCAGGTGCTGGGGACAGAGGAAGATGCAGCTGTGGAGGAAAGCACCAGAGCAGACCCGGGCCATGTGGACCACCGGATGGACTCTGTTTTCAGGTTGAGCCTGACCACTGAGCAAAGCTACAGAGCTGGAGACTAAGAATGTAGAATGTGACCAGTTTCACAAAATAATAGGAACAGCTTTTCTTCTTGTCAAAAATGGACTCTTTAGAGACTGTACTGAATTTAGGAAGTAATTTCTTCTGCTCTTCATCATAGGTTTAGACTGCACAGTTGGTCCAAATTCTTGTTTGGGTTGTCATGCGTGTGTGTCTGTGTGCATTATTCAAAGACTTCTCCCAAAAGACCAGGACATGGTGAGGTTAGAGGATGGCAGGAAGCAGCAGCCATATATTGAATTCACACTTTTGTTGTTCAGTTGTTCAGTCTTATATGATTTTCTGTAACCCCATGGACTGCAGCACATCAGGCTTCCCTGTCCCAGAGCTTGCTCAAACTCATGTCCATTGAGTGAGTGATGCCTTCCAACCATCTTATCCTCTGTCGTCTCCTTCTCCTCCTGCCTTCAATCTTTCTCAGCATCAAGGTCTTTTCTAAAGATTTGGCTCTGTATCAGGTGGCCAAAGCATTGGAGCTTCAGCTTCAGCATCAGTCCTTCTAATGAATGTTCAGGGTTGACTTCCTTTAGGATAGACTGGTTGGGTCTCCTTGCTGTCCAAGGGACTCTCAAGAGTCTTCTCCAACACTACAGTTCAAAAGCAACAAGTGTTCAGGGTTCAGCCTTCTTTATGGCCCAACTCTCACATCCATACATGACTACTTGAAAAACCATAGCTATGACTAGATGGACCTTTGTTAGCAATGTAATGTCTCTGTTTTTTAATATGCTGTCTAAGTTTGTTACAGCTTTTTCCCAAGGTCATTTAATTTCATGGCTGCAGTCACCATCTGCAGTGATTTTGGAGCCCCTCAAAACAAAGTCTCTCACTGTTTCCATTGTTTCCCCATCTATTTACCATGATGGGACCAGACAACATGATCTTAGTTTTTTGAATGTTGAGTTTTAAGCCAGCATTTTCACTTTCCTCTTTCACCTTCATCAAGAGGCTCTTTAGTTCCTCTTCACTTTCTGCCGTAAGGATGATATTATCTGCATATCTGAGGTTGTTGATATTTCTCCCAACAATCTTGATTCTAGCTTATTCTTCATCCAGCCCAGCATTTTGCATGATGTACACTGCATATAAGTTAAATAAGCAGGGTGACAATATTCAGCCTTGATGTACTCCTTTCCCAATCTTGAACCAGTACATTTTTCCGGGTCCAGTTCTAACTGAACTCACACTGGGAGGGGTATTAATATTTCCACCAAGGGGACTAGACCTCAAACTCCAGGCCTACTAAAGGTGTGGGGGCCTCCCAACTAGGTGATTATACTAGACTCTAGATATATAGCAGTGAACTGCTATATCCACAGAGCAGTGGGAGGAAGGAATGAACAGAGGATCAAATCTAAAGCCCGGAAGGGTGTGCCTGAAGGCTGTGATATTAACACTGCTAAGTGTGAAGAAGGGGTTTGTGCTTTGAGGAGCACTGAGATCAGAAACTGAGGCTACCCATGAAGAATGACCACTAGATCCAGAAAAAAATAGCCATGATGCCCAATCCACTCTGAATTCCTGATCAATACTGCCATTTTCAGTATACCTATATTTTGTGAGGTATTGGGTTGGCCAAAAAGTTCTTCTAGGTTTTTATGTAAGATATTATGGAACTTTTTGGCCAACCCAATAATTGGGACATACCTATACTAAAAATTGTTATTTACCTGAAATTCAAATTTAACTGGACATTCTGCATTTTACTTGGCAACCCTACCATGAGGAAACTCCTATTTTTTTTTTCTCTTTGATTCTGAAAATAGTCCTACAGATCACCCTTCTGCAGTTTCCCACCCCAATGTTTAGTTTGCTCATGGTTCGCTCACACTGTTGATGAAGCGTAATCCACAGAGCAATTGCCTCTGTTGTCAGTGAAGATAAGTGAAGGATTAAAGGATGGGCAGAGGAGACTCTTCGGGTGAGGCAGGGAAGGGAGTGGGGGAGCTGGCTGCACCCACCTCTGCTGAAGCCCTTGACTCTTCAAGGCTGGTAGTAACCACACTGAGAGGCAATCAGAACTCTAAGGCAGAACTCAAGCCACAACTGGGGATCAGGTGAATCAGGAAAGAAAAAGAGAAACTCAAAAGAGAGCAAGCTCAACCCCTGCTAATATCTGGCAGAACCTACCAGGCTGCAGACAACTCAGCCAAGCTCATCAGTATTATTAACCCCTTAGCTCCTTTCTAATTCCTTAGTCACTCAGTTGAGCCCAATTCTTTGTGATCCTTTGAACTGTAGCCCGCCAGCTTCCTTTGTCCACGGGATTTTTTCAGGCAAGAATACGGGAGTGGGTTGCCATTTCTTCCTCTAGGGGGTCTTTCCTACTCAGAGATCAAACCCACATCTCCTGTGTCTCCTGCATTGCAGGCAGATTCTTTACCCACTTACGGAAATGTTTTCATCTGATGCCTGAGTTGCTAAGAGTCTTCTTTCCATTTAATAGAAGTTTTCCTCGCTGAATGCTATAGGCAAGTGTTATCTAATACAGCAGCTATAGCCATATGTAATTACCTAAAAAGTAGCTAGTCAGCACTGAGATAGGCTTTAAAACATACATTGGATCTCTAAGACTTAGTATAATAAAAATAATGTGAAATAGTTCATTTACTTTGACTGTCCAAATGACACCATTTTGATTATATTGACTTAAATTTTGTATTATAAAATTATATAAAATTATTAAATTGTGTATTATAAATTATGACTTCAGTTATATATTATTAAAATTAACTTTACCTGTTTCTTTTTACTTTTTTTTACAATAGTGTTAAAATATTTTATATCTGTAGCTCAAAAATATCTTTCTATTGGACAATGCTATCATAGACTTTATCCCTAAGTTTTCAGAGCTAGAAGTAGCCTGAAAGGTTATCTAGTTTACACGTATAATTTAGTTGGTGTGAAAAGCAAGACCCAGAAGGCTGATGTGCCCAGCCAAGGTCACCCAGCTAGTTAATGAGACAGGACCAGAACTAAAGTCAGGACGTCTTAGTGGGTTCCAATTTTCCACACTACTTCCTAATGCTTAACACAACTTATTATTAAATTATGGTAATTGTATTATTAAATTATTATGACAATTTTTCAAAAAAGCATCTGAAGTTTGGATGGATCTTTAAAGATCAAGGCAATGGTCCTGTGTCATTTCAAAGGTTTCATCTGATGAGAATTCCACTCTGTCCTGACAAAATGGAAAAAATATCAGTGATAGATAATTTTTATTTCTAAACAGTGCTTTAAGATACACTTTTAATAGTCATCATTTTATTGTGAATAAAACTGCTTTATAACAAAATATAAAAACACAAAAACAGCACTTGAATTTTGTGATAGAATAGTTTTTATACGTGACCTCAGAGCCAAGGTAAATAGGGCTGACCCCTTACAAAAACACAGAATCCAGTCAAGTCTGACAGCATTTCTCCTTAACTCACACCCCAGCACCTCCAGTGATGGGCACGCAAAACTGCAAAGCTCTCTTACTCTGTGTGTACCTCTCCCTCACCTCGAGGCATTAAAAGAACAAGAAAATATCTGATATCAGTCACTAATAATTGTTGGCTGGTCAATCAAATTAATACAATACGTAACAGCAGCCTCTGTGTGTGTGTGTGTGCACGCGAACACGCAGTCACTTTAGTTGTGGCTTAGTCTTGGCAACACTATTGTGGAGTGTGGCCCACCAGGCTCCTGTGTCCATGGGATTCTCCAGGCGAGAATACTAGGGTGGGTTGTTATGCCCTCCTCCAGGGGATCTTCCCAACCCAGGGATTGAACTCACATCTCTTATGTCTCCCTGCATTGGCAGGCGGGTTCTTAACCACTAGCACCATCTGGGAAGCCCCAAAGCAGTACCTATACACTAAGTATTTTCTACTTGTCGAATTTCATGAAATGATACAGGTAGAAATGAAGCAATCTTGCCCTTTAAGATAGATTCTAAACTATGGAAAAATTGAAGATAATTGTGGAAGTAAAAAAAACAACAACCACTAATTCACTCACAGGCTATACACTTACATGGACACCCTGGTACAGTCTGCTTGTGTTCCCCTAAAATTCCTATGCTAAAACCTAACCTCCAGGACTTTAGAAATAAATTCATGCTGTTGACAAGCCAGTTCTATTGCATTCCATTATAATAGCCTGAAAGGACTAAGACAGGTCCCCTGCCTTCCCTCCCCAAGTCCTGCTCCTGCAGTGGGCCACATGCATGCTGCGCTAACGTGTGTCTATGAAGACTCAGAGCGCACTGAGCGCGGTTCCAGGTGTTGGGGATACTAAGGCGAGCAAGACAGGGACGGTCCACCCCTCAGAAGCTGACCTCCCACGGCTTCTTACCTCCCATGGCTTCTTACCTCCCGTAATAACAGTCCTCCAGCATCTCTCCTTTCTATTTTGGCCTCGTGCACATGATACTCATTTCCTGATCCTACTCTCTAGGTCTTGCATGTATCTGTTCCAAATTCTGATCAGCCTGCTCCAAGACCCTCCACCATCCTGTGACCTCCTGAGAGGCCCTGGCACTCATGAGGTACAGCAGGATGAAGATTCCTCCATGGTCCATATTAGAAGACCCCCAGTATCTAGGCCTCGCTTGCCCCTAGCTGTGAAGTTGGAGGATCTTCCAAGCCTTCCTGCTCAGGCCCCAGCAGCACCTTTCCCCTCCAGTATCCCTTTCCTCCTCCCTCTGCCTGAGCACCAGGATGCCTTTATCCTAGATAATCTGTTTGTCTTGGAACCACCATTCATACTTCATCTTTACTTCCACGGCTGGCATGATCTCAGGTGGCTCTCAGCGATTTCTTCACGCTGTGGCGCCTGCTTCCTCAGCTGACATCTAAGCACAGATCCACACGCCTTCTGTGCCAGGGCATGGGATTTCTGAGAAATGCAAATACTATCACGCCTCATATTTTTCTAGCCTGCATTCTTTCATTTACTCATTCATCCTTTCATTCCACAAGGATTATTTGAAGGCCTATAATATATCAGGCACAGTCTGCGTATTTGCCATTCATAAATGAGTAGACCTTATCATTGTGCATTAACTAAAGCTCGCAATCTAGATGGCAAAATAAACCTTTTTTTCTTTTTTAATGTATGTGGATATATGCTGCTTTTCTTTCGAAATTTTATTTTTGAAAACAGTTATTTTCTAATTTATCTTTTATTTTTTAATTAATTTTTAGTGGAATATAGTTGATTTATAATATTGTGTTAGTTTCTGCTGTACAGCAAAGTGAACTGGTTATACTGATAATATTCATGTATCCACCCTGTTTTAGATTCTCTTCTCATAAAGGTCACTACAGAGTACTGAGTAGAGTTCCTGTGCTACACAGCAGGTCCTCATTAGTTATCTATTATAAATATATAGTAGTGTGTATATGTCGATCCCAATCTCCCAATTTTTCCTTCCCCCATTCCCCTTGAAAACCATGTTTGTTTTCTACATCTGTAATTCTATTTTTTTGGAAATATTGATAGGTTCATTTGTACCGTTTTTTAAGATTCCAAATAAAAGCATTATCATATGGTATTTGTCTTTCTCTGACTAACATCACTCAGTATGACACTCTCTATTTCCATCCATGTCACTGCAAATGAGAATGCCTCGTATTTGATAACAGAGGTACCATCCAATTACAAAGACAGGGCTTTTAAGGGCTTAATTTCAAACCAATATCTGCTCCTTAATTAAAACAATCTCATAAGCATTTCTCTTTTAAAAGAGTAACATTAAATATTAATTACTTGCATTGGAAGTAAACAACTGAAAGCTAATAAATTTACAAATTCAATTATCACAAAAACTATCAAATGCCCTTTTGTTTAATTGCTATGGATTCCCCTTTAGACATCATAATGGAATTAATAGAACATTCTCATAATCAATGGAAATTGATTGATTGATCAATCAGCAGAACATGGTTAGATTCTTTAACCTCCAGACATTATTATTTATGCCTAAGCAGTACCAGAGCAAGCACCTACCAAACAGGCATGAGAGCACACAACCAGGATAGAGGGAGGACATTTGGACATTATCCAAAGTTCAGTGTGGGGTGAGGTGGCTTTTGCATATATATGAAGCATGTCACCCTTGAAGGGTAAGCATTATGCTTCTCATTAATATATTATCAAGGTCTCCTCATAAGTGAAGGAAACACAGTCATCCTTCACGGATGAGCTATTTGCATTTATTCCTGAGGATTTATTAAAAATTAACACTCCATCACTTTCCACTTTTGGTACCTGCGGCACCTTTAAAACAGAAGGATAGATTTAGGCCCCAAACTTTTAAACAAATGTCCTGGTATATAAAGATCTCTAAAATAAACATGACCCCTGCCTCCACCTTAAAACTCCGCCCCACCCTGCCCCCCTGGGTTTCTGCTGCTTTATCCTTATCACCAGAACATTTTTTGTATCACATATGGGACTGATGAACTCTTAGAAAGCAGGATCTATTTTGGAGGCTGCTGCTGCTGCTGCTGCTAAGTTGCTTCAGTCCTGTCCGACAGTGCGACCCCATAGACAGCAGCCTACCAGGCTCCCCTGTCCCTGGGATTCTCCAGGCAAGAACAATGGGTTGCCATTTCCTTCTCCAATGCATGAAAGTGAAAAGTGAAAGTGAAGTCGCTCAGTCATGTCTGACTCTTCGCGACCCCATGGACTGACTGTAGCCTACCAGGCTCCTCCATCCATGGGATTTTCCAGGCAAGAGTACTGGAGTGGGTTGCCATTGCCTTCAGGAAAGGATTAATGTCATCATCGCAAATAGTCTACACTGCTAGTTTACAAAGCAACGGATCTGTTCTGTCCTGGTATATACTCACATCCTTCCATAGATCAGGGGTATGAGGCTGGAACCGACACTGTGGAAGAAGGCAAGCAGCTCCAGGATAAGGAGCTGGTCGTGGGTCTACAGGTCTCTGTCTAACCCACTGTCCATCTGGCGTAGAACCATGGCTCTGGCAGGAACCCTGAACATCTCTAGTTTAGAGTTTCAAGGAAAAGATGTTTATCTTCCCCGCTAGACTGTGAGCTTTAGTTACTGCAGAGTTGATGCTCCCCCGACAGGCTCTGCTCTCCTTATAATCTACAATGTATCTCATATTCATTAATCATCTAAACCTCTCAGAAGCAATCTTCAGTTTCATCCTGGAACTCTTAGCAAAGCAAAACGCACAATCCTTTTCATATTAACAGTATTAGCTACTGTTACTGAACCCACACTAAGTGCCAATTATTCAACAGGCCCTTTACATACATCATGGGTCCACACTCCTCCTTAGTCACTTAATGCCAGCCAGGCTGACTCTCTGCTTCAGTCTTTAAGGGACTACATGCATCTGCTGTCTCTAACTGGAACACCCTAATGCCCTCAAAGCCAACATTTCCCTCTTATTTAGATCTTAGATGAAATATCACATCTTCGGGGAAGACTTCCCATAAAAATACATTCAGTTACTACCACTTACATTCTTGTATTACTCCTACTTTTTCTTCAAAGTGCTTATTATTGAAAAGAAATAATTTTGGCAGTGAAAAAATCTTTGAATATTGTCTCTTTTCTGGGATAAGCTTTATGAGGACAGGGAAATTTCTCACTTGCCATTGTATCTCCACTGTTGGGTATGTTACTGAGCACATAGGTGCCCAATCAATAATTTTTATAAGAATATGCTCTTTTTCATCAAATTTGCACAAGAATGTAGGTAACACAGAATCTCTAATAACCAATCTTGACCTAACCAACTATATCAGTGATGCTCTCAGCTTCAAGTGATAGAAAGTATCAATTCAAAACAGTATAAATAATTCAAAAATTACTTTCCGCATACAGCAAGCAATTCAAAGGTCTGGTCATCTTCAAGGGTGGCTGACTGCAGCACAAGGCCATCATCAAGGACTCTCCTTCAGGGCATCACTCGCATTGCCATGCTCTGTATGTCAGCTTTGCCACTGGGCTGGCTCCAATCAGTGTCTCACACTTGCTTCCCCCAGTTCCAGGAGTCACATCTGAACAGGACTGTTTTGGAGACAATTGTCCAGATAGACCACCAAAGATAAGCAGAAAGTACTGGGGGCTTCTTTATCAGTAGACAGGAAATTACTTATTATCAAGCCTTTAGCAAATTAATCAGCTCCTATACCTACCTGTGTCCCAGAGAAGAAGACTGTTTTAAGTCATTTTAGGCCTATTACAAAAATATTATAGACAGGGCAGTTCCACAGAAATTTATTTCTTGCAGTTCTGTAGGCTGAGAAGTCCAACATCAAGGTGCTGGCCCACTTGGTTCCTGGTCTAGTTTCTTGGTTTGCAAGGTGAGGGCTCTCTCCATGGTCTGGTGAGGGCTACCCTCTTACTATATCCTCACATGGCAAATTAAAAGAGCTCTGGTCACTTATCCCCTTTACAAGGGTATTCGATGTCATCATGGGCAAGGGAGTTTGCCCTTTTGTGACCTCATCCAAACCCAATTATCTCCCAAAGGTCTTACTTCCAAATGGCATCTTACTCTTACTCTCCAAGTGGTGATTAGGGCTTCACTATGAAGTTTGAGAAGATGCAAATATTCAGTCCATAACACAGCCAACACAGGTCACCTGCATGATTAGGACTCTCAAATAAGACTATATCCTTTTTCTTGCCTCTTTCATTAATGACATGGACTTCCCAGGAAGCTCAATGGTAAAGAAAATACCTGCAATGCAGTAGACACGGGTTCAGTCCCTGGGTCAGGAAGATCCCCTGGAGATGAAAATGGCAACTCACTCCAGTATTCTTGCCTGGGAAATTCCATAGACAGAGGAGCCTGACAGGCTACAGTCCATGGGGTTGCAAAAGAGTCAGACATGACTTAGCAACTAAAGCACCATCGCATTAATAACATACGACTACAGATAACTTAAAAACAGCACTTCTTCAGAAAGGGATGTGATACCCCTGATGTAGGAGGGAAAGGCCAGCTGCTTACCGGGAGACTAGAGCCAGCCTTAGGAGACTAGAGCCAGGAAGGACAGTGAAACCTCTAGGGAAAGCAACACTGAGAGCGGGCTGCTGATTAGACCAGAAGTTACTTAAACCAGAACAGCAGGGTTGCCAGACAAGGGGGCAGAGCGAGAGGCAGCGGTGGACTGTACCCCAAGGGCCAGGCTTGCCAGAAATCTATTAAAGCAGTGGCCTCCAACCTTTTTGGCACCAGGGACTGGTTTTGTGAAAGAAATTCTGGCCCCCTCCCCCACGGACCAGGGTTGGGGGGTAGTGGTGACTGTGGGTTGGTGATGATTCAAGTGTATTACATTTATTGTGCACTTTATTTCTATCATTATTACATGAGCTCCATCTAAGATCATCAAGCATTAGATCCTGGAGGTTAGGGGCCCCTGTGTCAAAGGCGCTTTGCAGAGGCTCACTTATTAGTGAGCATCTCTTCCCCTCTCTCCTCATCACAGGGGAAGTGAATGCCAGGTGCCGAGAAAAGCAGCTGCTGGATATATTGATTTCTTTTGGAAGAGTCGAGATTATTGGATCTTTCACAGTTGCTTATATTCCCATTAAAACTAACCAAAGCCAATAAGGTTGGCAGAAGTACAGTATTTCATGGAGTTAAAAGTGACAGTTATGCTCTATTTCAAACAACCATGAAAATGTCGTTGGTCAAAAGGACAGGACCTCTGGCCAAGCTAGAGAAAGCATATTTCTTTTCTGAATGGCAAGAAATGAGCATTTTGAGTATCTAGTACCATCTGTACCTATGCCAGGGTTGGGAGATAGACAAGCATTTTCCTTCAGGGAACAAGCAATCTAAGTGCTTATAGGGCACACATTGACAGCTTACACTATAACACGGGCTGTGGAAGATGGCTTCCAATACCAAGGAAAACAAGTTTAACTCTTTAAAAACAATTCTTATTTATTTCTTAAGGGTTTCTATTGATTGATGTAGACCATTTTTAAAGTCTTTATCGTGTTTTTTACAATATTGCTTCTGTTGCATGTTTGGGTTTTTTGGCTGGAGGCATATGGGATCTTAGCTCTCCAATCAGAGATCAGGTCCACACCTCCAGCAGTGGAAGGAGAAGTCTTAACCACTGGACTTCTAGGGAAGGCGCCTAAAATCAGTTTTTAAATAGCTTACCTTAAAACAGCGTAAGACGGTATCAATTGCAGAGTTCTGATCACTAGTATTGCGTAACTCTAATGTAAGCTGGTTGCACCAGAAAAGCTTCATGTAAAAGAAGATGCTAAAAGAGTGACTATGGTTCAGATCAAAGAAGCACCTTATGTTCTGGCCACCTCTTCTCTCCACTACTGTCCTTTCTTCTTATTTAATGGGATACTTATTGAGTTCAGAGTATGTTCATTAAGGAAACAGGAAGTAAATATGTGTCCTTCTCTCCCTATCAGAATGTCTTAACAGCCCTCAAATTAAGTATTCTTTGGATGGGAAAACATAACCAGAAAACTGCTTCAAGTTAATGGAAACAATCTCATCTGCAGCCTAATAACACATGTAAACCAGCATGCACTAGGCCGTAGAAAGAATGAGACCCTCAAGAGGGCAGAAGAGAGGAAACACAGCGCTCTCCACTTTCTTCAACTGCAAAGAATCAGCAGACCTTGTGGCAAACTATTTGCTGTGTTTAATAAGCATGCCAGCGCAAATGTGCTAAACACATTAATACAGCAAAGTCATAATCACTGGGTTCAATGTCAAGCACCATTTAAATCCACCGATTAAATCAACTGATGATAGTAAACCTATTTTATTAGAAGTACTGTCTGAAAGAGAAAGCAAAATTTAGGGGAAACTGTAATTTTACTCTTTCCTTGCAGGAAAGGAAATCTATTAACTACATGAATTCCATGAATGGCTTAACTACTTTTCTTTGCTAGGGACCTGGTGCAAGCTAACCTCTTCTCATTTAGAGAAAAACAATCTATCTTGTTCTGTAGGCTAAGGGTAGTGAGTTTGTCTGTGGATGGAATGATGTTTCTGTATGAAGTCTGGGTGATAAGAGGAAGGACGTGTTCTTTGACGGTGCAGGAGTCCATGCCAGGTACCTCAGCTGTGTTGATGATGAAAGTTCAGAAGCCTGGTGCTACCGAGGAAGTTTCTGATACCATTTTGTCAGATTCTGAGCCAATGTGAGGTTACCTCAATGTTGTCTTATAATATAGCACCAACCCCTCGCCTTCAGCAAAACCAAGTTTCCTGCCAACTTAGAAATGAGGGCACCAGGACCCTCACAGAGCAGCAGCTATGATGTGACATCAATCCCACCCTTCAGGGGCATCAGCAGAATGGGGATGCTGAGAAGGGTTCACAAAAAAGCATGACAACTATTCAGTTAAGTTCTTATCATTCATGGGTTTTCAATACATTTACAAGAAAAAAAACATATTTATCGGGTTGGCTAAAAACTTCATCTGGTTTTAAGTAAAAATAAAAGGCACATTTTTCATTTCACCAAGAATTTTATCAAACAATGTATTCACTAACCAAATGAACTTATAGCTAACCCAATACTTTCCAGAGTGCATTGTACAAGGTCTTATACAACTCATTTCAACATCAGAATGCAATTTATCAGTATCCAAATAAAAAGAAATCCAGCTGAGGTAGAAGTTAGGAGCTCTACAAAGCAAAGGAAATCATCAACAAAATGAAAAGGAATATATTAATAACATACTGAATGGGAGAAAATATTTGAAAATTACATATCTGATAAGGGGTCAATTTCTAAAATATAGAAAGAACATATACAACACAAAGGAAAAAGTACTCAGTTAAATAATGGGCAAAAGACCTGAAAGAAGTTTTGTCCAACTCTTTGTGACCCCCATGGACAGTAAGTAACCCACCAGGTTCCTCTGTCCATGGAGTTCTCCAGGCAAGAATACTGGAGTGGGTTGCAATTTCCTCCTCCAGGGGATCTTCCAGACTCAGGGATTGAACTCAGGTCTTCTGCATTGCAGGCAGAATCTTTACTGACTGAGCCACCAGGAGATCCCAAAGGAAATCATCAACAAAATGAAAAGGTATTAATAACCCACTGAATGAGAGAAAATATTTGCAAATTGCATATCTGATAAGGGGTCAATTTCTAAAATATAGAAAGGACATATACATACACACAACACATACAACACAACAGAAAAAAAAAAAAAAACTCAGTTAAATACTGGCCAAAGATCTGAACAGACACTTTTTTTCCAAAAAAAAAAAAAAAAAAGTAGGGATGATCCATAGGCACACAAAAAGGTGTTCAGCATCACTCATCATCAGGGAAATGTGAATCAAAACCACAATGAGATATTACCTCACATTTGTTACAATGGCAGCTGTAAAAAGATAAATGATAACAAGCAGTGATAAGGATGCGGAGAAAAGAGAACTCATGCACACTTAGGGAGAATGTAAACCATTATATAACGCAGTATCACAGTTTCTCAAAAAAATTAAAAATAAAACTATACTGTGAGAGTAGGACCATAAAGGAAGCTGAGTGCCAAAGAATTGATGCTTTTGAACTGTGGTGTTGGAGAAGACTCTTGAGAGTCCCTTGGACTGCAAGGAGACCCAACCAGTCCATCCTAAATGAAATCAGTCCTGAATCAGAACTGACGCTGAAGCTTCAATACTCTGACCATCTGATGTGAAGAACTGACTCATTGGAAAAGACTCTGATGCTGGGAATGATTGAAGGCAGGAGAAGGGGATGACAGAGGATGAGATGGTTGGGTGGCATCACCGACTCTATGGACATGGGTTTGAGCAAGCTCTGGGAGTTGATGATGGACAGGGAACCCTGGCGTGCTGCTGTCCATGGGGTCACAAAGAGTTGAACATGACTGAGCGACTGAACTGATGATTCAGCAGTCTCATTTCCAGGTATTTCTCCAAAGGAAACAGAAACACTACCTTAAAGAGATATATGTGCTTCCACGTGCAGGACTGTGCACAACTGCCAAGACGTGGAGGCAACCTCAGGGCCCACCAACAGAGGAGCAGGCAGAGAAAATGTGATACACACATACACACAGAGAGAATGTGATTTACCATAAACAGAAGACATATTATTATTTGTGAAAATATTGGTGGACCTTGAGGGTGTTGGAGGCTTCCCTGGTGGCTCAAAGAGTAAAGAATATGCCTGCAGTGTCGGAGACAAGGGTTCGATCCCTGGGTAGAGGAGATCTCCTGGAGGAGGGCATGGCAATCCACTGCAGTATTCTTGCCTAGAGAATCCCATGGACAGAGGAGCCTGGCAGGCTACAGGCCATGGGGTCGCAAAGAGTTGGACAAGACTGAGTGACTAACACTTTCTTTCACTAAGGGTATTACTTTCAGTGAAATAATCCAGAAAAGAAAAAGACAAATGCTATATAATCACACTTACAATGGGAATTCAAAAAAAAAAAAAAAAAAAAAAGCCGTCCAAACTCATGGATTCAGGGAACAGATTGGTGGTTGCCAGAGGCAGGGATCAGGAGTGAATAAAATGGGCAAGGTGAGGGTTAAAAGATGCAAACTTCCATCGCAAGATAAATAAGTCCTGGGGATGTAATATGCTTGATGACTACAGTTAATAATACCGTATTGTATATTTGAAAGCTGCTAAGAGAATAGATCTTAAAAGTTCTCAAGAAAGAATAATTGTAATTATCTGAGGTGATAGATGCTAACTAGGCTTATTGTAGTAATCATTTCACAACATATAAAAGTACTGAATCATTATTTTGTGCACCTGAAACTAATATTCTATGACAATTATATCTCAATTTAAAAAAAATAGGTAATTAGTTCCAGTGTCTGAACTCTTACCATCCAGACCATAACATTCCTACATCTTCAGAAAAAGCCAATCAGTAAAGGTAATTTAGAAAAATAAGAGGTGGAGAGGTTATGGAAAGCTTTTTGGAAAAGAACATTTTATTTGAACCTTAGTGAGTAGGGTTTCCCTAGTGGCTCAGTGGTAAAGAGTCCGCGTGCCAATGCAGGAGATGCAGGACATGGAAGTTCAGTCCCTGAGTCAAGAAGATCCCCTGGAGGAGGAAATGGCAACCTACTCCAGGATTCTTGCCTGGAGAATCCCCATGGACAGAGGAGCCTGGGGGGCTACAGTCCACAGTGCACGAAGAGTCAGACACAACTGAAGCGACTTAGGACACACACACGCACGCACAAGGGAGTCTTTACCTCTACATTGGTTTAAAGGGAAAATCTTTGTACAAGAAATCTGCCAACTGTAACTGTGCAGATCCAAGTTTTCAGCCTTACTTTGTCTCAGTTGGATTACTTATTAGGCGTGTTCTTTCTTCAGCTCGCCAAGTCATACATATTCTGTAACGCTGGCTTTTCTTACTAGCAAAGAGAACAGCATAGAGCCTTACCCCCAAAAAGCATTTTTAGGTCTGAATGACTTACTTCAGAGTTCACTTTTAATTAAAATTGATTCCCTGCTTAAACAGAGACATATTTTTCTTACTTCGCTTAATGCTTGAACAGAATGAGGGCTTATATTATTTTGCTTTCACATCAGTTATTGAAGTTACATGACTTGTAGCAAAAATGTATACTTTTATTCCCAAAGATTAACAAACAACAAAATGTAAATTTGATATGATCGAGTATTGACATGTATGTGTGGGGAAATGAGTATTTTTATGCTCTTTGTGTAACACAGCTATTTCTATATGAAAGTAGCTTTCTTATTTTCTATTTATCAACCCACCTTTATGATCCCAGGTGGGCTTCCCCAGTGGCTCAGCAGTAAAGAATCCACCTGCAATGCAGAAAATGCAGGAGATGTAACCCAAACGTGGGTTCAATCCGTGGGTTGGAAGATCCCCTGGAGGAGGGCATGGCAACCTACTCCACTACTCCCGCCAAGAAAATCCCATGGACAGAGGAGCCTGGCGGGCTACCGTCCACAGTGCTGCCAAGAGTCGGACATGACTGAAGCGACTGAGCACCTTATGATTCCGGATAACTTGAGGTCAAGAGAAGAGAGTAAGAACAAGCCACTAGATGAGAAAAGTGTCAATTCCCACTCTAACTCTGAGTTTCAGAATTGCATGATCCTAGGCAAGAAAATAAAACGTGTCTGAGGTTTCTCACCTCCTAGAGGAATATCTCAAGGGTGTGCTGACTTGTACAGGCTCACGAGAGGCAATGGTTAATATTCAGGGCATTTGAGAGAAGGCTGTTAAAATGCTAGAAGTAGGAAGTCAGCCAGGGTGGAAACAGTTATATTCCAAATATTAGCAAGTGACACAAATCAGGGTTCATTTGGATTTTGTAGAGAGCAAGGTTAACAACATGCCACTTGAGGATATCACAAGGAATGGTATTCCACACATTGTAAAAATGACATTAGACTGTCCGAAAAGGTCAAACTCGGAGTCGGTAAGGTAAATTAAAATAAGGCAAATAACTTTATATTATTTACTGTTTGAATTATTACATCATTCCTTCTATATTAAAAAGTAATACAAACTACATTTATGGAGAATTTAACCAAGTAGAGCCATTGTTCTCCAGGTTTTTAATGCTTTTTGAAAAGGTGATTCTCCTAAATACTTATGAGATAGTTATTAATATTATACATGCGATAGCTAAGAATTGAGACTCCAAGAAGGAGAACTGGTCACAAGCACATATGAGTAAAGCCAGGACTGCACCTGGGGTCATCCAAGCCCAAGGCCCTGGCTCTTTTAACCAGGTCACTCCATTTCTGTTACTAAGACAATGGAGGACCAGTCTAATCATCTACTAAGATTCAGTAACACTGTGCTGTGCTGAGCTTAGTCGCTCAGCCGTGGCTGACTCTTTGTGACCCCATGGACTGTAGTCCGCCAGGCTCCTCTGTCCCTGGGATTCTCCATGCCAGAATACTGGAGTGGGTTGCCATGCCCTCCTCCAGGGGATCTTTCCAACCCAGGGATCGAACTCAGGTCTCCTGCATTACAGGTAGATTCTTTACCGTCTGAGCCACCAGGGAATCTAATGTTTCCTAACAAGGCAAGGATAAACACTGTAATGTCAAAGCCAAGCTCACACCTTTCACTTCCACTTTCTCTTTCCCATCTAAGTTATCATTAGCAACACCAGCTTGTTGTGATATAAAATAAATGAGGTGGAAAATGCCTCCACTCCCTTCCTCCCTTTCCCAACTTCTGGAAGAGTGGGCTGACTCCAGCTATGGGAAATGAGTTCTCAGTTTCAGACAGGAATGGGTGATTACCCCTTGACCGCCCCACTCTGTAACCACAAAGAAAGCTCCCATCATTTCACTCGTATTTGCAAATGCAATCATCCTCTTTGTACCATACATTCCCATTATCTTTCTTCAGGATCATAGCTTTAGAAGGATGTGGAACATTTTCCGAAACAAATATTTACATCCAGCAAAACAGCACAACCTTGGCTGCTGCACTTGAGCCGTGTGGTAATGTTTCAGAGAGGAGTTCTGGGAAGCCAGAGCACAGACTGATGGGAGGAGACCTTGGGTGGCTCTCTTTAGCCCGCCTTCCAGAGACCATCTGCCGAACATCACCAGTCACAGTACATGAATCCACGTTAGCCAAGGCCATGTTCTTGCATGAGTTTGACATTCACCCTGACAACTAAGAATGGCCCCTGGCGGGCTGGGCAGGAAACAGGGAAGACTCCCTTGCAGCAGTGAAGTGTCCAGGCAGATACGATGCCCAGTTATCATATCTGGAAAATTCCAACAGTGGCAGGAGTTATTTTTCTTAGGAAATTAATCAGGATTGTGAGCCTGTGTTGATGGATCTATCCAAGATGCCCCCTCTGCTTGGGGCAAAAGACCCTCCTTTTCTAGGAGCTTCTCGATGTCAGCCAAAGCGTTCGGAGGAAGCGACAGGCAGAGTTCCTGAGGATCAGTGCTTTTGCCTCTTTAAGATGCAGTGAGTATTTTTATAGCTTTAAATGCTTCTAGTAAGTATACCACACTTCAAAAGAGTGAAATTAAGTTCACAAAGAAAGGTTGGGTGGAGGGGGTAAGGAGTAAGATGTAGTTCTGGCAACGTTCAAAAATAACACAAAAATAATAATCACGTGACCACAAAACACTTGACTCTTCTAACACTTCTAGAAATACCAGATTTAAAACATCACACTTTAAAATAGTAGGTCCAATTTTTGGACCCACAACGAGCTATTCAAATCATCACCAGAGGAGGCGCAGCATTGTTTTCCTTTAGGGGCCACAGGTGTGTACGTGTGTGCTAAGTCTCATCAGGCATATCTGACTCTGTGACCCTATGGACTGTAGCCCACCCGGTTCCTGTGTCCACACTGAGGAGAATACTGGAGTGGTTTGCCATGCCCTCCTTCAGGGGATCTTCTCGACCCTGGAATAGAACCCATGTCGCCTACGTCTCCTACATTACAGGTGGATCCTTCACCAGCTGAGCCGTCAGGGAAGCCTGGGGGCCAGAGGTAGGCAAGCAGTTGACAAAACTACATTTGAACAAAAAGATGGTTTCTTTCCTTTTATGCTTCGGCTTGTATATGCCAAGAAGTCCTGTCTTTGAGTGAATGAGTAAAAGTAGCTCAGTCATGTCCGACTCTTTGCGACCCCATGGACTGTACAATCCATGGACTTCTGCAGGCCAGAATGTCGGAGTGGGTAGCCTTTCTGTTCTCCAGGGGATCTTCCCAACCCAGGGACTGAACCCAGGTCTCCCACACTTCAGGCAGATTCTTTACTGTCTGAGCCACCAGGGAAGCCCCAAAAGTACATGTTTATAGGCAAAAATACTTTTCTCCTTATTTACCATGGGCTTCCCTTGTGGCTCAGCTGGTAAAGAATCTGCCTGCAGTGTGGGAGACCTGGGTTCGATCCCTGGGTCGGGAAGATCCCCTGGAGAAGGAAATGGCAACCCACTCCAGTATTCTTGCCTGGAGAATCCCATGGACAGAGGAGCCTAGTGGGCTACAGCCCATGGGATTGCAAAGAGTAGGATCCGACTAAGCACACACAGCACGCACTATTTAAAATGTGCCTTAGCTTTATTTGTCTGCTCAGAATAAATCACACAGGCATAAATGGGCACCCAGGAGAAAGATCTGGCATCTGTTCATTCCAGTTCCTAACCCTGATCCTAATATCACCCTGAGGCTGGGGATTATTCAGAAAAAGTGATGAGCCCATGATGGACTTTTAATAAATAGCAAGTGAATGATAAAACAAAGGGAATGGCAGAATTTCCTGAATAATTGTTTAAATTCAAAAGAAGAGAAATTTTCTTCCAGATACAAATCTGTCTTCTCCAGGCATAAAACTAGATGCTATTTATCTTGACAGAAGGGGAAACTGTGCTCATTTTGCTGATAGTCGGCAAAATTCTGTTTTCAATTACTGATGTCCATAAGAACAATTCAACATATTTACTTCATACTTAGTAGAAATACAGATGGATAATGCCCTCACAAAGCCTTAAGGACACCTACCGTACAGCACCCAGAGTCACAGGAATACATGAAATAAGGTATGATTTGTAAATTGGCCAAACACGTCTTCATTCATTCTTTATTTATTCAACAAGCATCTATTGAGTTTTGTTTGCCAGGAAATGTTCCAGGTGCTTGGGGTGCCTCAGCGAATAAGAAAGTGGTGGTATCTGCTAGCCTGGAGTTTACATTGTCAGCAAACAGGAGATAGATAATAAATGATAAACAAAATAAATAAATTATGTAATGTATTGGACAGTGGTATGTGCTATGGAAAAGGAATAAGTACAGCAAGAGGAGGAGTATTTGCTTTGGAGGGGTGATGTAAAGAAGAGTGGCCTGGTAGGCCAGGGAAAGGTGACATTTAAGCACTGACTTAAAGGAAGGGAAAGGCCGAGGAGAAAGGGAGAGATATACCCAACTTAATGCAGAGTTCCAGAGAACAGCAAGGAGAGATAAGAAGGCCTTCTGAAATGAGTAGTGCAGAGAAATAGAGGAAAACTACAGAGTGGGAAAGACTGGAGATCGCGTCAAGAAAACTAGAGATATCAAGGGAACATTTCATGGAAGGATGGGTACCACAAAGGACAGATGCAGTAAGGACCTAACAGACGCAGAAGAGATGAAGAGATGGCGTGAATACACAAATGAACGACACAGAAAAAGGTCTTAACGACCCAGATATCCACGATGGTGTTGTAGATAGGAGGGAAAAAGTAGAAGC
The DNA here is from genome assembly GCF_016772045.2 of Ovis aries. Taxonomy (NCBI): domain Eukaryota; kingdom Metazoa; phylum Chordata; class Mammalia; order Artiodactyla; family Bovidae; genus Ovis; species Ovis aries. The sequence continues at coordinate 51,843,308 of NC_056076.1, read as the reverse complement.
AATGATTTTTTTTTTTGCTTGGGCTCCAAAATTACTGTGGAGAAGGCAATGGCAACCCACTCCAGCACTCTTGCCTGGAAAATCCCATGGACGGAGGAGCCTGGTAGGCTGTAGTCCATGGGGTCGCTGAGGGTCGGACACGACTGAGCAACTTCACTTTGACTTTTCCCTTTCATGCACTGGAGAAGGAAATGGCAACCTACTCCAGTGTTCTTGCCTGGAGAATCCCAGGGACGGGGGAGCCTGGTGGGCTGCCGTCTATGGGGTCGCACAGAGTCGGACACAACTTAAGTGACTTAGCAGCAGCAAAATTACTGTGGAAAATAACTGCAGCCGTAAAATTAAAAGACGCTTGCTCCTTGGAAGAAAAGCTATGAAAAACTTAGACAGCATATTAAAAGCAGAGACATCACTTTGCTGACAAAGGACCATATAGTCAAAGCTATGATTTTTCCCAGTAGTCATGTACGGATGTGAGAGTTGGACCATAAGGAAGTATGAGCACCAAAGAATTGTTTATTTTACATTGTGGTGCTGCAGAAGACTTGTGAGAGTTCGCTGGACTGCAAGGAGATCAAACCAGTCCGTCCTAGAGGAAATCAACCCTGAATATTCACTGGAAGGACTGATGCTGAAGCTGAAGCTCCGATACTTTGGCCATCTGAGGTGAGGAGCCAACTCACTGGAAAAGACCCTGACGCTGGGAGAGTGATGGCGAAAGCAGAAGGGGGAGGCAGAGGATGACATGGTTAGACAGCACCACCGACTCAGTGGACGTGAATCTGAGCAAACTCCGGGAGACAGTGGAGGATAGAGCACACCTGGTGTGCATAGTCTGAGGCTGCAAAGAGATCAGATCCAGGGACTGAACAGCAGCTAAGAGAGGGGAGTGAAGAGGGACCTGGGCAGTGGAGAAAAGTGCAGGAGTCTAGGAAAGCAGTGCTTCTGCCAAGGTCAAGGGACAGTAAGGAGGCTAAAGGTGGCTTTAGCAGAGGAAAACATGGATATCTGAGGTCAGGGGGGTCGTGGAGGCGGGGTGGAGATTGGGCAGGCAGATTAAACAGGGTTTACTGGTCACTGTAAAGACTTTGGCTTACTGTCTCACTGAAATGTCACTGCAAGCGTTTGCATAGAGAATGATATAATTTTAGTTTGTTTTAGACAGATCACACATGTTGAGAACAGATTATCAGCAAGTATAGAAACAGGTAGACCATTTAGGAAGCGAGACCAGATACCCAGGTTAGGTGGGGAGGAGCTGGAACCCAAGCAGCCTAAGGAAAGGTGGTGAAAACAGGTCAGACCACAGATGTTTTGAAGAAAGAGCCGACAGGGATCCCTGACAGATGCAGGGAGTGAGGGACAGGGAAGAATAAAGGGTGAGTCAGGTGTTTTGAAGGAGAGGGTTTTACTGACTGAGACAGAAGGGTTCCCAAGTGAGGATCAGGAGAGGAGGATGAGGAGTGTTAGGATGGGGTCTCCGGGGAGGAAAAGGCCGCCTCAGATCTCGAAGTACAGAGAGCATAACTGCTCAGAGAACAGGGGCCCAGCTGCCTAAGACGGGCTCCTGCTCAGGGACCGAGGACACCAGAGCCAGCAAGACAGACCCAGATCTCCTAACAGGCAGCTCTGCCTCTGAGACCCCCGTTGGGTCTGCTAATGATTTCTTAGGGCTCCACTGCGGTCTAAGAGCTGTCCTGGCCTAGCTTCATCTCCTCCTTCCTCCACAGGGCCTGCCCTGCACACTGAAGGCGCTCCCACCATCCCCCAGTTCCCTCTTTCTTCTTTCATTTGTGTTTTCTCAGTAAGCCTTCTGCCTTTCTCCTTCCACCTAACTCTCTGCTTCTCCGGAAACCAGAAGTAACTCAGGGTATTACAGTGAGCAGGTTGGGAAGGTAGAAGGCGGGAATTGGAGAGAACAGAGAGCTCTGAGTTCGTGGAGCTGCAAGTCCTGGTCATTACAGTGTCTAGGATGTGTTCGCAGAATGAAAAGCTGAGTGAAGGTGAAGGACAAGATCACTGTTGACGAATCCAAGATACTAAAGGCCAGCAGACGGGAATAATCATGTTTGTATGTTCCGAGCTTGCAAATAGTACAGTGAGCCAGGAACAATCAAAAATGAGGAGGGAAATGATATAAGATCCATAGATGAAACCACAGTGAGGAATAGAGGCTGATGTAATCTAATGACACGATAGTCCCAGCTAAAACGCCTGGCGGGGTGGGGGCAAAGGAAGGAGAATGGACTGATGAGACAGGAAGTAGCGAAGAACCCACCTCGGCTGGAATCACAGGAGAGTCAAGCCAGGGGACAGATAGGGAAAGGCAGCAGCTCCACCTTGAGAGTGTTTCCAAAGAGGCAGTATCTTTGGAAGGGAGCCAGTTCTTTTAGCAAGGGTTCTTAGGGGGGATGATTTTACACCACCCAGCTTCCCTCCCCCAGGGGCGGCTGGCAAGGTCTGGAGGTGGGGAATTTTATCCACCTGCCCCCAGTGGATAAAAGCCAGGTATGCTATGAAATATTCCACCACTCACAGGACAGCCTCCCCCCGCGAGGAACTGTCTGGGCCAAATGTCCACAGTGTTGAGGTTGGAAAACCCTTTATTGGAAGAAATAAGGTGCAAGGAAGTTCAGAGAAGGGGTTGTGGAGACAGAGGATTTTTGCTAGGCCTGCATTCTGAGTTACTGAGGGCACAGAGGGAGGGGTTTAAGAGTTGAGCAGAATGGAAAAAAAGAGAGAATAGGCCAGGTGCAAACCCTTATGGAAATCAGAGTTTGGAGACAAGAAGCCCCGGATTCCGTGTGCTGACCGATATCCAAGAGACGATGTGTGTGCTGGTGAGGGCTGCAGAGATGAGTTTCTGTCGGTCTCTCTTCCTCCTTGATGATGATGGTGAGAGGCAAAGATCATGTGGACTGAGGTCTCCCTGGCAGGAGAACTAACTTGAACCCCTGCCTGGAAATGACAAGCACACGTGAAGTGTGTGCGGTGTCCTGGCTCATGCTGACAGCTCATCTCTTCTCTCCTCTCTGCGTCTTCCTTTTTTTTTATTTTTATTTTTATTATAGTCCTCACTAGCAGTCAGCTTCAAGTCCTCATATTTGCTCAGAAGCCCTACCAGAATCTATGATAGCAGTATCCCTGACAAGAACCATTACTTTTTCCCCTAATTTCTCCCTACATGCACACACACACACACACCCACACCCCCCCCACACACACACACACACACACGACTACCAAGATACGCCTGCTAGCCATTCCATTACCTCAGGGGTTTGATAAATCAAATTAGTGGCTGCATTAACTACTGCCCCTATATTAATATGTTAAAAATACCAGAATGTAATGAATCTGAACAAAGGATTTCAATATTTTAAGGAATCATTACCATTCGGATTTCAGACACGGAAGCAGAACTACTCTTAGAGACACTGTCCAATCAGTCTACCCAGGCGGCCAATTCCGTTCAAAAAGTGAACATGTTAGTCGCTCAGGCGAGTCTGACTCTGAGAAGCTATGGACTATGGTCCACCAGGCTCCTCTGTCCATGGAATTCTCCAGACAAGAATATTAGAGTGGGTAGCCATTTCCTTCTCTAGGGGATCTTCCTGACCTAGGGATTGAGCCTGGGTCTCCTACATCTCAGGCAGATTCTTTACTGTCTGAGCCACTGGCCTTAAAGAAGGCACAGATCTTGATTAATGTAGTTACTTTCCCATGGCTGAAAGACTCTGCCAAGACAAATCCAAGGAAACACTCAGATACACCCTGAGAAGAGCTGCGTCTCCTACGTCGCTCTTTGCTTTTGCTCCCATTTAGCTTTCCTCATGGATCACAGGCTGTCACTACTGTGACTTGGTCTGTGCATCCTCTCCGCAGTCCTGATTCTCGTGTAGCGCAAGATTCATCTCCTTACCTGACAACACCCCCTCTTACCAGTTTCCTCCCCTCTTTTCCTGCCCTCTTGCCCACTAACTAGTGAGATACGGCTTCGGCTTCTCTGTGCTCCCAAGGCACCCAATGCATTGATTCTCCTTTTAGTTACCATTTCCCCTAAATTTATTGTTGGTTTACTTAATTCTTGCCCCAAATAGGCTCTGAGCGCTGTAGAAGCAGGGACCATGGGTTTAGTTTAGCCTTAGTCACTCCGTTGTGTCTGACTCTTTGTGACCCCATGGACTGTAGCCCACAGGCTCCTCTGTCCATGGGATTCTCCAGGCAAGAATCCTGGAGTGGGTAGCCATTCCCTTCTGCAGGGGATCTTCCCAACCCAGGGATCAAACCCAGGTCTGATCTGCTTTGCAGGCAGATTCTCTATCATCTGACCTATACGGAAGCGCCTACCCATCTTCAATAGGAGCAGACTTACAACAATGTGTGTAACACAAATACTTGCTAAATTAGTGAATAAATGGCAGGATGGATGAGCAGATGAGTAACTTTCGCGTTTATAAAAAGTTCACAGGTCTCTAACACTGAGGCCTTTTTGTGAATGACTGAAGTACTGGAGTTTTGAATTGTCATCTTGTATTACTTTTTTTTCCCGTCTTTTACTGTCATGCAGCCAACTGTTGCCATTGATTGTCTTGCCTGTTTCTAAACCAGGGGTGCCTACAGGTTCAGTATCTTGTTTATTTCTATTCTGCTGTGAGACTGTGGTCAGTTTATTAAAGTTGCGTGCAAGTAGATAATCTAAGGACTCTGAAAACACTTAATGAAACTAGCACATGATTTTTAAAAGTCAGTCTTGTCTCTCAGACGCCCTTTTGCTTCTTGCGTGGTGTTGTCTGTGCTCCTGATGGCTGAGGTCATGGGATGAAAGATACATTATCACACCCACAGCCATGCTGGTTAGAGACTGAGATGCTAGGGGCATCCTGGCCTAGGGGTGTCACCTCAAAGGTGAGAATGCTGTTTAAACTTCGCTGCATACTCTTCAGTGTCTCATATATTCCTCTCACATTTCTTAAGAATTCAATAAAAACCCTTGTCGGCAAGTATTTTAAAACGCTGCTTCCACTCAGTCACAACAACTTAATATACAGGGAAAATTCCTTGATGCCTTCTAACCTATTTTCCTTTGCTTTCACGGTAAGGCAAGACAGATGGTTGAAACACAACTTTTAAAGGAAAGGCTATAATTCAACTTCCAGCTCTATCACTTAACTAGGTAAATAGATACTGGGGGTAAAATCTTTTCGCTTTTGAGGCTCAACTTTCTACAGAAATGGGGATAATGGAAAAACTTAATTCCCAGGATTTAGATACGAACCGAGTGTCCTACTCTATTAAGACCACCATGGTTAAGGTCCAGTGGTTAAGACTCTGCACTTTCAACCCAGGGGGCACAAATTCAGTCTCCAGTGGCAGAACTAAGATCCCATGTGCTGCACAGTGCAGCTAAAACAAAACAAAACAGAAAGCCATGGTGAGCTATGACACGTCGCAAGCGAAGCATTTCTAAATTAGAAGCGAAGGAGAAGACAAAGAGGCCAGGGAGTTACCTCAGTGCAGAGATTTGGAAAGAGCTGATGTGTGGGGGATATGAGGAAGCAGAAGACATATTTGCTAAACCCAAGGATTATACAATCTATTTGCAGAAACAAGAGTTCTATGTAAGAAACAATTAGTGAACACTACCAGATAATATATACAATCAACGGAGAAACTGCATGGCACAGAATATTAACCACTTTAGGACTTTAGAGAAGGGAGGCATGTGTGAGCTGAATAGATTAAGGACAACATCTTAGAGATATTACACTCCATTTTTAAACCTTATAGGACTCCTAAGCCATCTCTAGTGCCAACTTCATTTTTTAAGAGATGAAGAACCCAAGAGTTCATCTTACTTCTAGAAGAATCCAATCCTCAAGAGTTATAGGATTTGATCAATAGCCAAAGAAAGGTTCCATGCCCTTCATCATCCAGGCCTCCTACCTCTCCCCACTTGCAGGAGAACAAAAGCAAGAATGGGACATATAGGTAATAAGACACTGTGATAAGCCAGTGCATGGACCAGGGGGTGAGCACAGAGGAGCTGGGGCAGACAGGGAAGCTGTAGCCAGACTCCACTGGGCCAGTGAATAGCTCTAGAGACCAAGGTCAGGAGACACACCGTATGATTCTCTCCGAGCTGTCTGGGACTATAAGGTGTCACCTCAGCCTTCTCTTGGAAAGAGACCAGCTGTCTTGGTCCTGCTTCTGTGGGGCAGTGACAGAAGGTTTGGGCTCAAAGTCTCTCTTGCAGTGTTCTTTGGGGCCATGACGTTATAACTGTCTCCATCTCTTTCTCCTCTTCCTTCCTTCCTCCTCTTCTCCCTTCTTCCTGTGTATCTCTCAGGCACTGTTTATTCTGCCTATTCAATGTGCCAGACTTAGACTCTAACTCACATAACCATACACTTGACATGACCCTCCCCATAGCTCCACACACCATGTAACCTGAAAGAAAATTATGATTCAGTTTAGGGCAAAACCAATGCCATTGTTTTATCCAACGAGATGTCCCTCAGCACAAAATCCCTCAAGCTTCATGGGAAGGTACTCAGTCTTCATCTCTTTTCCCTAAATAGTCAAATGTATAACACTCTACATGGAGCAAGGCATTTTCCCTGACTTCTTCATGGGAATCACTTTGTGTGCAGAAGCATCAGATTTAATTATCCATATCATTGTCTTGGCCTGCATGGCTACAACTGTTGTTAATGATCATAAAATTACCTACTTCTTTGATATAAATTTGGTCACACTTATGCAGTTCCAATCATACATCAACCAAGTACACTAAAATATAATTTTTTCTTAACGAAATTCACATCCTACTTAAGACCAATTAAAACACACACACACACACACACACACTTCTGAAATGTAAATGACTGAACATCCTAGCTATTATCCAAATTAAGAAAATGCTTCAAAGAGGAAATAAGGTGACTCTAAATAAATGATGTGTTTATTTTCTTTACTGTGTATTTTGATCTAGGTCTCTATTTGGGGTGATATGTGTGCTGTTTTTAAGATACAAACTGAACTAGTCATGGATCTTTCCATTAATAGGTGGGAGAATGGCCTTGAGACAGAGGACACAGGACTCATCACAACCAAGCCAGCACAGCAGGGCTGAATCTTGCCTACTGGTGTGAGAGTGAAATTGCAGGCTACCCCTGAGAAGCCTAAAGTCAAAGTGAGTGAAAGTCAAAGTCGGTCAGTCGTGTCCGATTCTTTGTGACCCCACGGACTATACAGTCCATGGAACTCTCCAGGCCAGAATATTGGAATGGGTAACCTCTCCCTTCTCCAGGGAATCGTCCCAACCCAGGGATTAAACCCAGGTCTCCTGCATTGCGGGTGGATTCTTTGCCAGCTGAGCCACAAGGGAAGCCCAAGAATACTGGAGTGGGTAGCCTATCCCTTCTCCAGGGGATCTTCCTGACCCAGGAATCAAACGGGAGTCTCCAGCTTTTCAGGTGATTCTTTACCAACTGAGCTATGAGGAGCCTATGAAGTCCTTAAACCTCAGAAAAGGAAGTTTCCTGCTGAAATCTCTTAAAAATCAACGCCACTTTGCACTCACTCTCCATGCTGTTCTGGAATTGCCAGGACAGTAACACCCCATACATTTTAAATTTTAGAAATCAAACTTTTAAACATTTCACCTTCCAGTATACATACCTTTAAAGATTTTTTTTTTTAATGTGGACCATTTTTAAAGTCTTTATTGAATTTGTTAAAATATTGCTTCTGCTGTTTATGTTCTGGTTTTTTGGCCAGGAGGCATGTGTGATCATAGCTTCCCAACTAGGGATTGAGCCTGGACCCCCTGCATTGGAATTTGAAATCTTAACTACTGGACTGCCAGTGAAGTTCTTTCAGTATACATTTCTAAAAGATAAGGATTCCCTTACCTTCATTTTTTTTTTAACATGGCTACAATATCTTTGTTATACAGAATAAAAGTTTTCAAATGTGTTAATATCAAATACCTTGTAAAATATTTAAATTTCTAATTATGCATTAAATATCAATTCCTACTTAATGTTTATTTCATTGAATTAAGAGCCAAATAAGACCTAGTCATTAACATGATTTTTCATTCTTTTAATATTTTAAACCAACTGCACAGAGGTTTAATTTACATACCATAATATTTATCTATTGCAGTTGTATGCTGATGACTTAAGCAACTTTACATTGTCTCTTTTAATCTGTGGGTTTACCCTTTACTTCTGTTTCCTTTACTTTATTGTTGTAGAAACTAGGTCATTTGTCCCACCATTTCCAGATTTTTTTTTTATCTTACTGAGTTTATCCTCTGTATAGTTTTTCCATTTTTCTGTTTTTCATTGTTTTTAATTTACCATTTAATTTTTTATAAATTTAGTTTTATAAATCATATTAAAATGATTTTTATAGTTTTCAGTAAACTCATTATTTACCATAAATTGATAGTTGGCACCACTGGTATGAAGTATCTGTAGCTACAACATTCATAGATGGTGATGCATATTTCATCTGGATGTATCCTCTTGTGATGCCAGTGGTGGTTGATGCCTACCTCCATTAATTCATTAGAGGTCACAAAAGAGTCATATCCTAAACGTGTCATTTCTTCTTCACTGATTAGCTGAAAAGACTGTCATAAAGAATTATTCCCCTACTCAGTATTTATTTACCCATTGGTACAGTTTACATAGGAAAGCCAGGATAAAATTCTTGATTTATTTTCTTTTATTTATCACTTTTTGAAGTAATGCATTAGTTTCCAAGCACTGTCCAATAGTAAACAGTATTTATTTTATTGATGTAATGTGTAGATTTAAAAATACTTGAAATTTTTAATACTTTGCATTTATTATCATCATTTCTCAAATTGTCCTATTTCTGGCCAGTGGTGTCCTCATCATACTACTTCCTGAGTCCTTATGACCCAATCTGGAATAAGATATTTCTTATCCAAACCTGGAACTGGCCCTGAGAATCTCAAGATTAAATTTCAGTTTCCTGTGCATATGTATGCATGCTCCATTTGACTCCTTACACCTGGATTACTGCTGTCTCTCAGCGTCAACATTATTCCCTCCCTCCCAACACATTTCCTAAGCTTTCCCCTTTTGAATAGAATACAACAGGTGTTATCTCTAAACTTAGGCTGAGTGTTTTTTATTCATTCATTCAAACTGCAGCAGTCAGGGAGAAGGCAATGGCACCCCACTCCAGTACTCTTGCCTGGAAAATCTCATGGATGGAGGAGCCTGGTAGGCTGTAGTCCCTGAGGTCGCGAAGAGTCAGACATAACTGAGCGACTTCACTTTCACTTTTCACTTTCATGCATTGGAGAAGGAAATGGCAATCCGCTCCAGTGTTCTTGCCTGGAAAATCCCAGGGACGGGGGAGTCTGGTGGGCTGCCATCTGTGGGGTCACATGGAGTCGGACACAACTGAAGTGACTTAGCAGCAGCAGCAGCAGCAGTCAGAGTTTGATCAGAGACTCAACCATGAGATTAAAATAAAGGATTTGTTGTTATGGGAGTGGGTGGAATTGTCTATGCAAGGCTATCACCTCTGTGTCTGGTTCAGGGTAGAAGCCACTCTAGGCTAGCCAGCTTACAACAGCACACTAGATTCCATGAGGACCACCTGGTATCTGCACCCACATTTCAGAGCCCCCCACTTGAGTGATGTGGATGGTATTAAGGAAAACCTGACTCCTCCATGACAGAACCGCACACACAGTCCAGGACACTGAGAAGCTGGAGAGACTCATGTAGCAAAGAGACAAGGCGCAGGCTGGCCAATGCCCGACGCTAACAAGAGGTGGGCCCGCAGATCGGTAATGAGTGCACAGCCTTTCATAGTTCCTGGGGTCTCACACCAACCTTCAGAGCCCCGAAAAGTGGTTGCTGCTTTACCTCCGCTTCCCAAACACCGAACAGATTTTTCCTGTGGCCGACATTAACCGAGTAAAGACAGGGAAGGAAATTGTGGAAAAGATCTTTTCAGCTTAACTAATTTGAACAATACATGGCCACTAGCATTTATCCCTTATCAACTTGGCATTCACACACTCATCTTTTAATCATACCTAATTTCCAAATAAACAAAAGAGAAACACTGTGCTTTAGCTAACTTTTCCCACCTATCCCTCATAAAACTGCTGCTGCTGCTGCTAAGTCATTTCAGTCGTGTCCTAAAAACATGCAATTTCATTCCCCAAAGAGGATACAAGACCCTTTATTCAACTTTGAGAGTGCTCATTCCCCCTCCAGATATGACTCACCCACTACTCACCTTTGATAGGTTGTAACTGCATAGTGAGATATAAAATTGATACCACTAACATACGTCACTTTCGGTGGTAGAGATGCAAGAGAGGGGAGGAAAAAGAATTGAGCTGGTTAATACAGAAAATAAATTCATATCAGAACCAGAAAGATATATTCTTCAATATCACAGTCCTCATTTCTGTAACCTGTCACATGATTAAATATGGTTTTTAGTTTTTTAGTGGTCTTTGTTGAATTTGTTACAATATTGTCTCTGTTTTATGCTGTAGGGTCTTAATTCCCCAACCAGAGATCAAACGTGCATCCCCTTCATTGGAAGGTGAAGTCTCAACCACTGGACCCCCAGGGAAGTTGGGGGTCCAAATATTGTTTCTAGAACCACCGTCTTCACCATTCATTCCATGTTTCCTTGGCCCTGAGCAACCAACTCGGACACTTCTGGTTCTGTGCTTGGTAGGGTGATCCGAACCTTCATTCCTGAAGGATTTGGGCCATTAGCAGTCTTGGCTCCATTGGGTTGCAATCAGTTTTCATTGATTTTTATAAGAGGATATGAAGAAAGGGCACCTAATCATGGGCTTAGAGTCAGTGTCACCTGTTGGCAGGTTGAACGTTCAGAAATGCAGCAGTCACTCTGATGAATGAAAGTCCGCATGGGTGAGTTCATGTCCAACTTTTACCATTCCCATCCTGGCCACTTCATCAGTGAATCCACTAGGTAAGGGCAGGGGGGGCTCAGGAGGCTGATGCCCAAAGGAGAGGCCACCTTCTCCACTCAGTCACACCCTCCTCTGCTGAAGCTGTTTTTCCTGACCACTCACATGACACACAATTATCTTCACAAATTCTGCTAATTGGGAAAGATGAAGCAACATAATGTTTATCCAGACTTCTTGTCACCAATTTGAAATTGTGTTTCTTCTAAACCTCTGATTATGTGACCAAACCAGTTGATACTGTACAGGAATCTGTAGGTGCATCCCTCTGGCCATGTCTCCTTCCAGGCAAAATCCAGGTGCACTGCTTGAAGTTATGCCTGGTGAAAGAATTTTGCTCCGCCTCTGTCCTTTTTTCTTCTTCAATCAATTGATCATAAGGAAATCTCCTGAAGACTAGAAATACACATTGAGAGGGAGGAAGAAACAGCAAAAGAATGAGACCTGACCACCCAGGCCACACCCACGCCTTCAAGATCTGCATGAGCCCAATATTATATACACCTTTTCCATTTTATGATAAAGTGCTGATGTAAATACCCAAATTACACATGGTGTTTTGACAGTATGCATTTAATAATAGGCATCTTAGATCACATGGTGATTAGGTGGTCCATGGCCAAGCATTCAGTCTTTCCCAGGGCTCAAGAGCAAGCCAGAAATAGTCTTTCAAAATGATTATTATCATCTACAGACAGTAACATACAGGTGTTCCAAAATCTTGAGGGTCTGAAATGTGATCTGCCTGTGAGAGCCTTCCAAAGGCATCCTTGTATGAGACTTTATGGGCCATGGGTCGCTAAAGTGACCACACACACACATCCAGGAGGACAGGCAGTTCACATTGCCAGCTGGACCTATTATAGAGCTTATTTCTCTTTCTTGTCTTAAAAATTGGTAGCTTTCAGCTTACTCTATACCTGGTTGTAGTATCACACCTCAATGAAACACATGTTTCTTCCAAAATACAAAGAGGTCCATCAGTTACTATGGATATTTCTTAGTGGTAGGAAGCACCAGAAGCAGCAACTTATCCTTCACTTTGAAAAGGATGTCCTGACAGCCTCAGATCAAAGAAAGTGCACTGAGGTATGTGGGAGACAAAATAAGGTCCTCTCAAAGATGCCCACATCCTAGTGCTCCAAACCTGTGAATATGTTCACACGTAAAATGACTATGAGTGTGATTAAGTTAAGAAATTTGAGATAATCATACTGTATTATCCTGGTAGATGCAACACAATCACGGGATTCTTAAAGACAGAGATAGAGGGTTGAAGTCAGAGTCGATGATATGATAATGGAAGCAAAGGTCAGAGAGAGATGGAGGAAAGAAGTTCAAAGATGCTGTGGCTTTGATCCTGGAGAAAAGGGGCAATAATTGCAGGTAGTTTTCCAAAGCCAGGGGCTTCCCTTGTGGTTCCCTGATAGCTCAGTTGGTAAAGAATCCATCTGCACTGCAGGCGACCTGGGTTCAAGTCCTGGGTTGGGAAGATCCGCTGGAGATGGGATAGGCTACCCGCTCCATTATTCCAGGGCTTCCCTGTGGCTCAGCTGGTAAAGAATCTGCCTGCAGTGCAGGAGACCGGGGTTCAATCCCTAGGTTGGGAAGATTTCCTGGAGAAGGGAAAGGCTACGCACACCAGCATTCTGGCCTGGAGAATTCCATATAGTCTATGGGGTTGCAAAGAGTCGAACATGACTGGGTGACTTTCACTTTTCCTTTGCTGGAAAAGGCAAAGAAACAGATGCTCCACTAGAGTATTCGAAAGGAACACAGTCCTCTTGGCACTTTGATTACACGACTTCTGACTTCCAGAGCAATGAGACAGCAAATTTGTTTTGCTTTTAGTCCCCTAAGTTTGCGGAAATGTGTTACCATGGCGACAAGAAACTAGTACTAGTTGACAAGGAATTTGGGGGATTACCTTCCACTTCATCAATGTCTAAATCAGCGAAGTATAGATTTTGTTACTCCCTGCTCATCAGATCAATGTATTACAATATAATCAATGTAAAAGGAAGTGTGATGCCCAGTGGACTGGAATTGAGGCAAGTCCTATCAGCAAGATTATGGCAGGATTTGAGAGTTGACAGAACTCTGAGTTACTATAAAACAATAAAGGTGTACTGCTAATCCTTCCAATTGAAAGAAAACTACTCCTGATGGTACTTGAGTGAAACAGCATTTGCCAGATAAAGAGCTGCATACCAGATGACATGGGATGGGTCCATTTGCCATAGCAATGAAACCATCCCTAGATGCCTAGACCAGCCTAGACCAGCAGGTGCCCTGGGCTCACCATCTAAGTTTACAATGGCCTCCTGTCCTTCTTCAATATCATCAGTTTTCATCCCAGGCTGAGAATCACTAACTGCGTTATAACAAGGACCTACTGTATTGCACAGGGAACTATACTCAATATTTTTTAATTGTGTGTGTGTGTGTGTGTGTGTGTGTGTGTGTGTGTGTGTGTGTGTCTGAGGGCTCCTGTGCTTGTAGCTAGTTGCTCAGTCACGTTTGACTTTTTATGACCCTTTGGACTGCAGCCCTCCAGGCTTCTTTTTCCATGGGATTTTTCAGGCAGGAAAACTGGAGTGGGTTGCCACATCCAGGTGGTATCCTCCCCACCCTAGGATCGAACCTGCGTCCCTCACGTCTCTTGCATTGCAGGTGGAATCTTTACCCACTGAGCCATCAGGGAAGCCATATATTATATATATTTATTCACTGTGCTGTACATCTGAAATTAACACAACATGGTAAATCAACTACACTTCAATTTCTAAAAATGTTGTGTTAGGAATCACTGCCCCTGCATCTCTCAATCTCAGGTCCTTGATGGTGACAGTAATTCTGCAGTTCTCTTTTGAATGTGGCATTGCTATTATTAATAAACTATTTCCCTAGGGAGAGGGAGTTTTAATGCCCTCTGCTTGACCATTGCTACCTGCAGTAGTTTTCCACTGCTGCGTAACAATGACCACACATGTATTGGCTTAAGACACCACTCACAGAATAGCTCATATTTCTGAGGTCAGAAGTCTGGCACAAGGTGGGCGGCTTCTCCGCTCAGGCTGGAATCAAGGTGTTGACCATCTGCTTTCTCATGTTGAGTTCAAGGTTCTCTTCCAAGCTCATGCCTGTTTCTGGCAGGAATTCAGAGAAGAGTTACCAGAGAACTCTTAAAAGTATATTCTCCTTGCAACTGTTTTTTATTACAGCCTTGGTGAAGGAATTGTCTTATGGATCCTCTTGGGAAACACTGTTAGAGGGTAGATGAGCAGATCTTACTGGAGAAATGCACGCCGGCATTAAGATCTCTCTAAGATTTTGGATTTCTTTCTCTACAATATACCAAGGAAGTTCTGGCATTTCCACTTGATTTCATTTTCAGTTTGGCATTTCAATCCCATAGGAGATTTGGGGGTACAGTTTAAACCAACCAAGCAGGCTTTTAGAGAGATACCCAGTGGCTCAAAGTAACTTACTGAACCCAGAATTACTGCTTAGTAAGCCAAATCAACAAATCCGTCCAAACCTAACATCCTAGTCCTTCCACATTCCCCCAACACACTTAGAACACATTCCTAATTCTCTCTCCCTGGGTTACTTGTCAGGATGTATTGGCCAAACCATGCAACTGTTCTTCACATTGCATGTCCTCACGGGTCTCATTTGTCGTCCTCAGCCTTCCACTGCATTCCATCTGACAGATCTCAGTAGATCTGTTTTACTTTCATGTTGTCATTTTCCTGCTCAAAACTAGTTAGGAATAACCCACTCTCCAATCCCCATTCCCCAACTACAGGAAAATGTCCTCACTCCATGCAGGAGTCTTTTCCATTTTTGTTCCATAACCACAGTATATTAAAAAACAAAAAAAATCATCACTTTGATTAAGCGGCAAAGGGGCGATCTAGCTAACAGCACTGAGGACTCCACAAAAGATAGAACTGTGGCTCTGCAGGAAGGGTCTGACTAGTTCCATAAGTCAAGCAGCGTGCAGGTCAGTTCTGCAGTTGTCGCTCACACCACAAGTGATCCAGTGTATTGTATAAGTTCAAGCAGGTCAGGGTTTGTATCCATAAAAGTTCACTAATGCAGAAAAAGAGTGAAGGAAGAAAAATAGCTCTCAAATGGCGAAGTCCAAAGTTCAGGAGGTCAGCTTGTCAAAAATAATTAAACTGGAGTGCAGACACTGAGCCAAACCCAGAGAACAGAGCCAAAGCTTATTTTTCTCCTCTACACTTGGCTCAGACCAAGGGAGGGTCGCCAGCCCTGCTGCTGCTGCT
Source organism: Ovis aries (assembly GCF_016772045.2). NCBI lineage: Eukaryota > Metazoa > Chordata > Mammalia > Artiodactyla > Bovidae > Ovis > Ovis aries. Next base: position 51,828,002 of record NC_056076.1, on the reverse strand, counting down.
AAGTCGCTTCAGTCGTGTCCGACACTATGCGACTCCATAGACGGCAGCCCACCAGGCTCCCCCGTCCCTGGGATTCTCCAGGCAAGAGCCAGCCCTGCTCACACAATTACCAAAGCTGGAACCAAGTTCAGGATATGAGGTCTCTCTGCTAATTGGTCAAGGGGCACAACCAGGTTGACCACGGGTCTCAGTCTGCAAGGGGCAGTCACATCCCCATGTGTCAGGCCCGCTACTCTCAGAGTGGCCCCATTTGGAAAATAAATTATGTTCTCATTTTATACTTAGATAATATCTTGGCTCCCTCAAGACTGAACTAGTTTCGCACATCCTACTTACAAACTTTGACTTACATGAACTTGAACTTCCCTTCCTAATTGTCTTTATCCTCCTGGTGATTAATGCCTTTCATGTTCCAACTTACATCCAGCCCCTTAATAACATTCTGTAATGCTGCTAATCTGGCTTCTATTCCAGGCTTTGTTGCCAGTTGCATGACCTTATGTAAGCTACTTAACCTATCTGTGTATCAGTTTTCTGATCTTTCAATTTGACATAACAGGTATCTACAACATTTATTGTAAAAATTAAAATAGGTTAGTATATGAAAAGTGTTCAGATTAGCGCTCTGAAACCTAACATATGTTAAATAAATGTCTGTTAACTTTATCAGTAGCAATAACATGGACGCTCTCTCCCTTTATCTGAATTCATATAGCATCCTTATTTGGCACTTGACTTGTTAGCTAAATATTTGTGGTTATTTTGTTTTCCAACTTAATTCTAATAACAAGGACTATGTCTTATTTGATATTCTCCAAGAACCCACCACAATACCTTGTAAAGAGTAAGAGCTCAGTAAATAAAGATGGTTTACTTTAAGATAATCTTTCGAAAATAATTTGCCGTTGTTAAATAGGGCCCATGAAGAAAGCAGGGACTTTATTTCCTGTGTAGGACTGCACCTCAGAGCCTCCATCTTGAGAATAAATTCTGTACAGATTGGAACAAGGGGTGCAGATGTGAAAGAGATTCGAGGGCCTTGAACCAAATCCTAAGAAATCAGAAGAAAGCAGGTGATTTTTGCTTTCTCAATGAAACATTTAAGTAAAAGTTGTTTTACTGATCTTTGTCCATTTCTCTTAAATTTGGTTTATCTCTTTGGACAATTAAATGTTTTATCTGGTAGTTTCTAGATAACAAAAATTAGTAACTTCGTTCAGTGTACGGGCCGTTGGGACTAATTGGGCTCCCCTGGTGGCTCAGATGGTGAAGAATCCACCTGCAATGCAGGAGACCTGGGTTCAATCCCTGGGTGGGGAAGATCCCCTGGAGAAAGGAATGGCTACAGACTCCAGAATTCTTGCCTAGAGAATTCCATGAACAAAAAAGCCTGGTGAATTACAGTCCACGGGGTTGCAAAGAGTCAGACACAGTTGTACAACTAACACTTTCACTTTCATTCAATGTGCAGAAACTGGTACCATTCTTAGCACTGTTCTAGGACAGTCAGAAGATAAGGATTAAAAACAATAATATTTATGTCTTATGAGACTTACAATCTAAAGGAAATAATTTTAAAATGCAGCTTACACATCTAAATTTGAGTAATAAAACTATAAAAATATGGACACAAAAATAGGAGTCAAAGTAAGCACAGTTATTGCTCTAGGGACACAGTGGATAAAAGAAGAAGTTAGTATTCTTATTTTCTGCACTATCCAATTTACTTCTCATTGCATTCCTATTCCATAATCATTTTTTTTCTATTTTGAATCAAAGTACAAACTTATCAAAAACAAAAACTAGATATTTTCCCTTTCATTTCCAAAGAGAAGAGCAAACCTTAGTCAATCAGCATTAGAAGTTAGTTTAAAAATCACCACACTGAGGATAAAGTCAGGATTCTTCACAGTGTTTTTAAATATTACTGTTAAAAATCAACACTTAAGTGCAACTTTACCTGTGCTTGAAAAAAAGGGGAGAACAAGTGTTGTTTCCTCAGATGAAGAGAGACTGACTATTTTCATATTTCTTCAGTTAATAAGAAGTGAAGCTATCATCACTTGAGTCAACACTACAAGTTGGATGTAAATCCAAATTTGACTTCCTGTAACACATATATGACAAGTTAACCTATTCCTTATAATACATAGGAAAATAAGCATCATAGTCTCAGAGTTGAAGGTTATATAACCATGTATCACTGTAGTTAAAATAGAATCTAGAGAACTTCCGTGAGGAGGAGGCTGTTTAAATCCACATTATGTCACTTTTCTTCCTCATGAAACACCGATAAAACTGCAGTAAAGAGATAGATGTTTAAGACACAAACTCCTAAAAAGCTAAATTCTAGGCCAGTGATGAAAGAGCCAGTCAATAACCAATCTGATTTATTTCCTCCAAAAATGGTGATACCCATCACATCTAAAGGTTAGTGGGGAGTTAAAGAGGGTTTACAGAGCAGTTATATCATTAGATCCCTTCATCAGTGGGGAATTATCTCTCTCAACACCAGCAGAATACAAGATGTTTAACTTCTGAAGAAGCTAAACAGAGGAGCTCTGGACAGATCATTGCAGAGCCCAGCTGAGGACTGTAATAAAAATGGGATATGAGAAGGGAGAAAGATTAAGCAAATTATTCACAGCTAAATTTCAAAAGCTGCGTTTAGAATGTGAGTCAAGGCTGATCTTGAAAAAAACATGTTATCTACTTCAGAAGTTTCTTCCAAAGATTTTAAAACCAGTGCATAAACCTAGCCACCAATATCACAGTTTAAAGGTAGAAATTAGAAGGTAATTTTATACAAGCTGTAAGCTCAGATCATTTGTGGCATCAGTGGTAGCAAAGGACTCAATGGCAGGTCTCTCCAACTTGCTCCAGCACCTCTTCCAGGTGCAACAAACACCCACACACACACTCAGATGCCAAAGGTAAAAAAGCTGAGAGGTGGGGAAAAAACGATACTACAATGAAGGAAAAAAATCATTTCCAAAAGTATACATGATATTAACAAAAGCAGAAATGTTCCTAACTAATATATAAAGACTGAATGAGGTTAGGAATTTTAAATATATATTTCAAGTAATTTAATTATGCTATGCATCCTATGGCCAAAATTGAAAAGAATTAGAAATTAATAATAAAAGGAAATTGGAAAAATTCATAAATATGTGCATATGAAACAATATACTCCTAAATAGATAAAGATGTAACAAAGCAAATTAGAAAATACTTGGAAATAAATAAAATAAAACTCAACAAACCAAAACATAATGGAATGTAACTAAAGGAATATTGGAGGGAAATATATAGCTCTAAATGCCTAAATTTATTTATGTTTTACAATTATTAGTTTCAGGCATAAGAGATAGTGACTCAATATTTTTAGATATTATGAAATTATCACCTCAGTAGGAGCAGTTACCAGCCCCTGACATTTGGATGTCAGTTGTCATAATGTTACTGTAGTATTATACTCCCAGTGACTTACTTATTGTAATAGCTGGAAGTCTGTACCTCTTAATCTGCTTCACTGATTTCGTCCATCTTTCCATCCCTCTGGAAACCACCAGTTGTCCTCTATCTATGAGTCTGTTTTGTAATGTAAGATCTGAAACATCAAAATTCTTGGGGAAAAAATAGGCAGTAAGTTCTGTGACATCAGCCTTAGCAATAATTTGTTTTTTTTTTTTTTGATCTGTCACCTCAGAGAAAGCAATAAAAGCAAAATATACAAATGAGACTACATCAAACTAAAACTCTTGCACAGCAAAGGAAATTACCAACAAAATAAAGAGGAAGCCTACTGAATGCAATGAAATACTTACATTAACCATGCCTGACAAGAAGGACAGGGGAGCCTGGCGGGCTGCTGTCCACGGAGATGCAAAGAGTCAGACACAACTCAGCAGCTGAACGAGAGTACCTGACCACAGATTGATATCCAAAATATATAAAGAATTCATATACTGAATATAAAAAAATAACCTAATTTAGAAATGGACGGAGGACTTGAAATAGACACTTTTCCAAAAAAAAAAAAACATTCAGATAGCCAACAGGCACAGGAAAAGGTACTCAATATCACAGATTATGAGGAGAATGCAAAGCAAAACCAGAATGAGCTATCACTTTACACTTGTCAGAATAGCTGTTGTCAAAGAGATAAGAACAAGATTTGGTGAAAATGAGGAGAAAAGCGAACCCTTGTACATTGTTGGTAGGTAAATTGGTATAGCTGCTATGGAAAATAGTATGGATATTCTTTAAATTTCTTTGTTTTAACAACTGAAAATAGAACTACCATATGATCCAGCAATTCCAATTCCAAATATTTATCTGAAGAAAATGAAAACCCTGATTTGAAAAGATACATGCACCCCTATGTTCATCACAGCACTATTCAGAACAGCCAAGATGCTGTTTTCTTAAGAGCTCATCCTTTGGTGCTTCTCGTCGAAGAACCTAAGCATCACTGTAGAAGAATACTTTTATATAATTCTTCAAATTATATTGGCTTAGCCTTGAACTTACTGGTTCTTTTCCACCAAAAGAATGCTGACGAAGAGAGGAAGAGGGTGACGATCCCAAGTGGAAAATAACTTCCGGGAGCCCATCTGAAGCGGGGAGTTTGCTCTTTATTCAAGAGTCATACAGTGGCATAGAGAAGAAAGGAAGCTAGTGACGTGAGACCTCTTCGTGCTTCTGATGCTTCCTACCCACCGTGTCAGTTTCTTAAAGTGCCACCCTGGACAGAAAAGGGCAGATGTATCGTTCACTTTAATTAGCAGTGCTTTGAAAATAATCCCCTTCCATGGAGCCAGTAGGGTTCAGCATTTCTTATACCTGGCTGGACTTGCTAATTCAGACTGCAGAACTCAGGAACAGCAGTAACATATGGGCTCAGTAAGGGATCTGCTCAAGTTGTATAAGAAGGCAATGTTTGATGTTTTGTATTGTTTGGGTAAAGTTGACCCACTGAAAAGATGTTGAACAGCACAGAACTTTAATATACAGCCAGGGAAATTTACATCTCTCCTAAAAATTGGGGATTATTTCATCTGCATATTTATGATTGATTGTTTCCAAAAAGATGGAAGAATCTTTTCCCCAGATTCTGCATCATCTTTGCAAATTAGGTACATGGTGAGTCCCCTGAGAGCTGTAACTCTGAACTACACTTAATATCCAAACAGCTGGAAGGAAACTTAAAGGTCAACTACTCTGATTACTCATATAATATATAATAACTATAGAGCATTCCTGACACACAGCCATAACTCTGCTTAAAAACATTCATGAACAAGAAACTTACTACCGCAAAAAGCCATTCAGCATCTTTTCATGTCCATCCTGGCCATCTGCATGTCTTCTTCAGTGGAATCTAAAATATGGCACAAATGGACCTATCTACAAAACAGAAACAGACTCAGACATGGACCCAGACATTGTGGTTGGCAGGTGGGAGGGGGCATGGGGAGGGATGGACTGGGAGTTTGGGGTTGGTAGATACAAACTATCACATTTAGAACCCATAAACAACAAGTGCTAATGTATGGCACAGAGAACTATGTTCAATATCCTGTGATAAACCATAATGGAAAAGAATATTTAAAAAGAATGTATCTATGTCTATAACTGAGTCATTCTTCTGCAGAGCAGAGATTGGCACAACACTGTAAATCAACTATACTTCAATAAATTTTTTTTCCTTAAAAAGCCATTCAGACCATGTTTGGGCATTCCAAAGGTTAGAACAGTCTTTGCAGACTTTCTCGGCTTAAGACCCATAATACCAAAGGCAGTACTTCTAAGGAAAAGATAGCTAAATGTGACTACATTTTAAAAAAATAATAAAGTAAACAAAAATATCCCTATGGATAGGTTAGACTATCTACAGTAAGAAAACAAACAAACAAACAGAAAAAAAAAAAAAACAAATCTTAGCAGTTCAGTACAACAAAGGTTTTGTTTACACACGTTTTAAGTAGGAGGCTCCACCCATTTGGGTCACTTGGGGATGTAGGTAGACACTGTCTCCATCTCTGCCATGATCACATGCTCTCACAATCAGCGCAGAAGAGGAAGTTACACACTCACCCACAGGGAACACAGTCCTGGGCTCACAGTCAGACACGGCTGAGGGTCTGAGCATGAGCACACAGACACAACCACCACTGCTCTCTTTAAAGTAAGTGTATGTGCGCTCAGCCGCTCAGTCACGTCTGACTCTTTGCAACCCCGTGGATGGTAGCCCATCAGGCTCCTCTATCCGTGGGATTTTCCAGACAAGCATAATGTGGTGGGTTGCCATTTCCTCCGCCAGGGGATCTTCCTGACCCAAAGATCGGACCCAGGTCTCCAGAGTCTCCCACACTGGCAGTCAGGTTCTTTACCGTTAGCACCTCCTGGAAAGCTCCAAAGAGAGTCATAGAACCAAGCTTAATTTCAAAGAGGGTAGGAAAGAGAGCTCAAAATTTAGGGGAGCAAAACTTGACCACTACTTTTCTGGGTTAAAAAGCAAAATATTACAGATACCATTAAATGATATGGGACAAATAAGGTAAAATTACTCAAAATACACACATCAAAAAGATACACTATCTTTTATGTATGGTAAACTCTTAGAACTCAGTAAAAAAGAAAAAGAGCATTAATTACCTCCAATATACATATTAATAAAAGGCCTGAAAAGAGAGGACTGTAAAGAATAGAGATAATATTTTAACAGATATGGCCAAATACTTAATCTCATTGGTAATGAAACACTGATACAGTACTTGTAAAAATACAAGCCAGTACTCATGGAATAATTATACTGTGTCACGCACTGTACTTAAAATTTATATACATTATCTGAATGTTTCCCCAATTTTGCTACAAGGTGAGTATCTTTTATTCATCCACCTTAGAGATGAGGCTGAATATATTAAATAAACTTCTCAGGGTCATTCAGCTTGCAATCATGGAGCTGGGTTTCAAATCCAGGTGTGTCTGCACTTCTAAGCCATATTTAAATATGAGTGAAAATTATAATATAAATGAAAATCATAACTATTACTTATTTTTTTAGAGTTACAATGCCAGCATTGACGAAGGAGTGAAATCTGATGGATAGTGCAGGTAGATTCTTAAAATCTTCCTAGAGAGGATTTATATTGTATATAAAAAAAATTTCCCTGTACACTGTCTGATTCATCAATTCTACTTGTAGTCATCAAATAGAATACTTAGAATAAAAGGAAATAATCAAAGTTGGGAACAAAGACACACTGTGTGAGGGCCAATTCTGTAAGCAAGAGCGCAGAACGTGCCTGTCCTCAGGCACATTCAGTCCTGCAGTAATCATGAAAATCTGAAAGTCACTCTCTTCATTGAGGAAAAGCTTAGACATGTAAAGTACCCACTATACCACATCTGTTGCCACCTACTGAGTCCAAACTAGATTCCCTGTACAAAAAATCTAAGACGCCCATGTGGTTTTCTTTGTTTTGTTCTGACTCTCTTGTCAGTTCCACTATGTAAAGGTTTCATCACTGCCCAGATACTACCAACATTTATAGAGCACACTGTCTAAAGTACTAGGGAAAACTAGATAAACAGATGACCCATAGCTCCTCTTTTCAAAGGGGTTACCTAGTGGAGGTAATCGCCACAGAATCTGGTAAAACTCTTTGATATTATATGTTAGCCAGGACACAAAGAGACAGGGAAGGCAGCTACCCCATCATCAAAGAGGCAAGGAAGACTTCCTGGAGGAAGTGAAAGTCGCTCAGTTGTGTCTGACTCTTTGCAAACCCATGGACTATACAGTCCATGGAATTCTCCAGGCCAGAATACTGGAGTGGGTAGCCTTTCTCTTCCCCGGGGGATCTTCCCAATCCAGGCATCGAACCCAGGTCTCCCCCATTGCAGGTGGATTCCCTACCAGCTGAGCCACCCAAGAACACTGGAGTGGGTAGCCTATCCCTTCTCCAGCGGATCTTCCAGGCTCAGGAATCGAACCAGGGTCTCCTGCATTACAAGTGGATTCTTTAGAGGGTAACAATTAATTTGAGGTAATTTAATTGTGATACGTTTGAGTTAGCCAGGTGAGAAAAGTCAACAGTCATCCTGTCCAGGGAAGTAAGATAAACAAAGCCATACAGGCATGAAATAGCATCACAGGGGTTCACTGTGTCAAACTTTTGTGGTCTCATCTGTGGGACTGACTTTGGAACTTCTGGTGCAAACTTTGGAGGAGAAAGAAAATAGGAAAACTTGTACCTTGTTATCTGTAGCCTGTAAGACTGTTGTTCAGTGAAAGATAATAAAATTCTGTCTCATGACTATTTTTTTCCCTTTTCACTGCTGCCTTAAATTCAATACAACACCACGCATATTGATTTGGGATTTGAACATGCTATATATTTGAAGGAAAGGGCAGGCCGAAAATGTGAGGCGATAAATCAAAAGCTACCAGAACCTTGTGTGGTATGCACTTTATGGGCAAAAACAGGAGTTCCCTTTCAAATGTGAATGTTGTTTACTGATATGACGAATGGGCTTTAAGTTCCATTCCTCTGACCATTCTTTTTATTATTACAATTAAATGATGGTTTCAAATAAGCTGCATTGCTTCCCTCTAAAACTCATCCCAGGGATGTGGAGGTGAAAGGCTACCCAGCCTGGGAGAATTTGCTGGCTTTTTCTGTTAATACGTGGTGTCCCACGAAAGCACCATTGATTCATCAAGAGTTTATCCTTTGTAAGAAAGATCGCATCCACCTTAAGGAACCAGAAGAAATATGCACTTTAAAATTGTACCCAAGGCAATTACAAACTGGGATCAGAAAGAAACTTGTGCAGCTGGGATTAATACGACACAGTGAAAATCATTCTCCAATTTCACAGGTATTTTTGGTACAATCATATATCAGTTTACGTAAATATTACAGGAGAATACAGCCAGATATTTATAGATACTTAAAATTTTAATTTTGAGACAAGTACATATTCCTATGCAACTGGGAAAAGTGAAAGCCACTCTTTTGCCCCTTTCCCCTTTGCCCATTTCATTCCTTCCTAACCTTAGAAAAACCTAATTATAGGAATGAGATCATTAAGCAATTGGAACTAACTCCAGACTTATGCTCACCTGATGTACACCATGCCTTGTCTAATCTGTTGATTCCTTCTCTAGATAAAAAGAAGTAAGATTGAAGAATTCAGCAGTTAAAAGATGACTAGCTCTGTTCGCCCAACAGCCCCCTCAGCAATTCTGTAGGCAGATCACACACACACATCTGAAGGAAGTCCTCCAGTCTGCACTCAGTGGTCAGTGATGCAGAACCCAACTTCATGCCTCAAAGATCCACTGAGATTCCTCCCCTCATGTTCACTTTAAAACACAGCTCAGCAAAATCTCTGGAGTTGGTCTCTGGACACGAACCCACCACCTCCCCAGGTTGCTGGTTTCTCTAATTAAAATACCTTTCCTTTCTACTGACACTTCTCTCTCAAATTACTGGCTTATGAGCAGTGAGCAGTCAAACCTGAGTTTAGTTAGAAGAGTAGTATAGAGACATCATGCCAGCTTAACTGTGATACTCCCAAGGATAACATCCTCTGAACCTCTAGTCCAACATCATGACCAGCATATTGAGGTTAATGCAAAGATACAGAACATTTTCATTATAAGATTCCTCATTTTGCCCTTTTATAGCCACACCCAGTCCCCTTACGTTCCCCTCTATGCTGTGCTCTCTTCCCTCCCACTCCCCTCTCTCATCTTTATTTAATCCCTGGTAACCACTGATCTGACCTTCATTTCAATAATTTCATCATTTCAAGAGTTATATAAAGGGGATCATAGCTGGTACAATCTTTTGGGACTGAGTTTTGGCTTAAGCATGATTCTCTCGAGATCCATCCATCCATGATTCTCTGTGTGTATCAATAGTGCGTGCTTTTTACTACAGAGAAGGATTTCATGGTATTGCTGGACCACAGTTAAATTGTTCATCAACTGAAAGACAGGGGGTAGTTTCTAGTTTCTGACTATTACTAAAAAAAGCTATAAATATTGTTATCAGATTTTTGTGTAAACAGAAGTTTTCCACTTCTCTTGAGTAAGGATTGTTATTTTTGTTGAGTTGCTAACTCATGTCCAACTCTTTGTGGCCCCATGGACTGTGGCATGCCAGGCTCCTCTGTCGTCCACTATCTCCTCAAGTTTGCTCAAATTCATGTCCATTGAGTTGGTGATGCCATCTAACCATATCATCCTCTGCCAACCCCTTCTTTTGCCTTTAATCTTTCTAGCATCAGGGTCTTTTCCAGTGAGTTGGCTCTTCGTATCAGATGGCCAGAGTACTGAAGCTTCAGATTCAGAAACAGGTTTTCCAATAAATATTGAGGGCTGGTTTCCTTTAGGACTGACTGGTATGATCTCTTGGCAGTCCAAGCGATTCTCAAGAGAATTCTCCAGCACCGTGACTTGAAAGCACCAATTTTTAGGCACTCAGCCTTCTTTATGGACCAATTCTCACATCTGTAGATGACTATCGGAAGAACCATAGCTATGACTACATGGACCTTTGTTGGCAAAGTGATGTCTCTGCTTATTAAAACACCATCTACATTTGTCACAGCTTTCCTTCCAAGGAGTAAGTGTCTTTTAATTTCATGGCTGCAGTTATCATCCTCAGTGATTTTGGAGCCCAAGAATATAAAATTTGTCCTTGCTTCCACTTTTCCCCCTCCTGTTTGCCATGAAGTGATGGGACCATATGTCATGATCTTAGTTTTTTAAATGCTGAGTTTCAAGCCAGTTTTTTTTTACTCTCCTCTGTCACCCTCATCAAGATTCTTTTAGTTTCCCTTGACCTTTTGCCATTAGAGTGGTATCATCTGCATATCTAGGGTTGTTGCTATTTGTCCCAGCATTCTTGATTCCAGCTTGTGATTCTTCCAGCCTGGCATTTTCCATGATGTACTCTGCATATAAGTTAAATAACTAGGGTGACAATATTTAGCCTTGTTTGCTTCTTTCCCAAATTTGAACCAGACTGTTGTTCCATGTCCTGTTCTAATGGTTGCTTCTTAACCCACATTTAGGTTTCTCAGGAGAAATGTAAGGTGGCCTGCTATTCCCATCTCTTTAAGAATTTCCACAGTTTGTTGTGATCCACAAAGTCAAAGGCTTTAGTACAATCAATGAGACAGAAGTAGATGTTTTCTTGAATTTACTTGTTTTCGCCATGATCCAACAAATGTTGGCAATTTGATCTATGGTTCTTCTGTCTTTTGAAACCCAGCTTGTACATCTGGAAGTTCTCTGTTCATGTGCAGCTAAAGCCCAGCTTGAAGGATTTTGACCATAACCTTGCTAGCATGTGAAATAAGTGCAACTGTATAGTAGTTGGAACAGTCTTTGGAATTGTCCCTCTTTAGGATTGGAATGAAAATTGACCTTTTTCAGTCCTGTGGCCATTGCAGAGTTTTCCAAATTTCCTGAGATATTGACTGCAGCAGTTTAATAGCATCATCTTCTATGATTTTTAATAGCTCACCTGGAATTCTGTCACCTCTACTAGCTTTCTTCATAGACATGTTTCCTAAGGCCCACTTGACCTCACACTCCAGGATGTCTGGTTCTAGGTGAACAACCACATCGTCATGGTTATCCAGGTCATTAAGCCCTTTCTTGTACAGTTATGAGTATCCTTGCAACTTCTTAATCTCTTCTGCTTCTCCTTGATTTTTAACAAAATTTTCTGATTGTCCCTCAGAGTGGCTATACTGTTTTACATTCCCCCAGTAATGAATGACATCATTTCTCTATATTCTTGTAAGCATTTGATGTTATCACTAATTTTTATTATAATAATTCTAATAGTAAGTACTTATATCTTATTATGGCTTTAAGTTGCATTTACTTGATGGATAATAATATTAAATATATTTTCTTGTGCTTTTATGTCATGCTTATATCCTGTTTAGAAAAATGTCTCTTCAAGTCTATTACCCATTTTCTAATTGAATTGTTTGTTTTTACTACTGAGGTTTGAGAGTCCTTTATATATTCTATACTCATCTTGGATAGTGGTTAGCAAATATTTTTGCTTCTTTTCAGCCCTTTAATAATGTAGAACAAATTTGTTAATTTGATCAAGTCCAATATACCAACTTATTTTTTTAATGGCTAGTTCCACTGGTATCAAGAAATCTTACAGTTTTACATTTTATATGATACGTTTATGATATACTTTGAGTTCAATTTTTTAAAGTATGATGTTGAGGCTTTACTTTTTTTTTTTTCTCTTGCTTATTAATGTCCAATTGCTGTAGTACCATTTGTTGAAAAGGCTATCCTTCCCCCATTGAACTGCCTTTGCAACTCTGTAAAATCAGTTGGTCCTCTCTTCATCTATTTTTGAATGCTTCGGTTTCACCAGTTTACTTGTTTATCCCTTCTCTAAGTTGCCTTGATCACTAAACTATTTTTAATTGGATAGAGATTCTTTTACCTTTATTCTTCTTTTTCAAACCATGTTTCAGCCATTCTTCTTCCTAAGCTTTCCATTTAAATTTCATATTTTTTCTATATATCCCCCAAAATCTTGCTGGGATTTTAAAATATAGTATATTAAATCTTTATATCAGTTTTTGGGAAGGACTAGTATCTTTACTCTGTTGAGTTTTCCAATCTACAGACATGGTATATCTCTCCATTTAATTAGCTCTTGATTTCTTTCATCATCCTAAGGCCCTCTGGTTTCTGATGCTGAGGCAGATAATACTGTATCTTAATTTCAGGACTTACAGGGGTTTAGTTGTATTTCACACGAGGATAGGGAAAAAAAATCTACTCCATGTTCCCAGAAGTGGAAGCGATCTTTATAACATAGCCATACAATTAAAGAAGTTTTAACCTCGGCAAAAGTTTGCCTCCCTATTATCTCCCTCTAAACAAATGCTATTCTTATTCAGATTTACCAAATGTTTAACACCTATTTATAGTATAATTCACTCCTTTGCACCAGTGTAAGTCACCACCAATATTTTTCCATTTCTCCCCCAAACCATTGGAAACTTTTTTATTACAGAGAAGTAGAAAGCTTGCCTCCCTTTTGCAATCTGTCCACTGCAGCACTACAGATACTTGCGAACAAGAAGCTGATTAAAGATCAATAGTAAATGAAGTTAAACATGTTTGGAAACTCAAAAGGAAAAGAACATTTAATTTACCAATCAACCAAGAAAATCTACTTAACAATTTTATGGAATCCTTCATTTTTTAAAAAAGTGAGGTCTTATTAATAATGGCCCATGAGATTAATAGTTAAAGAGCATATAGAAAATATATTAAACATAAAGGTAACATTTTTGGTTTAAGGGGCACAAAATTATTTTTAGGTGACATTTCAGTTATTTTAAGCTGAATCTGCTAGAAGATGCAGATTTTTTCATATTTATTTCCCTATTTACTGACTTAGTAAGATTGGTATTAATAAGGAAACAACTTTATTTTAACATGCAAAGTGACATATTCTCCTTCCAGTGGGTGATGATGACATAAAACCCCAAAGAATAAAAATTTCACAGCTAAACTTCACTAAAGAGAACATTGCATGCTAAGTCACTTCAGTCATATCCGGCTCTTTGTGACCCTATGGACAGCCGTCCCACCAGGCTCCTTTGTCCATGGGATTCTCCAGGCAAGAAGACTAGAGTGGGTAGCCATGCCCTCCTCCAGGGGATCTTCCTGACCCAGGGATCAAACCTGCATCTTTTAAGTCTCCTGCATTGGAAGGCGGGTTCTTTAACATTATATTCCTGGAAATTATAAAACCCAAATCTATAAACAATTAGTAGCCAGACTTAAAACTTATAATTTCATAAATGTTAAACTGCTCCTGGAGAAAAATATGGGAGCAAAAAACATAAGGGAGAGAAAGAGAGGAAGAACAAAGGGAAGATACTGGGTGTAGGAGTTACCTACAGGCGTCTACAGGCAGATTTAAATGCAACTGTTTCGAGTCCCAGAAACCAAGCACTATCCTGGAAGGAAGTGTGTGCTCAACATATGTTTTCTGACTTCAGACAGGTTGAAAAAAGAGGAGCTTGGGCTCCTCCTCTCTGAATTGTTTTTCTTCTGAGGTCTGATGAATTTCAGAGAAAATAACACTGCCACCTTTAAGGCATTTTGAGATTTCCTCAAATTCTTGATTCCAACATGATTTTTTCTTTTCTTTCTTTGTCTTTTAATAATCTCAAAGTTTTCCTTACCTGGTTCAGTATGAGAAAACATATCTTATCTTACCTTATCTTCTGCCAAAAGAATACATTTCTTAATGTCAAAGAGGGTCTCTAAACTTAAAAAGCAAAGGGATCAATGTTTTAATTCATAATTTTCTGTCAATAAAGATGCTTATGAATGAACTATGGGCTTGGGAGAAGCAGGAGCAGGATGCTGAGGTCTGGTAAGGGAAGCCCAGTCCACATTCTGCTGTCAGTGATATCTTACGTACCACATCCCATGAAAAGAAAAGATGGACAGGAGAGGGATTCTATAGTGCTTCTCTACACGAGTTCCAAAAAGTCCACGAGCAAAGTTCTCCTGGTTTAGAACATGCTAGTGGAGGAAGTAACTTTTCCTTTACAAATCTGTTCTATGGGAAGAATAAAAGGGCTGCAAACTCCACCGAGGAGGAACAGAAAATCAGCCAGAAGGCCAGCAGAAATAACAAGAATGCTACATTTAAGCCAGGTATCCTAATAAAACCAAGGAAACCCAGAGACAATTCTAAATGACCAGTTAATATTTTTGCCCTACCACACAGCATGTTTCTCTTGTGCTTAAAACATATTTGAATATTAACAACGGCAGCTGCATCTTAAATTTAGCGGCATCGTTTAATTTTAGGTGTGGGCATTAGCAGAGGATTCAAGCTACCCTGTCTCAAGTGAATAACCAAAAAGAGAAAAAAAAAAAAAAAAGGAGAAAGGGGGCTCCTGACTGGGCTTTGTGTTCATAGCAATTAGTTTTAACAGTCTGGAAGCTGACTTTAAATAATTTTATAGCCTGGGCGAGATCGCTGCCATTTACCATGTGTGCCCTTCCTATTTTTATGGAAACCAGGACCTCCTTCTGAATCTCCTGCCTGTCAGAGCTGCAGGTGAAGGCCAGCTGGGGCCAGCGGCACCGTGTGTGAACATTAGCATCTGAAGAGGGTTTCAGGAGGCCTTGTGTCTTTGGGGACTTAAAACGCTCTAGTCAGATGGAATAGCCTTCCTCTAAGGTGCCCTGCCAGCAAACACAAGTCTTTAGGAAAAGAGCAGTCTGAGCCTGGAAGCCACAGTCAGAAAAGAGTCTGGTAGAGGTTTTAGGGTAAGAGGGAATAAGAGGGAAAATGGGGGGCTAGGCAGGATGTCAGAGGCTGCGTGCTTCTGGCAGAGTGACTGAAGTTCATTAACAATTATTTCCAGCTCCCGGTGGCTGTGTGTGCAAGATTTCATATATGATGCATGCTGCCCTTGATTAATGGATGTAACAGTATCTCTGGGATGGGAAATGCTGGCTTGTAAAGAAAATCACAGCAAAACAGTCTGCCAAAAAGATACTTGTGAAAATCTTTCCTGTGTCAATTATTAATGCCGACTACACACACAGAAATTGAAGACTAATTAATTCCTGCACTGAAAAAAAGAGAATGAATCCAGTTTCCAGTATCCTGAAGCCTGTAATCCTTACAAAGACAAATCTTCCAGGAAGAACACCCAAAATTACACATGTGAAAAATCCTTAGTTTCAGAGGAAGTTTGTTTTAGGAAGAAAAAATTTAGCAGGCTTGTATCTCCACCCACCACTAAAACAAAGAGGTGTTTCTTAATCTTTATTCCTACTGCCTGCCTGAAAATCAGACTCAATCTATTTGAGTCTACCTGGTTGAAGTCTTAGGATCACAAATAAGTCATTAGCACATACCGATTAACTGAAACCAAGACGCTTCTATTTGGCAGGTTCAAATAGAGTTATAAAATCAAAATATTTTCTTTCTGTAGGGAACTTCAGTGGACATAAAAAGTTTCTCCTGGCTGAGCAGAGTAAAAGTGAGGGTTAAAGTGTGGAGCCAATTTTACAATGCCCAGATTGGCTGGGGATGGAAAACCCAGTGACACTTAAATAGAAAAGGGGAGAAGGTGCCAGAGTACGTTTTGAGTGCTACATGTGTTTAGCAATTTTGCCTTCTTAATTAACATTTTTAAAAATCAAAAATATATACATATACATAGTTTAAACAATTAGAAGTCCATGAGTGATCCACTCACCTTAATAAATGGTGAGAAATTTTGGAAGCTCTCACTATGACACCCCCTAATGATACTCTTCTCTTATTTTGTCCTGTAGAAGGGGCCAAGGAACTATTCTGATTTTGTTTTCATCACTCCTCTGTTGTTATTTGTAGTTTTACAACTAACACGGTCTCCAATTAGCATGCAAGATTTCATACTGTATTCATCAACAACTCACTTTTTTCACTGTTTTTGAGACATCCTATTCGTGTTATTTATGTGGCTACATGAATTTTCACTGCTACAACAATTTTCACAATTGTTCATACAATTCAAGTATATAACAAGTGTATACAATACAATTGTAAAACAATGCCATACTTTGATCCATCCTCCTACTCTGTGGATAAGTGAAACTTAGCTATTTGGGGAGACAGCTAGGATGACCTCGGTCAACATAATGGAGCTGTTTGCACAAGAAGAGCCTCATGCAGAAAGATAGGACTATAACCTGATAAATAGCATCACTGTTATCTTCAGGATCATCCCAGGTGGCTCAGTGGGAAAGAATCTGTCTGCCAATGCAGGAGACACAGGATTGAACAACATGCAGATTCAATCCCTGGGTCGGGAAGATGCCCTGGAGTAGGAAACAGCAACCCACTCCAGTATTCTTGCCTGGAAAGTTCCATGGACAGAGGAGCCCTAGCTGGCCACAGTCCATTGGGGTAGCAAAGAGTCGGACACAACTAAGCGACTGAGTACATATTATTTTCAGGCAATTTCTGCAAATCACTTTAAGCACACAAATAATTCGCACATTTGGAAAAAGATAATTCTTTTAAAAGTACAAGAGTCTGATCATCTGGATGCAGGGTGAGTGTATCAGAGTAAAGGCATTTAAAAAGCTCTTCTGTTAACTCCAAAGAAGGCAAGGAAACAGGGAAAGGGGATCCAGCGAAGATGGGGCAAACAGAAAGGAGCTAGCAAGATGGTGGATTTAAATCCAACCCTCTCAATAATATCATTACATGTAAGTTGTCTAAACATAAAAAACACATAGCAACTCTCGATGTAAAGAATAAACAAGTTAACAGTAAAAGGATGGGCAAAGATACAGCGCGAGAACACCAGGCAAAAGAGAGCTGGCTAATCTAACACAAAACACCATCTCCCGTTCCTTTGCGGTTTAAGGACACATCTGAAGAAGAAAGAAGGAAAAAGGAGTGGTTTACGAGGAAGACGCAGCTCCAAGGAGCCGGCCACACTCACCACAAGGAGGAGAAGGACACGTGGGCCTCAGGCTAGGGGCCCAGAACATTTAGCTGGGCCCGGATATGGTCCGGGATTGTGACTGCAGCTGCCGCTCTCAGCAGCCCTGCCCCATCTCAACATCACAGCTCCCGGATGAGAGAAGCGATCCTAGAGGCCATTTTGCATCAGAAGAAGGAGTTCACCCAGCAGATGAAGGCCGACCAGAAGCAGGAGTGCCAGGAGCAGAAATAGCGGCAGCGGTCAGGGCGCAAGACCAGGGCCGGGGCCATGGCCATGGAGAGCTGACCCCTCGTCCCCTTCTCACCCTCGGCTGCCTTGGGAAATCACCAGAATGATGCCTGACCCGAGCAGGTGCAGCCCTGCAAGCAACGACAAGGGCAAAATGCTCCCACCTTGTGGATCACGTCACGGATCCTCGGAGATTAGGGCCGCCTCGCTGGAGAAGCTGTCGCTTACAGTGACTGCCCCCCCCCACCCCCATGATCGAAGCCCATGCACAGTTCAGACCTGAGGCCCTGGACCTTCATTTGGACTGGGAGAAGGCATGGCCCACATGGGGCTCGCCTTGCTCCGTGACCAGGACAACTGAGCAACGCCATGGCCCGCACAGTCCCTCCGCCCTCCAGGGCTGTGAGCATGTTTGAGCACGGTGGAGAGGCAGATTCAGAGGAACGTGATGGACTGCGTGACCAGAGGAAGCTCATTATCCAGATATCCTGGCTGCAGAGGGTCAGTACCGGCTTCACAAGCTGATGATGCAGGCCTGAGTGTGCTGGAGATCAAATAAATGAGCTTAGACAAAGGGGAAATAGTTCTAGAACCAGACTGCCTCAGTACAAACCCTGGTTCATGCTTAGTAGCTTGAGTGACGGAGAAGGCGATAGCACCCCACTCCAGTACTCTTGCCTGGAAAATCCCATGGACAGAGAAGCCTGGTAGGCTGCAGTCCATGGGGTCGCGAAGAGTCAGACACAACTGAGGGACTTTACTTTCACTTTTCACTTTCATGCATTGGAGAAGGAAATGGAGAAGGAAATGGCAACCTACTCCAGTGTTCTTGCCTGGAGAATCCCAGGGATGGGGGAGCCTGGTGGGCTGCCGTCTACAGATTCGCACACAGTCAGACACGACTGAAGCGACTTAGCAGCAGCAGCAGCAGCTTGAGTAAATCACCTTGATCCTGGCCACCGGTTGGGAGGGGAGGTGGGGGTGTGTGGCTTTGATTTGTTATAGGACCTCCACACCAAAATCCACCTGAGGATGCTTGAATATCTTATTCAGAGTGGGGAAGAATTTGCATATAACTTACACACATCCTCCCATATACTTTAAATAATTTCTAAATTACTTATAAAGTGTAATACAATGTAAATGCTATGTAAATAGTTGTAAATGCTATGTAAGTACAATGTAAATAGTGGCTTGTGCTCCTCAAATTCAAGTTTTGCTTTCTGGAACTTTCTGGATTTTGATGGGGAGGGAGAATGTTTTATATTTGAAGCAGGGTGAATCTGTAGATACAGAACCTGCTAACTGTAGTCTCTTTCTCAAAGGATTGATGTGAAGATTAAATGAGTAATTAAGTGATTAGTACAGTTCATCCTGTCCATTCCTGTTCAGTCACTTAGTCATGTCTGACTCTTTGCAGCCCCATGAACAGTGTAGCCCACCAGGCTCCTCTGTTGATGGGATTTCCCAGGCAAGAATGCTGAAGTGAGTTGCTGTTTCCTTCTACAGGTGATCTTCCTGACCCAGGGATTTTAACTGCATCTCTTTATCATGAGTGCCACCTGAGAAGCCCAGTACAGTGCATGGCTCATAGTAAATACTCAATAAACAGTATTTATTAGTTGAGGTGACAGTGGACATTCTTGAAATATCTTTACGATAGGACTGTGTCAAATATCGTACTCTTGAGTATGACACAAGATGCTTGTTTACCATAAAACTATTCATCAATTAAGAATATTTGCAGCTTATAGAATTCTTCAGTTCGGCTCAGTTCACTTAGTTGTGTCTGACTCTTTGCAACCCCATGGACTGCAGCACACCAGCCTTCCCTGTCCATCACCAACTCCTAGACCTTGCTCAGACTCATGTCCATCAAGTCAGTGATGCCATCCAGCCATCTCATCCTCTGTCATCCCCTTCTCCTCCTGCCTTCAATCTTTCCCAGCATCAGAGTCTTTTCAAATGAGTCAGCTCTTCTCATCAGGTGGCCAAAGTATTGGAGTTTCAGCTTCCGCATCAGTCCTTCCAAGGAGTATTCTGGACTGATTTCCTATAGGATGGACTGGTTGGATTTCCTTGCAGTCAAAGGGACACTCAAAAGTCTTCTCAAACACCACAGTTCAAAGACATCAATCCTTTGGTGCTCAGCTTTCTTTATAGGCCAACTCTCACATCCACATATGACTACCAGAAAGACCAAAGCCTTGACTAGACAGACCTTTCTTAGCAAAGTAATGTTTCTGCTTTTGAATATGCTATCTAGGTTGGTCATAACTTTTCTTCCAAAGGGGTAAGCGTCTTTTTATTTCATGGCTGCAGTCACCATTTGCAGTGATTTTGAAGTCCAAAAAATAAAGTCTCTTACTGTTTGCATTGCTTCTCCATCTATTTGTCACGAAGTGATGGGACCGGATATCATGATCTTAGTTTTCTGAATGTTGAGTTTTCAGCCAACTTTTTCACTCTTCTCTTTCACTTTCATTAAGAAGCTCTTTAGTTCTTTGCTTTCTGCCATGAGGGTGGTGGCATCTGTGCATCTGAAGTTATTGATATTTCTCCTGGAAATCTTGACTCCAGCTTGTGCTTCATTAAGTCCAGCATTTTGCATGACGTACTCTGCGTATAAGTTAAATAAACAGAGTGACAATGTACAGCCTTGATGTAATCCTTTTCCTATTTGGAACCAGTCTATTGTTCAATGTCCAGTTCTAACTGTTGCTTCCTGACCTGCACACAGATTTCTCAGGAGGCAGGTCAGATAGTCTGTTATTCCCATCTCTTGAAGAATTTCCCACAGTTTGTTGTGATCCACACAGTCAAAGGCTTTTGCATAGTCAATAAAGCAGAAATAGATGTTTCTCTGGAACTCTCTTGCTTTTTTGATGATCCAACGGATGTTGGCAATTTGATCTCTGGTTCCTCTGCCTTTTCTGAATCCAGCTTGAACATCTGGCAGTTCATGGTTCACGTACTGTTAAAGCCTGGCTTGGAGGATTTGGAGCATTACTTTGATAGCATGTGAGATGAGTGCAATTGTGCAGTTTGAGCACTCCTTGGCATTGCCTTTCTTAGGGATTGGAATGGAAACTGACCTTCTCCAGTCCTGTGGCCAAGGCTGAGTTTTTTAAATTTGCTGACATATTGAGTACAACACTTTCAAAGCATCATCTTTTAGTATTTGAAACAGCTCAACCTTCACTAGCTTTGTTCAGTGATGCTTCCTAAGGCCCACTTGACTTTGCATTCCAGGATGTCTGGCTCTAGGTGGGTGATCACACCATTGTGGTTATCTGTGTCATGAAGATCTTATTTGTATAGTTCTTCTGTGTATTCTTGCCACCTCTTCTTAATATCTTCTGCTTTGACTAGGTCCATAATATTTCTGTCCTTTATTGTGCCCAAAGAATTCTTAACATAGTGGTTTAAGCAAACAGTTTATTTGCTACTACCCACAACAGGGACTTTATTTTGGGGGGCTCCAAAATCACTGCAGATAGTGACTGCAGCCATGAAATTAAAAGACACTTGCTCCTTGGAAGAAAAGCAATGACCAATGTAGACAGCATATTGAAAAGCAGAGACATTACTTTGTCAACAAAGGTCCATCTAGTCAAACTCACACCAGAGTTTGACTATAAAGAAAGCTGAGTGCTGAAGAATTGATGCTTTTGAATTGTGGTGTTGGAGAAGACTCTTGAGAGTCCCTGGGACAGCATGGAGATCCAACCAGTCTATCCTCGAGGAGATCAGTCCTGAGTCTTGATTGGTAGAACTGATGTTGAAGCTGAAACTCCAATACTTTGGCCACCTGATGCGAAGAGCTGACTCATTTGAAAAGACCCTGATGCTGAGAAAGATTGAGGGCAAGAGGAGAAGGGGATGACAGAGGATGAGATGGTTGGAAGCATCACTGACTCAATAGACATGAGTTTGGGTAAATTCTGAGAGTTGGTGATAGACAGGGAGGCCTGGCATGCTGCAGTCCCTGGGGTTGCAAAGAGTCAGACATGACTCTGAGTGACTGAACTGAACAACAGGGTCAGGGACTTGTTACCTCGATAAACTGGCGCTTGCCTTTGGATTAATCCCTGATAGCATCTCTGGCCCACTTTCCAATTGCTTGCCTTCTCAGCAAATAAGTGTTGCCGGTAACAATTCAAGAAGGAGCAAAGCTGGTTCTCAATATGAAATGTAAAACCTTAACGTCTGAGACTAACTTCTGAACTGCTTTCTTTCTCAAGTTTCTTCATTTCATAGGTTATTGGAAACTGAAAAGTGGGGAGCATTTAATGTTTATTTGGCTCACATAGTAACCAGTGAGCTAGGTAATGCTTTGAGGGCCAAAGGACACCTCACTTGAAGATGTCATGAATTGAACACATGAAAATTCAAAATGGAGAAGACCCATATAGGGTTTCAGTGTCTCAAGCTCGAACAAATGACATCTAAGGGGGAGACTATTGTGTTCACATCTTGACATTTATAATATTATTAAGAAAGATCCATGAAACAGAGGCAGAAAGAGGGAGAACAGGAAAAGAGGTTTCAGATTGGAGATAGAATCCAATTCAATTTGGGCAGCCTTGATGAATGGCTTAGAAGTGAACTGGAAACTGGTCAAACTCTTTTTGTGTTTCCTCTGTGTTGCTCAAATCCTCACTCTTTCAAATGTTCAGTCCCTACTCTGTCAGATGATCCCACAAGGATCATCCAACAACAGAAAGAACAGAAATACCTAATATTTACAAAAGCAGAAATGGCCACTAACAGAAATATGGTATGTGATCACAGCACCTCAATCAATGGCATGGATCTAGATTAACCATGTCCCAGGAAGGTAATGATCTATCCACCAGCTTAGATTGGAGAATGACCACAATGAAAAGGAAACAGACTTCTCAGTATAAAACTGTTGAGATGGTCCAAGGTAACACAATTTAAAAGACGGGGTGGCCTGTGTCAGCAAAATTGTGATGTTAGCTTGCAGAGCTTCTTGCATACCAAGTTATCTGAACAGTTTGTTCATCTGGAAAAACAACTCTCTTATCAGGACAGTGGTTTGCTCAAAAGACTTGTCTTCAGACCCTTGCCCTCTGTCTAGTAGTTCTAAATTACTGTGGATCAAACCTAGCCTAATATCAATCACTCATCCTCTTGATGAAAGAGGATAGTGAAACAGTTGGCCGAAAACTCAACATTCAGAAAACTAAGATCATGGCATCTGGTCCCATCACTTCATGGCAAATAGATGGGGAAACCGTAGAAATAGTGACAGACTTTATTTCTTGGGATCCAAAATCACAGCAGATGGTGACTGCAGTCATGAAATTAAAAGACACTTGCTCCTTGGAAGAAAAACAATGAACAACCTAGACAGCATATTAAAAAGCTTTGCCAACATTACTTTGACAACAAAGGTCCGTCTAGTCAAAGCTATGGTTTTACCAGTAGTCATGTATGGATGTGAGAGTTGGACTATAAAAAAAAGCTGAGCACTGAAGAATTGATGCTTTTGAACTGTAGTGTTGGAGAAGACTCTTGAGAGTTCCATGGACTGCAAGAAGATCCAACCAGTCCATTCTAAAGATCAGTCCTGGGTGTTCGTTGGTGGGACTGATGTTGAAGCTGAAACCAATATTTTGGCCACCTGATGCAAAGAGCTGACTCATTTGAAAAGACCCTGATGCTGGGAAAGATTGAAGGCAGGAGGAGAAGGGGACGACAGAGGATGAGATGGTTGGATGGCATCACTGACTCGATGGACATGGGTTTGGGTAAACTCCAGGAGTTGGTGATGGACAGGGAGGCCTGGCATGGTACAGTTCATGGGGTTGCAAAGAATCGGACATGATTGAACAACTGAACTGAACTGAACTGATCTGATCATCTCTTCTTAAAATTGTTTTTTTAATTGAGTTGATGAGATAAATCATTTATTGCTATCTAAATTGTTATTTCTTCTTCTCAATACTTGGGTTAAGATCTCTAGCATGTTTTGTGTTAATAATGATAGTGAACATTCTTATCATTTTGCTGTTTGAATAGAATTATCCTAATGTTTCACCATTAAGCACAATGCTTGCTGTGTTTTACTGGTACTTATACTTTATCAGACTGAGGAAGTTTCCTTCTATCCTTAATTTATTCTGTTATTTTAAAAATCTATATAATTGTCAGAATTTGGAGTATCTTATCAAAATTTACCATTTAACGTGTTTGTAAACACTTTAATTTTTTGTGTGTGAACTGTTTGATATACTGTCTGTATTTATACCTAAGCCTTAACTGATTATAATGCAATTCTCTTTGATACAATCCTAGCTTTGATTTACTGATGTTCTAATTTGGATTATTTATTTTTTGTATGTAAGTTAGATTTGGCTCTAAGTTTGTTTTCTTTCTGTGGGTACATAATCTCCTTATCTTGCTTGAGGAAAATTAGGAAACTTTAAGCAATTTTCCTATGCTCTGGAATAGTACATAGAATATAGACATTTTTCTTTTTATGGCTGTTTGGTCACACTTATCTGCAAAATTACTTGAAATTAGTGCCTTTTAAGGTAAAGATTTAGAATACCTTTTCATTTTTTCTCATAGTTTCATATTTTCTCTTTTCAAGAGTTAATTTAAGTAACATTTTTTAAAGGCAAAGATCTGTACACATTATTCTCTAAGAGTTTAAAATTTTCTCTGCACTTATGTCTACTTATGTGCTTATTCTCATAGTTAATATTATGTATTGTGTATTCTTTCCTTTTTTTATTTGATAACATTTACCAGTGACTTTTATTGATGTGTTAAATGAACTATATTTCTTAACAGATCAAATTTACTGGATAATATTTTCAATTTTATTATTACTATTCTAAACATATTTTAATTGCTTTCCTTCAGACATTGTTTTATAATTTTCTTTCTCATTTCCTTAGCTGAAGGTTTAAATAATTTAATTTTAAACTTTTTTGTTTCCAATATAGGTATTTATGATTAAGAATTTTCCTAAGAACATTTCTCCCTGCTTTACGTGCAGTTTTTTTTTTTTTTCCTGTATTTCTGTCATCCTGGGTGATGAAGAAAGGACAGATAATGCCTGTCTGTTATCTTGATGTAATTTCTTTTCCTGCTTTCTTTTGATGAATTTTCATTTTAATTAGGAACTAGTTAAGTACCTAGGGCTTCCCTGGTGGCTCAGTGGTAAAGAATCCGCCTGCCAATGCAGGAGACACAGATTCGATCCCTGGGCTGGGAAGATCCCCAAGAGAATAAAATGAAACCCACTTCAGTATTCTTTCCTGGGAAATCCCATGGACAGAGGAGCCTGGCAAGCTACAGTCCATGAGGTCACAAAAGAGTTGAACACAACTTAGCAACTAAACAACGACAAATAAGTACACAGCTCTTGAGCTGATCTAGACTATCAAGCATTGGCTTGCAACAAGTGAGTTAAAGGGTGCTGAACCAGGAGTTATTTGTGATCTCTAAATATTTCTCTTCTGTTGCTTTCTGAACACTGCCCTTTGAATTTAAGCTTGGCCACGTGATTTGTTGGGCTAATATAAAGTAAGGAGAACTATCTTGTTCACTAGGACATGAAACAAGAGCTAGTTATGATTCACTTTCTTTTTCTTTAAATTTTATTTATTTATATTTATTTGGCTGGGCCAGGTCTTAGTTAGGGCATGTGAGATCTTTAGTTGTGGCATGTGGGATCTAGTTCCCTGACCAGGGATTGAATGTGGGCCCCCTGCACAGGGAGCATGGAGTCTTAGACACTGGGCCACCAGGGCAGTTCCGATGATTCACTTTCCCAATACTGTGGTGACTACAGAAGCAGGAATCATGATACAGCATCTATCAGTCCAGGCCCCTAATGACGAAAATGAGCAGAATCACCTGCTTACCTTATATGAGTATGGTACGTGGATAGGAATAAACTCAAGTATTTTGCCTATTAGAGTTCAGAAGTTTGCTACTCCTAGTTGATGCATGTCCTCATATAACTCCTTTTTCATAGTCAGAGATCTTGAATCACCCTTCACCAGCAATGTCACTCTCACAAAAAATAAGTAGGCTTTTTTTCCTCCCTAGGGTCACAAAATGTTGAGATACAGTTTTGTTTCCCTGAAGTGACTAGTTATATCTCTGTATTATGAGAGATGAGAGCAGAAAAATACATTTTATTAGATAAAAATATAAGAACAACTGTTTCTGGTAGCCACCTGTGTCTAACTCTTGAAGAGTTGCAAGCGTGGTAAGTATTTAGAAGATGACTATTAAATTTTAATTGAGTGATAATTCATATAGTCACTGCACATTCAAGGTGGCCACTGCCAAGGTTTCCCTCTAATAGGCTCTGAGAGTACTCTTCCTTGTTTGCAATACTTACTGATCTGGCTAGGCAGGTAATACATTTGTTTTCTCCTTGTATGTAGAAAGTCATGTGCCTTTGCATAAAATTATAAAAGATATTTACTCACTGTCTTAAAAGCTACATAATTTTTTGCAGAAACTACCAACTCCCACATTCCTTCTATGTAGGCAGGAAGAATACCCTGAGTGGATTCAGGGATAAAACTTGGTGCTGTTAGTCTTCCAAAGGCATATCTATACTCTTGGTAGGCTCCATTATATGGGTCTGCACATAGACATAATTACAAGATCATCTGTCTCTCTCAATAGTTCATACTATGCCTCCAGGAAGCAGGTAAGCACATCTTCAACCAGTTGTGATAGCAGAGGCTATTTCTCTAAGAAACATGTTTCCACACTTTATGAATTTACAAGCATTTGTGAGAATGTGGAACCAAAAAAAATGTGAAGCAAAACATCTACTTGCTATTCCAGCACTGTTACGTAGTAGTACTAATCATATCATTTTTTAAAATACACATGGGTTGCATTAGCAATAGTAAACTAAAATAGATAAACCAATTTCTTAAGTAGTGCCAGGGTAATGGATTGACTACATCATTACTTGTATAAGTGTTGTTTTGTAACTATTGAATGTAAACTTCCTTACAGCCTACGCACATCAAAGAAGTATACTTTTCATTATTTTAAAAAGCAAAGACAGGGAAATTCAAGTCTGCTTTGCTAGGAGAAAATTTCTCATATTTAGCCTAATATGATGAATCCATATAATATTTCCCACCAAAGATACATGTTGACAACTGATCATATTCAAATGTTACGGGTGTACTAGGTTGCTTCAGTCGTGTCCAACTCTGCATGACCCCAAGCTCCTCTGTCCATGGGATTCTCCAGGCAAGAATACTGGAATGGGTTACCATGCCCTTCTCCAACTCAAGTATTAGATGAATCAAATCCAATAAATGAGGGGAAAATTTAAATATATTTTAAAATCAACTTGCTACTATATTATGAGCAGAAAAATTATCAGTGTCACAGGTAACAAAATGGAAATACTTAGAGAATTACCTCTCTGAATAAGTAAATAGCTAAAATACAATAATTATGATAAAGTTCTAGTCTTCAGGTCTGTAAAATTAAAGTACATTCACTAAAAGCAGCATTAACTGTAAACAGTCATAAAATGGCAATAATACATCAAATTATTGTGTGACTATCATGTAAGTTATTATTAGAAAATAGATCTCGATGGCTGGACTAAGTCAAAGGGAAACACCAAATATGATTACCTGTAATGACAAACTCACAGCAACATTCAAAACTCTACTGAACAGAAGGCCTACAGTGGCCTCTTTTATTATTTAAATGAAAGACACTATAAACAGTTCTCTGAAAGTCCCATGCTGGGCTGTTGTTCTGGCCCAATCAGACTTGATTAGGAGTGCACGTTCGGTCTTTTATGAACACCTGTGTCTAAAGCCCACAAATAATTAGCTTAGCCATACCATTTCACTCTAATAATGGTGTAATTTGCCACGCCTTTCAGGCTCAGGACAGCTGGTGCTATTGAAAAGCACCTCAGGATTAGGGCCTGACTCCCAGGCCTGAGTCTTTGATGGAGGGGGCGGCGGGTGGTGGGGTGGAGGGGTTCTTAGGTATCCATGGCAACACACTTAGACTGCAAATTATCACCTCTAATAATAACTAGGACAGTCTATCTTTATTTTATTTGCATTATCCACAGAAAAATAAT
This sequence comes from Ovis aries, assembly GCF_016772045.2. Lineage (NCBI taxonomy): Eukaryota > Metazoa > Chordata > Mammalia > Artiodactyla > Bovidae > Ovis > Ovis aries. Next base: position 51,800,092 of record NC_056076.1, on the reverse strand, counting down.
ACATATGAAATCACAGGAAATCTTTAAAATTAAAAATATACATATATTTTATTACCTTGTCAACAGACATATAAGATTGAGAAGGATAAGGAATTTTTTTTAATCACATCTGTTCAAAGTTAATTTGGTTATTTAATAAAAGATCTATCAAAAAATATGGAAAAGGCAATGGTACCCCACTCCAGTACTCTTGCCTGGAAAATCCCATGGGCGGAGGAGCCTGGTAGGCAGCAGTCCATGGAGTTGCTAAGAGTCAGACACGACTGAGCGACTTCACTTTGACTTTTCACTTTCATGCATTGGAAAAGGAAATGGCAACCCACTCCAGTGTTCTTGCCTGGAGAATCCCAGGGATGGGGGAGCCTGGTGGGCTGCCATCTATGGGGTCACACAGAGTTGGACACAACTGACTTAGCAGCAGCAGTAGCAGCAGTAGCAAAAGATAACTGAGGGAAAATGAGGTCCACCTCTGAATCTGTCAGTGCTAATTGATACTGTTACCTACAGCTGCATAGAAATCCAAAGGTGAATTATTATCTTGAAAAGCTCTTCAGCTGAAAGCAACTTTGTGACTGCTGTACTTTTATCTGAGTCCCTGGAAGGTTATAAATTGGACAGCCTAGAAATGCTGATGGCCATGCTCTGGCTTCCCACAGCTTCTCAGCACTTCAATCAGTGTGTTCCATTCACACAAACACGGCACGCAGGTGGGACTACCTCATGACTTACCTCAAATGCCGGACCAGTGACATATCCATTTATGGAATATGCAGGAGACAGAAAAGGAAATCCTTCTTATACCAAGCTACACCAAACTTGGCTCAAACCAACAGATGAAAAGGCTCTGATAAATAAAATATATCTGTGTGTATTTAGAAAGAGAGGCAAATGGGCATTCCTTTTTTTCCTTAATAGAAGAATATTCATTGTATGTTGATTATTAAGATTGAAGGAGTTGCAGTTAAGTGAGGGGTGTGCCTCATAGGATTCCATTGTGTTTAAATGTTTCAGCTTTGGAGTGAGACTGCCTGCATTATCATCTAGGCTCTACCACTTAAAATCATTGTGTGACTTGGAAAAAGCCAATTACCCACTCTTAGTCTGCTGTCTTCTCTGTACAATAGGAGGAATAATCATACCTATTTTAGGGGCAGGAGGTGAGGCTTAATGAGCTGATGTGCACAGAAGCATTTTTGTAGTGGTCCTGCACATGGTGAACAAGAAATACTAGCTATTATGGCATACCTGCCACCCAGATCCCCCTTCCAAGAAAAGACTTGTCACTCTACCTGAGGGCAGATAGCCTCCAGATATTAAAGGATGTGCTTTAGCTTCAGAGTTGATTCACTCCAAGTCGTGCCCTTCTGGGATCAGCCCACTTCCAAATGACTGAGCAGAAGACCCAGGCGTTTCAGCCCAACATGGGATATTTTTGGAGTGAACCCTCCCAAAGTCAGTGAAAGCTGTGGCAAGATAGCACTGCCGATCCACATCCTTCTCCCTTGTAAGGTTATTGAGCCCTAATAAATACCTTGCACATCAAACTCCTTTTTATTTTTTTTTCTTTCACTACCTGTACTTCTTTATTAGAAAAGAAATTAACCATTCCCACTAGAGACTACAAAAGGAAATTAACTTAATCTTACAATTCTAGAACAGACAGACTTCATAGTCAGAGATTCTTTAGCCTTCAAAAAGTGGGGGAGGAGAGAAAATCATTTGGGGCAGTGTTTTTCAAATTTGGCTCCTTTCACAGACATATTCTCAAATGAGATAGTTGGAAGTTTTCTATGAATGTTTTAGATATTGAATTCGACTTTAGTTGATAATCGAAATCAAATTAGTACCCCTCATTCATGATTACTCAGATGACCGTTTTATGTAACAGATATGACCACGGTATCTGAACTTCTACCTCTGATCCCTGTGGTAAATGAAGACCAACCAGGCTTAACTGCTCATGTGTTGTTAGTTGCCCAGTTGTGCCCGACTCTTTGTGGCCCCCACGCAACCCCACCAGGCTCCTCTGTCCATGGCATTCTCCAGGCAGTTATGCTGGAATGGGTAGCTATTCTCTTCTCCAGGGGATTTTCCTGACCGAGGGACTAAACCTGGGTCTCCTGCATTACTGGCAGATTCTTTACTGTCTGAGCCACCAGGGATCCCATATTTTCAAGCCCCAAACTAGGGGCTAACCCCAAATTCGGTCCTCAGAATTTCCGCAGGATTGTTGAATATGTCCTTTGAGATCCGTGAGTTGTCCAGGTTGAGAACGCTGCAGCAATGAGGTGGGGTGGGCATGGTAACAAGAGAGACACATGTAGTTTGAAAAAGCACATTCAAAATATCTACTGATTTCATAATACAAGCTCTGCAAAGTCAACATCAACAAAGTAATTTGGCTGATGGGCAGTAGCAGAAAACCAACTATAGCTTCATCCTAGGGAGATTGGAATAAACTCAGTTCAGCAGCACTGGCTCAGAAGTAGAGGAGTCCAGTACACAGTGAACAGTATGTAAGAAGCACCTTCCAAAGATGGCCTCTCAGAATCTGCTTCCAAGGCCGCACAAGCTGCAGCGCTGGTAAACAGCACTGAAGATAGGTTCATATTCAGGATTTCAGAGACTATTCCTGGATGTTGCAAAGCAACAAAATCTAAATTATTAAAATTATTTCACAAAGAACATTGGTATTATGCTCTAGGGAGTACGAAGGAAAATAGGACACGGCTCCCATTTCTTGAGGAACTGCTCAGAGTCAAGCAGAAGAGCATCCTACCTGAAGTCGATGTCCATAGAAGAATAGGCTGACTACTAACTACTCAGTAGAATCACACATAAAGTGCCTTCACAACAAAGAACAAATGCACCTCTTGCTAGCACTGGTAAATGATACATAGAAACATGAAAATGTCATTTTATTTTGATCTTGAAAGATGAAGCAGAGGACTGTGAGGTGGAATTTGAGAAAGATTGCTCAAAATAGAACAGAGCAAGAATGGGAAAAGATGGCAGAGTAGGAAGATTCTGAGCTTGTCTCCTCCCCAAAACAGACAAAAATTCTGCCTGCATATAGGCAAACTGTCGGTGAGAATGATCTGAAGACTAGCAGAAGATAGTCTCCACAACTAAAGATAAAAAGGAAAAATTGCATTCAGACAGGTGGAGGCCCAGAGACACAGTCTGGCTGGGATCTTTACCCCAGCACTGTGACCCATAGTGGGAGGAAAATCATTACCTAACCAGCTCCTCCTAAGGATTCTGAACCCCACATTGGGCCTCCCAGCATAGGACACCTGTACTGGGAAGGCGAGCCCCCGTAACATCTGGCTTTGAAAATTAGTAGCACTTACGTCTGAGAGCCAGAGCACTACAGAAAACTGTCAACTAAAAAAAAAAAGTAGTCACAACCTGAAAGCAGATTTAATTTGATGGGTATTCTTGGTATTTCAAGTCTGGAAGACAGCATCACGAGTAACCCTGGGAAACTACTCCAAAAAGGTGGGGGAAGGAGTTAAGTTATACAGAATTTTGCAACAAAGAGGGCAGTCTGAAATCAAAGATTATTGTTAATTAAGGAAAACCAGATATCTCAAGTTAAGAAATTTAGGGCTCTTCTGTGTATGGGAAGAGGCAAGCATCTGGCCTCTCTGAAATCACACCTGTCTTATACATCTCAGCTACCTGGGGCCAGCATCCTGTGTTTTCACATCCCACATCCATAAGGAGTGGCTGCAGCCTGATGGCCTTTAGACAGCAGGAGGTCTTCTCCTTCCTGAATTCCCTTACAGCTCACTGGGTCACACCAGAGGGAAGGCTGCACTTGCTGATGACTGTGACATCCTTGTGTAGTCGTATGACAGGAAATACCCCATTTCACAAAATCCAGAGTCCGCTCTTAAAGGGCACATGCAAAAATTCACTCATTCCAAGTCTCAGTACGGGGCAGCAGTCTGAAATGCACATAGGTCTTACACGAAGGAGATTCATTGAATAACTTCAGAGCATACGCTCAAGAGTTAGGGGTCTGTTGGAACATTGTGTGTTTGTGACTCTCCTTTTACCTAGCTGGTCTTGCACTGGCAATCACGATTTCTGACTTTCCCTATGTAACCTGTTATCACCATTTACTCTGCCCAGATTCACCCATGGACCTAACACTGCTAGTACACTCCTGCAAAGCAGCCCACATCCAGCCACTCCCAACAGGAACACTTGGCTACCACTAGAGTACCTCTAGGGAGGCCCCTGCCTTGCCAATCATTGTGGGCAATCTAGGCTGGCAGTGGAGCCCCTCCAAAGTGGTTCCCCATCCTGACCAACTCAGAGGATGACCTTGACCAGCACCTGCACCATCCCAAAGCAGCTCTTGCCTCGGGAACTAACCCATCTTACCAGAGCACCCACAATAGTTTCAACAGGGTCTTACAGCCAGCCACACTGGGGGCCATCCTCGCACACTAGTGTGCCCACAGTAGGCATGGTCCATCCACCTGTGTACACATGCAGTCCACATGGGGGCATTCCTAGAGCACCTGACTCTGGCGACCAGGGCAAATACATTTCTGATGAACACAGAACATCTTCTACACAAAGCTACTCCTTTAAGACAAAGAGACATGGCTGATTTACCTAACACAGAGAAACAAACACAGAAAGTTAGACAAAATGAGGAGACAAAGGAATATGCCAAAAAACAACTTGTCCAAACTTCAGAAAAAGAAGTAAACCAAACAGAGGTAAGCAACACATCAAATAAGGAATTCAAAATAGTGGTCCTAAAGATACTCCCTGAATGCAGGCTCCGAATGGAAGACCACAGTGAAAGCGTCAACAAAGAGCACATAACATAAAGAACTGATCAAAGCCACAAAAATATGATAATGGAAAAGAAAACTACACTAGAGGAAAACAACAGAAGATTAGATGACACCGAAGAAAGGATTCAGTTCAGTTCAGTCGCTCAGTCGTGTCTGACTCTTCGCGGCCCCATGGACTGCAGCACACCAGGCTTCCCTGTCCTTTACCATCTCCCAGAGCTTACTCAAACTCATGTCCATCGAGTCAGTGATGCCATCCAACCATCTCATCCTCTATCGTCCCCTTCTCCTGCCTCCATCTTTCCCAGCATCAAGGTCTTTTCCAAGGAGTTATTTCCTTGCATTAGGCGGCCAAAGTATTGGAGTTTCAGCTTCAACATCAGTCCTTTCAATTAATATTCAGGACTGACTCCCTTTAGGATTGACTGGTTGGATCTTTACCACTCTAGAATACAGGCTAGAGGGTATCACTCAATCAGAACAACAAAAAGAAAAATTTTTTTTAATGAGCGTAGTTCAAGGGACCTCTTGTACAACATGAAGTGTACTAACACATGTCAGAGAGAAAACAGACAAAAAAAATGAAAGAACACGTATTTGAAGAAAGAAATGGTTGAAAACTTTCCTAACCTGGTAAACAAAAAAGACATTCAAGTCCAGGAAGCACAGAGTCCCAAACAAGATGAACCCAAAGAGATTCACACAATGATGTCAGTGAAAATGTCAAAAATTTTAAAAAGAGAGAAACTTAAAAGCAGCAAGAGCAATACAACAAGTTACTTATAGGGGAGCCCTCATAAGACTATCAGTTGACTTTTTAGTGTAAATTTGAAAGGCTGGAGGGAGTGGCATGACTTATTCAAAGTACTGAAAGGAAAAAAAAAAAAAAAAAAAAAACCTTCCCATCAAGAATACTCTATCTGTACCATCTTTCTAGAATCCATATATTTAATATATGTATTTATAATATATATTTGTCTTTCTCTTTCTGACTTACTTCACTCTGTGTAATAGGCTCTAGGTTTATCCACCTTATTAGAAGTGAATCAGATATGTTCCTTTTAATGGTGGCATAATATTCCATTGTGTATGTGTACCAAAACTTCTTTATCTATTCATCTGTTGATGGACACATCTAGGTTGCTTCCACATCCTAGCTACTGTAAACAATGTTGCAATGAACATTGGGATGCATGTGTCAGAATAGCGGTGGAAATAGAGACAGAGAACAGACTTACGGACACAGGAGGGGAAGGAGAGGTTGGGATGAATCAAGAGAGTAGCATTTAAACGTATACATTACCATATGTAAAATCTGATAGCCAGTGGAAATTTACTGCATGATGCAGGGAGCTCAAATCCAGGGCTCGGTGGCAATGAAGAGGCGTGGATATGGTGAAAGGTGGGAGGGATGTTCAAGGGGGAGAAGACATATATGTGACTATGGCTGATTCATGTTGATATACGACAGAAACAAACACAATTTCATAAAGCGATACCCTCCAATGAGAGTAAATACATTTTTTAAAATAAAAATAAAAAAATAATACTCTGTCTGGAAGTTTATCAATAGAATTGAAGTACAGATAAAGACTTCCCTGAACAAGCAAAAGCTGAAGTATTTCATCACTACCTAACTGACCCTATAAGAGATGTTACAGAGATTTATTTAAACCAGAAGAAACATAGCTAGAAATATAAAAATCATGAAAGAAACAAGTCACTAGTAAAAGTAAGAATTAATTAAGATAGTGGGTCAACTACCTGTATAGCTAATATGAAAGTCAAAGGAAAAAAACTAGTTCAACATCAGTAATCACCGGGGAAATGCAAATCAAAACCACAATGATTTATCATCTTGCATCTATCTAAATAGCTATCATCAAAAAGACAACAAATAACAATTGTTGATGAGGATGTGAAGAAAAGGGAAAACTCATGAATTGTTGGTGAGAACGTACGTTGGTGTAGCCATGATAAAAAACAGTATGAAGATTTTTCATAAAACAAAAATAGAACTATCTTAAAAATCCAGCAAGTCCACTTCTGGATATTTATCCGAAGAAAACAAAAACATTAACTCAAAAAGATATATGTACCACTGTATTCATTGCAGCATTATCCATAATAGCCAATAATCTATGTGCCCATTGATAAATGGATAAAAGAAGATGTGGTATGTATACAAATGAAATCTTTCTCAGCCATAAAACAAAATGGAATTGTGCCATTTGCAAAACATGAATGAACCTAAAGAGTATTAGGCTAAGTGAGCTAATAAGTCTGACAGAAAGAGACAAGTATTGTATGATTTCACTTGTTTGCAAAATATATAGAACCAACCAAACAAACAAAAAGGATGATTATAAGTACAGAAAGCAAACTGATATTTGCCAGAGGGGAAATGAGTTGGGGGAGTGGGTGAGATACTTCAAGGGGGTTAAGAGACACAAGCTCCCAGTTACAAGATAAATAAGTCACATTGATGTAATACATAGCATAAGGAATATAGTAAATAATACTGTAGCAATTTCATATATAGCAACTAGACTCATCACGGTAATCACTCCATAATCTGATTGTCAGATCACTGTTACACAAGTGAAAGTAATGTAATATCATACATCAACTATACTTCAATAAGAAAGCTGGTAGAGAGAGAATATAAATGTAAAAAAAGTACTTTTGCATGAAAGTGTGCAATTTCTTGATAAGTTTAGAAACTAACAAAAGGCTAAAAGGATACCTGGTTAGCAAGTGAAGTAGCTATAGATGGAATCAGAAAGGTTATGTGTCTGCTTTTCGTTTATTCTATTTTGAAGCTCTGTTTTTTGACGTGTACACATTTAGGTTGCTTACATTATTCTGTTGGCTGGTCCTTCTATCATTATGTAATAATCCTCTTCTCTAGTGACTGTTTTCGCTCCAAGTTTGCCATGTTTCCCCTGTTTTCCCTACTTTTTCAGATATTTCACCATTCCTGGGTTTTAAATTAATATTTGCACAGTACAGCTTTTCCCATTCTTTTATTTTTCAAACCATATGTGTTGTTGAATTTTAAATGAGTATTTTTTTAAATAAGTGTTAATAGTAGGGCCATTTTTAAACTGATTCTGCCCATTTCTATCCTCTGATTGATGCATTTGGACACTTCTAATTACTGGAATTTTGGTTCTTAAGTCTAGATCCTGATTTATAGTGGTAGTACAATACTGAATACGTTGTCAGAGTTCAAAAAACTTAGAACGGGTGATTCTATTTTATGTCCCATGCAGATTGTTAAGGAGAATAAGATCTACAGCTCAAACTTAGAAGTTACCATCCTGGATGAAATTAGCGTTGCAAAAACACACTAGAGACAGGCAGATGTTCATCTTGGCTTCTGCACTTCACCACTTACATCTGCTTGACCTTGGATATTAACAATTCTTTCTGGGCTGCCATATACTGATTCTGCTTATGAAGGGCAGGACACATGGAAATAATTCCACAATTACGATTCACCTTCTCCTTCTACCACACCATGGTGATGACTTTTATGGTTCTTTTAATTCTGAGATTTTATCATTTGTCAAGACAGGTACTCTGATTTAATGTTTGACTGCTTATTTTAGTTTCTTAGTGGCTTAGAAATAGAGGTTTAATTAAACTTCTTTTCAAATTGAAGAGATACTTAACTGCAAGGAAATATTTTGCCAAAAAAATTTTTGGATTATCTGTAAAACCAAAATTCTATATGGTAACTAGAAATCACCTTAATTTAAATGGAAGTAATCACATTTGAAAAATGATAATATTTGCAGGTAGTTTTGATCTGAAAATCAAGTGCATTTCAACTATTTCTTTATAATTAATTTTTACCATCAAAAGAAACTTAGGAACCTAAGCAAGTTCACTCTTACATGGTACCTTTAGTGGTGCTTCATTGTCCACAATCAAGAATCAACAGCCACCGTCAAACACAGGAGAAGGTAGCCAAGTGCCTATTTACAAGGTACACAGTAAAGGCCACCACCTGCCCTCAACTAGCTCCCTCCTGATTAAAATTTGCCCATGATTTCTTGGGTAGTCCACAGCATGCGTGAACATGTGTGGTTGTCTTTAAGAGCCTCATATGTGAACAAATATCAGAGTGAAGCTGGCACCTTACAGAAACTCCCTGGGGGCAGAAATCCTAGTAGGTTGGTGCAAAAGTAACTGTGGTTTTGCATTGCTGAAATTGCATTTGATATTGGAATACATTCTTAAATAAATGTGATTGTGTTATACATCATTTTAATGCACATTTGTTACTTTATGGTTTTTGTCAATGAATTATTACTTGCTGTTTATTTTACATGTATTTTAGACTATGGAAATGATGTTAGACAAAAAGCAAATTCAAGCAATTTTCTTATTTGAGTTCAAAATGAGTCATACCGCAGCAGAGACAACTCACAACATCAACCATGCATCTCGCTCAGGAGCTGCTGATGAACGTACAGGGCAGTGGAGGTTCAAGAAGTTTTACAAAGGAGACGAGACCCTTGAAGATGAGAAGTGCAGGGGCCACCCATCAGAAGTTGACAATGAGCAATTCAGAGGATCACTGAAGCTGTTGCTCTTACAACTACACGAGAAGCTGCCGAAGAACTCAGGCTGACCATTCTACAGTCATTTGACATTTGAAGCAACTCAGAAAGGTGAAAGAAATCGTAAGTGTGTGCCTCATGAGCTGACCGCAAATCCAAAACATTGTCATCTTGAAGTGTCCCTTTCTCTTATTCTTCACAACAATGAATCATTTCTCAATTGGATTGGATATGTGACGAAAAGTGGGTTTTATACGACAACCAGGTTAGCAATTGGACCAAGAAGAAGCTCCAAAGCATTTCCCAAACCAAACTTGCGCCACAAAGAGTCATGGTCACTTTTGGTGGCCTGCTGCCGGTCTGATCCACTACAGCTTTCTGAATCCTGGTGAAAACATTACATTTGAGAAATACGCTCAGCAATTGGAGGAGATGCACCGAAAACTGCAACGCCTGCAGCTGACATTGCTCAACAGAAAGGACTCAATTCTTCTACGTGACAACACCCAACTGCACATCGCACAACCAACATTTCAAAACTTGAACAAATTGGGGTATAAAGTTTTGTCTCACCCCCTCCATTCACCTGACCTCTCACCAACTGAATACCACATTTTCAAGTACCCTGACCATTTTCTTCAGGGAAAATGATTCCACAACCAACAGGTTGCAGAAAACGCTTTCCAAGAGTTGGTCGAATCCCAAAATGTGGATCTTTATGCTACATGAATACATAAACTTCTCTTTGGAAAAAAAAAAAGTGTGTTGATTGCAATGACTTTTACATTGTAATGATTTACATTAATGTAACGGTTGTTCCTATTTTGACTAATAAAGATGTGTTTGGGCCTAGTTATAATGATTTAAACTCAGGGTTCTGAAGCCGTAATTATTTTTGCACCAACCTAATATCTTTGGCAAATCTCAGTTCGCCTGTGTATGAGACACAAAATGATGTCTGTGAAATTAAGGAAATTAATCATTTACAATTATCTCTCTCAGTTCTTCTGTAACACTAATGAGAAAAATCTTGGTTTGGTGCTTGTTTTTATCCCTTGTTGAACATATTATATAATAATAACCTTTTCAATAAACTGCAAACAGAACACAGGTGGAGAGTCAAGAGCAGGCTACAGTACCCATTTAAAACAGAATGTCAGAAAGTATTTAGTTTTTCACCTACCTTCTCTTTCTGGCAAGGGATGCTGGTTTTGCATTTATGAGAGCAAATGCTACTTACCTGCATGTAGATTGAATCAAGATTGCAAAGTGAGTGAAGTTCAGGCAGACTGGAAGTAAGTGCTCTCTTCCAGGAAAAATAATACTGGGGCTGAGTTCTAAAAGGTAAGAACAGAAGAAGATGATGGAAAAAGTTAAGTGAGACATTTAAAAAGCGGGAAAAGCATGGACAAAAGCATCAAGAGGTAACCTATTCCAGAAGTACAGTTTTAAATGATCGCTGTTGTTATTTAGTTGCTAAGTCTCATCTGACTCTTTGGAGACTCCGTGGACTGCAGCCTGCCAGGCTCCTCTGTGTGTGGGATTTCCCAGGCAGGAATACTGGAGTGGATTGCCATTTTCTTCTCCAGGAGATCTTCCAACCTACAGATCCAACTCACATCTCCTGCACTGGCAGGCAGATTCTTTACCACTGGGCCACCAGGGAAACCCTTCTAAATAATTACATCAAAGAATAAGCAGAAGTTTATGGAATTCACGTAGACCTGTAGGAAGCCACGTCATAGTGATAAGCAAGGTAGACTGTGATCATATTCTCTATTTAAAAATATCAGTTAAGGACAAATCTGGCAAGTGGACAGGTGGGAGAAGAACCAGTAGCCCAAGAATTGAACAAGAAAATGTATGAAAGAGTGGGAGAAAGTATGTGTCCGGGGTGCACTTGTTTTTCCTATCATTTCAATTTTTTGATGGCTATTCTTGCATTTTTTTTTATTTTGACTGTACTTTTTAAAAACTGTATTGCTTATCTCGGTTACCCAATCTGTTAGCTTACAATTGTTCATTGTATTTTGTGCCTTTATACAATCTGCTATATTTTATAGATTTTCTTATTTTTAAAAATTTTCTTATTATATGTTTCTGTATAGCAACATAGTTATTTGTTACTTTTGTTTTTCAAAGAACAAACTTTAAAAAAAAATCCTGGTTTCCTGCACTCCACTGATTTCTGGCCTCATTTTCCTTTTATCCCCTGAAATGTGTTCTGTTTCTATTTTTCTAGTCTATTGAATCGAACCTCATGTTTCTCCAGCCTCACTTGTTTTCTGATAATTACAGTCAAAGCTCTACATTTCCTTCTTGTTACTCTCTAGAGCACATCAGACATTTTGAAATACATTGCTTTCATTTTATTTGGCTGTAATAGTTTACAATTTCCCTGTTTATTTCCTTTTTAACCCATAAGTTATTTAGAGGCAGGGTTAGTATAGTTCCCTTTCACATGGGAATGCTAACCATGTTCTTTCATTATTAATTTCTAATTTTATGTGGTGGGCAGAGGCCATAATGTGTGGTGCTGAGTCTTTGAATTTATGGAAAGTCCTCTGTGGCCTGATACATGAGTGGTTTTGAAGAATGGTTTATGCATGCCAAAAAAGAAATGTGTTCTGTTTACTCAGATAAACATGGTATTTATGGTATTCAAGTTTTCTAATGGAATTAACAAACCACAAAATTCACTCATTTAAAGTACATACATCTGTGGTTTTTACTTTATTCTCAGGGTTGTGCAATCACCACAACTAACTTAGAACATTTGTGTTATCCTTGAAAAAATCTGTACCCATTGTAAGCCCTTCCTCCTCTCCTACCTTCAACATCGGGCAACCATGAATCCATTCTAAGTGTCTATGAATTTTCCTATTCTGGATGTTTCATGGAAATGTAACCACACAATACATTGCTTTTATGTCTGGCTTCTTTCACTTAGGATAATATTTTCAAGATTCACTCATGCCATAGCATTATCGATATTTCTTTTTATTGCCAAATAATATTCCATTGTATGGATATGCCACATTTTTTATCCATTCATCAGGTGGTAGACATTGGTCGTTGTTTGTTCTGTATTTCAGCTCTGATAGATTATACTACTATGGATATTCACATACAAGTTTTTGTGTGAACATAAGTTTTCATTTCTCAAAGGTATGTATATTAAGAGTGGACCAGCTGGACTACATGATAATTCTGCTTGACATTCTGATGAAGAGCCAAACTGAGGAATTTCCAAAGCAGTGGAACCAATCTACAATCCCGACAATAATATCTAGGTTTCAAATCTCTCCCCATTTAGAAAACACTTTATTTAAGCCATTATGTGGATATGAAGTGTAACCTCAATAGTGTTTTCATCTGTATTTCTCTAATGATTAATGATGTAATTGTTGGCTACTTGTATATATTTTTTTAAATGAATACCTGTTTAGATTCTTGACCCGATTTTCAATTGGACTTTCCTTTTATTATAGAGTTTTATAAGTTATTTTTATATTCTTGATGCAATTCTCTTATCTTATCAACTTTACCATCTGTAAAACATGAACTGTGAACTTCCAGATGTTCAAGCTGGTTTTAGAAAAGGCAGAGGAACCACAGATCAAATTGGCAACATCTGCTGGATCATGGAAAAGCAAGAGAATTCCAGAAAAACATCTATCTCTGCTTTATTGACTATGCCAAAGCCTTTGACTGTGTGGATCACAATAAAATGCAGAAAATTCTGAGAGAGATGGAAATACCAGACCACCTGACCTGCCTCTTGAGAAACCTATACGCGAGTCAGGAGGCAACAGTTAGAACTGGACATGGAACAACAGACTGGTTCCAAATAGGAAAAGGAGTACGTCAAGGCTGTATATTGTCACCCTGCTCATTTAAACTCTATGCAGAGTACATCATGAGAAACGCTGGGCTGGAAGAAGCACAAGCTGGAATCAAAATTGCCGGGAGAAATATCAATCACCTCAGATATGCAGATGACACCACCCTTATGGCAGAAAGTGAAGAGGAACTAAAAAGCCTCTTGATGAAAGTGAAAGAGGAGAGTGAAAAAGTTGGCTTAAAGCTCAGCATTCAGAAAACGAAGATCATGTCATCTGGTCCCATCACTTCATGGGAAATAGATGGGAAACAGTGGAAACAGTGTCAGACTTTATTTTGGGGCTCCCAAATCACTGCAGATGGTGACTGCAGCCACGAAATTAAAAGACGCTTACTCCATGGAAGGAAAGTTATGACCAAACTAGATAGCATATTCAAAAGCAGAGACATTACTTTGCCAACTAAGGTCCGTCTAGTCAAGGCTATGGTTTTTCCTATGGTCATGTATGGATGTGAGAGTTGGACTATAAAGAAAGCTGAGCGCTGAAGAATTGACGCTTTTGAACTGTGGTGTTGGAGAAGACTCTTGAGGGTCCCTTGGACTGCAAGGAGATCCAACCAGTCCATTCTGAAGGAGATCAGCCCTGGGATTTCTTTGGAAGGAATGATGCTAAAGCTGAAACTCCAGTCCTTTGGCCACCTCATGCGAAGAGTTGACTCATTGGAAAAGATTCTGATGCTGGGAGGGATTGGGGGCAGGAGGAGAAGGGGACAACGGAGGATGAGATGGCTGGATGGCATCACCAACTTGATGGACATGAGTTTGAGTGAACTCTGGGAGTTGGTGATGGACAGGGAGGCCTCGCATGCTGGGATTCATGGGGTCACAAGGAGTCAGACATGACTGAGTGACTGAACTGAACTGAATACTTTCTTACTTTCTGTGGATTGTTTCTTTCTTTCTTAATGTATGGTTTATAGTACATACATTTTTAATATTGGTACTTTTTTTTTTCTCTTGTGGCTAATGTTTTTGGTGTCAAATCTAGCAACTGTTGTCTAACCAAGAACTACTCCTATGCTTTCTTTGAAGGTTTATAGACTTAGCTCTTATATTTTGGACTTGTTGTTGTTCGGTAGCTAAGTCATGTCCAACTCTTCACGCCCCTATGGCCTGCAGCATACCAGCCACCCCTGTCCTTCACTATTTCCAAGAATTTGTTCAGATTCATGTGTATTGAGTCAGTGATGCTATCTAACCATCTCATCCCCTGTTGCCCTCTTCTCCTTTTGTCTTCAATCTTTCCCAGCATCAGAGTCTTTTCTAATAAGTCAGCTCTTCACATCAAGTGACCAAAGTACTGGAGCTTCAGCTTCAGCATCAATCTTTCCAATGAATATTCAGGGTTAATTTCCTTTAGGATTGACTGGTTGGATCTCCTTGCTGTTCAGGGAAATTTCAAGAGTCTTCTGCAACACCACAGTTCAAATCATCAATTCTTCAGCATTCAGCCTTCTTTGTGGTCCAACTCTCATATCTGTGCATGACTACTGGAAAAACCATAGCTTTGACTATGCAGATCTTTGTCGGCAAAGTGATGTTCCTGCTTTTTAATATACTATCTAGGTTTGTCATAGCTTTCCTTCCAAGGAGCAAGTGTCTTCTAATTTCATGGTTGCAGTCACTATCTGCAGTGATTCTGAGCCCAATAAAAGAAAATCTGTTACTGCTTCTACTTTTCCCCCTATTTACCATGAAGTAATGGAATCGAATGCCATGATTTTAGTTTTTTGAATGTTGAGTATCAAGCCAGCTGTTTTCACTCTCCTCTTTCACCCTCATCAAGAGATTCTTTAGTTCCTCTTAATTTTTAGCTATTAGAGTGGTTTTTATCTGCGTATCTGAGGTTGTTGATACTTCTCCCAGCAATCTTGTTTCCAGCTTGGATTCATCCAGCCCAGCATTTCCCATGATGTACTCTCCATAGAAGTTAAATAAGCAGGATAACAATACGCAGCCTTGTCATACGCCTTTCTGAGTTTTGAATCAGTCCATTTTTCCATGTCTGGTTCTAACTGTTGTGTCTTGACCCTCATACAGGTTTCTCAGGAGGTCAGTAAGGTGGTCTGGTATTCCCATCTCTTAAATAATTTTTCACAGTTGGTTGTGATCCACAAAGTCAAAGGTTTTCACATAGTTAATGAAGGAGAAGTAGATGTTTTTCTGGAATTCCCTTGCTTTCTCTATGATCCAATGGATTCTGGCAATTTGATCACTGGTTCCTCTGGCTTTTCTAAATCTACTTGTACATCTGGAAGTTCTCAATTCATATACCGCTGAAGCCTAGCTTGAAGGATTTTGAGCATACCCTTGCTAGCATGTGAAAAGAGCACAATTGTGTGGTAGTTTGAACATTCTTTGGCATTACTCTTCTTTGGGATTGGAATAAAAACTGACTTTACCTGTCCTGTGGCCACTGCTGAGTTTTCCAAACTTGTTGACATATTGAGTGCAGCATTTTAGCAGCAGCATCTTTTAGGATTTAAAATAGCTCAGCTGGAATTTCATCACCTCTACTAGCTTTGTTTATATTAATGCTTCCTACGGCCCACTTGATTTCACACTCCCTAATATCCGGCTCTAGGTGACTGACCTAGAGCCATCATGGCTATCTGAGTTATCTAGTGTAGTTCTTCTGTGTATTCTTGCCACCTCTTCTTAGTCTCTTCTGCTTCTATTAGATCCTTACTATTTCTGTGCTGTATCGAGCCCATTTTGTATGAAATGTTCCTTTGGTATCTCTAGCTTTCTTTAAGAGATTTCTAGTCGTTCCCAATCTATTGTTTTCCTCTATTTCTTTGCCCTATTCACTTAAGAAGGTCTTCTTATGTCTCTTTGCTACTCTCTGGAACTCTGAATTCAGTTCCGCATATCTTTCCCTTTCTCCTTTGCCTTTCACTTCTCTTTTCTCTCAGCTATTTTTAAAGCCTCATCAGACAACCACTTTGCCTTCTTTCATTTCTTTTTGGGGGTGATTTTGGTTACTGTCTCCTGAGCAATGTTACAAATCCCTCTCCATAGTTCTTCATGCACACTGTCTACCAGATCTAATTCCTTGAATCTATTCATCACCTCTACTATATAATCATAAGGGATTTTATTTAGGTCACACCTGAATGGCCAAATGGTTTTTCCTACTTTCTTCAATTTAAGCCTGAATTTTGCAATAAGGAGTTCATGATCTGAGCCACAGTCATCTTCAGGTCTTGTTTTTGCTGACTCTATAGAGCTTCTCCATCTTTGACTGCAGAGAATATAAACGATCTGATTTCAGTATTGACCATCTGGTGATGTCCATGTATAGAGTTGTCTCTAATGTTGTTGGAAGAGGGCGTTTTTCATGACCAGTGTGTTCTCTTAACAAAACTCTGCTAACCTTTGCCCTGCTCCATTTTATATTCCAAGGCCAAACTTGCCTGTTACTCCAGCTATCTCTTGACTTCCTACTAGGATCCTTTAAAACAGCCTGTTAGCTAGCATTTTTTAGATACTATTTTTGAACAATTTTAAAAGAACATCAGATTTACAGAAAAATTATGAAGATAACATAGAATGACCCAGTTCACTTCAGTTGCTCAGCCATGTCCGACTCTTTGTGACCCCATGAATACCAGCATGCCAGGCCTCCCTGTCCATCACCAATTCCCAGAGTTTACCCAAACTCATGTCCATCAAGTCTGTGACGCCACCCAGCCGTCTCATCCTCTGTCATCCCCTTCTCCTCCTGCCCCCAATCCCTCCCAGCATCAGGGTCTTTTCCAATGGGTCAACTCTTCACATGAGGTGGCCAAAGTACTGGAGTTTCAGCCTCAGCATCAGTCCTTTCAATGATCTCCTTCAGAATGGACTGGTTGGATCTCCTTGCAGTCCAAGGGACTCTCAAGAGTCTTCTCCAATACCAAAGTTCAAAAGCATCAATTCTTCGACACTCAGCTTTCTTTATAGTCCAACTCTCACATCTATACATGACCACTGGAAAAACCATAGTCTTGACTCAATATACCCAAAAAACAATATCTCTATTATTTGTATCTTACATTGGCATGGTTCATTTGTTACAATTAATGGACCAACGTTCATACATTATGATTAAATAAAGTTCAGACACTATTCAGGTGTCCTTCGCTTTTACCCAACATCTATTTTTCTATTCCTGGATCCTATCTAGAATACCATATGGCAGTTAGCCATCAAGTTCCCTCAGGCTTATTTTGGCAGTGACAGTTTCTCAGACTTTCATCATTTCTGGTTACCTTAACCAATTTTGAAAGGTACTAGACAGGTATTTTATAGATGTTACTCATATAGGAGTTGTCTGGTGTTTTTGTGTGTGTGTGTGTGTGTGATTAGACCAAAGTTATAAACTTGGGAGAGGAAGATCAAAAGGAACATGCCATTTTCATCTGTTGATAGGAATCTTGATCACTTGATTGAGGTAGTTAATATTTGTCAGGTTTCTCTGCTGTTAACTTATACTTTTCCCCTTTCTCCATACTGTACTCTTTAGAAGGAAGTCACTATGAGCTCTCACACTTAAAAGTAGAGTTATGCTCATTCTTCTTAAAGGCAAAATATTTATACAAGTTATTTGGAATTGTTTTGCATCAGAGGTTTGCCTATAATTTATCTTGTAATAAAATCATTAACAATAATTACAACTAGCTTTTCTATTGAGTGGTGCCAAGTTGTGTTCTATGCTATTTCCTAGCTCAGATGTATGTATTATATATATGTGTATGTATATTTTTTAATTCCACTTTATTTGATATTAGCTAGCTAATGGACAGGGGAGACTGGTAGGCTGCAGTCCACGGGGTCGCTAGGAGTCAGACCCAATTGAGCGACTGCACGTTCACTTTTCACTTTCGTGCATTGGAGAAGGAAATGGCAACACACTCCAGTGTTCTTGCCTGGAGAATACCAGGGATGGGGAAGCCTGGTGGGCTGCCATCTCTGGGGTCACACAGAGTCAGACACAACGGAAACAACTTAGCAGCAGCAGCTAAAATTAGCTAGCTAAGTCACATTTGATTTAGGTCATACCTGAATGGTCTAGCGGTTTTCCCTACTTTCTTCAATTTGAGTCTGAATTTGGCTATAAGGAGTTCATGATCTGAGCCACAGTCAGCTCCCAGTCTTGTTTTTGTTGACTGTATAGAGCTTCTCCATCTTTGGCTGCAAAGAATATAATCAATCTGATTTTGGTGTTGACCATCTGGTGATGTCCATGTGTAGAGTCTTCTCTTGTGTTGTTGGAAGAGGGTGTTTGCTATGACCACTGCATTTTCTTGGCAAAACTCTATTAGTCTTTGCCCTGTTTCATTCCACATTCCAAGGCCAAATTTGCCTGTTACTCCAGGTGTTTCTTGACTTCCTACTTTTGCATTCCAGTCCCCTATAATGAAAAGGACATCTTTTTTAGATGTTAGTTCTAAAAGGTCTTGTAGGTCTTCATAAAACCATTCAACGTCAGCTTCCTCAGCATTGCTCGTTGGGGCATAGACTTGGATAACTGTGATACTGAATGGATTGCCTTGGAGACGAACAGAGATAATTTCGTCGTTTTTGAGATTGTATTCAAGTACTGCAATTCGGACTCTTTAGTTGACCATGATGGCTACTCCATTTCTTCTGAGGGATTCCTGCCCACAGTAGTAGATATAATGGTCATCTGAGTTAAATTCACCCATTCCAGTCCATTTTAGTTCACTGATTCCTAGAATGTCGACGTTCACCCTTGCCATCTCCTGTTTGACCACTTCCAATTTGCCTTGATTCATGGACCTGACATTCCAGGTTCCTATGCAATATTGCTCTTTACAGCATCGGACCTTGCTTCTCTCACCAGTCACATCCACAGCTGGGTATTGTTTTTGCTTTAGCTCCATCCCTTCATTCATTCTGGCTTTATTTCTCCACTGATTTCCAGTAGCATATTGGGCACCTACTGACCTGGGGAGTTCCTCTTTCAGTATCCTATCATTTTGCCTTTTCATACTGTTCATGGGGTTCTCAAGGTAAGAATAGTGAAGTGGTTTGCCATTCCCTTCTCCAGACCTCTCCACCATGACCCACCCATCTTGGGTTGCCCTGTGTGCATGGATTGGTTTCATTCAGTTAGACAAGGCTGTGGTCCTAGTGTGATTAGATTGACTAGTTTTCTGTGAGTATGATTTCAGTGTGTCTGCCCTCTGATGCCCTCTTGCAACACCTACCATCTTACTGGGTTTCTCTTACCTTGGGCGTGGGGTATCTCTTCACAGCTGCTCCAGCAAGGAACGGCTGCTGCTCCTTACCTTGGATGAGGGATGTCTCCTTACCACCGCCCTTCCTGACCTTCAACGTGGGATAGCTCCTCTAGGCCTTCGTACGCCCACGCAGCCACCGCTCCTTGGGTGTAAAGTAATGCTCAAAATTCTCCAAGCCAGGCTTCAGCAATACGTGAACCGTGAATTCCCTGATGTTCAAGCTGGTTTTAGAAAAGGCAGAGGAATCAGAGATCAAATTGCCAACATCCACTGGATCATGGAAAAGCAAGAGAGTTCTAGAAAAACATCTATCTCTGCTTTATTGACTATGCCAAAGCCTTTGACTGTGTGGATCACAATCAACTGTGGAAAATTCTGAAAGAGATGGGAATACCAGACCACCTAACCTGCCTCTTGCGAAATCTGTATGCAGGTCAGGAAGCAGCAGTTAGAAGTGGACGTGGAACAACAGACTGGTTCCAAATAGGAAAAGGAGTACGCCAAGGCTGTATATTGTCACCCTGCTTATTTAAATTCTATGCAGAGTACATCATGAGAAATGCTGGACTGGAAGAAACACAAGCTGGAATCAAGATTCCCGGGAGAAATATCAATCACCTCAGATATGCAGATGATACCACCCTTATGGCAGAAAGTGAAGAGGAACTCAAAAGCCTCTTGATGAAAGTGAAAGAGGAGAGTGAAAAAGTTGGCTTAAAGCTCAACATTCAGAAAACGAAGATCATGGCACCTGGTCCCATCACTTCATGGGAAATAGATGCGGAAACAATGGAAACAGTGTCAGACTTTATTTTGGGGGGCTCCAAAATCACTGCAGATGGTGACTGCAGCCATGAAATTAAAAGACTCTTACTCCTTGGAAGAAAAGTTATGACCAACCTAGAGAGTATATTCAAAAGCAGAGACATTACTTTGCCGACTAAGGTCCGTCTAGTCAAGGCTATGGTTTTTCCTGTGGTCATGTATGGATGTGAGAGTTGGACTGTGAAGAGGGCTGAGTGCTGAAGAATTGATGCTTTTGAACTGTGGTGTTGGAGAAGACTCTTGAGAGTCCCTTGGACTGCAAGGAGATCCAACCAGTCCATTCTGAAGGAGATCAGCCCTGGGATTTCTTTGGAGGGAATGATGCTAAAGCTGAAACTCCAGTACTTTGGCCTCCTCATGTGAAGAGCTGACTCACTGGAAAAGAGTCTGATGCTGGGAGGGATTGGGGGCAGGAGGAGAAGGGGACGACCGAGGATGAGATGGCTGGATGGCATCACTGACTTGATGGACATGAGTCTGAGTGAACTCGGGGAGTTGGTGATGGACAGGGATGCTTGGCGTGCTGCGATTCATGGGGTTTCAAGGAGTCGGACATGACTGAGCGACTGAACTGAACTAAAGTCATGTTAGTCATGTCTGACTCTTTGTGACCCAATGAACTGTAGCTCTGCAGGTTCCTTTATCCATGGGATTCTCCTGGCAAGAATACTGGAGTGGGTTGTCATGCTCTCCTCCAGGGGATCTTCCCTGCCCAGGGATCGAATCCATTTTTTTTTTTTTTTTACTTTATTTTACTTTACAATTCTGTATTGGTTTTGCCATACATTGGCATGAATCCACCACTCAAACCCATGTTTCTTAAGTCTCCCACTCTGGCGTGCAGGTTCTTTACCACTTTATCTCAGCTTTATTTTTATATTTCATGATTGCGTATTATCTCTTTTCTCATATCTTTATTTACAACCTTTTTGTCTTATTTTAATTTAAAAAAGGATATTCTAGATTCTTAAACTTTTCTGTTTCTAGATTTATGTCTTTAATACATTTTATTTATTATTTTACCAGGGAATATGGATGTATTTCTAATGTATTTTTGGCTTGTCTCAGAACATTTTTATTGCTTAGATTAATCCATCTTTCTTTTTTTCCTTCTTTTTCTCCTTTGATACTCCATTGCTTATTTAACCTTATGCATTTCATTGCATTTTCTGATGGTTGCAGTTCTCTTACTAAAGCATACAGTTCTCTTTTCCTGGTGAATGCCTCAATTTCTTTAATACTTATTCTCCTCTTCTATGCTAAGAATCTTGGCTGACTTTTAACTCCCTTTGTTCTCCACAACAACTCACCTCAGCAGTTTTGATGTGACGTTAAGTTGTAGATTTGATGTTGTAGATATATTTCCTTTTAGTTACTCTTTATTAAAACAAATAATATTTATTAATGTCCTTACTTGTTCTTGCTTTTCATGATTATTGCTTCTTTGTGGACTAACATAATCTCATTAGGGAATATGCTTAAAATAATACTAGATGCAGTCTGTGAGTGATAAGGTGAAAAGATTTTTATTTTGCCCCATCATTTGAAGTATTTCCTGGGTAATCTAGAATCCTTTCCTTCTCTAGTTCTACCAACAAAATCTGATCTCATTGTTTTGTTGATTTTGAGAAACTTAGGGTCCTATCTTCTGCCTGCGGCTTTATAGGTAATTGGTTTTTCACTCTGGAAGCCATTTATTAAATTTCATTCTGCTGTGTCTGGATGTACAGTTTTATTTATCTCCTTATTGTGGGCTGCTACACTCTGAAACCATTTTTAATCCAAAGTCATGTGTCTTTCTTTAGTTCTGGAAAACATTCACTTTTTTTTCAAAGATTACTTTCTTACATTGCTTTTTCAAATCTTTCTTTCTGGAATGTTTGCTCTGTAATTAGATCTATTTCTTTAATTTTTTTTTCAAATATGTTCTGTCTACTTATGCCATCCTGATAATCTGGATAATCTTCTCAACATGATTTTCCAGCCCATTAATTAATTCTTTGTAGCTATTCTGCTATTTAAATTTTTATAACCTTAAATCAAAGGTTTTTATAGAACCTTTGATTTAAATAATTACACTGTTTCACATCCAATATTTCTAAGTGGTTCTTCCTTAAACACATCTGCTCTTTTTTTCATGTTTGCAATAAACCTTTCCTTATTTCCCTCAGGATATGTTTTATGCTTATTCAAAGCTCCTATTTCTTCTCCATTAGCTCTGCTTTCTCTACTGTGTATTTCTTGTTGTTATTGCTTTATATCATTGTCATCAAATATTTTGTGATCTTTTAATTTTATTATGGTCTCATTGACATTCCTTTTACAAGGTCAGCTCCCTCAAATTATAATCTTTGTATCTGAGAAGGGTGTTGTCTAATCCTGGCCTTATTCTTCTAGCTGTGTTTTGAAAGGAAGGGAACTACATTTTAGGTAGATTGTCTATTAATATAATCGGCTTAGGGCTTCCCTGGTGGCCCAGTGTTAAAGAGTCCTCCTGCTAATGCAGGAGACACATTCTATTCCTGGGCAGGGAAGATATCCTAGAGAAGAAAATGGCAATTCATTCTGGTATTCTTGCCCAGGAAAATCCATAGACAGAGGAGCCCGGTAGGCTACAGTCCATGGGATCAGAAAAGAGCTGGACATGACTGAGCAACTAAGCAGCAATATCAACATGATCTGCCTTACCATTTCTACTCTTTTCCTGGACTCTGTTCTCCCCCATGATATCATTTTTCACAGCATCCCAACTCTCTTTTATACAGAGACATTCACCTTTTATGGTACTTATCCAGCCCATGATGAAGAAAGAACACGGGGAAAGGGCTCATGGTCAATTATCCAAACCAGTAGATCCTAAAGATAATCAATCCTGAATATACATTGAAGGACTGATGCAGAAGCTGAAGCTGCAATGCCTTGGCCACCTGTTGCAAAGAGCTGACCCATTGGAAAATAACCTGATGCTGGGAAAGATTGAGGGAAGGAGGAGGAGGGCTCATTGGAGGATAAGGTGGTTGGATGGCATCATTGACTCTATGAAAATGAGTTTGAGCAAACTCCAGGAGACAGTGAAGGACAGGGAAGCCTGGTGTGCTGCAGTTCATGGGGTCACAAAGCAGTGGGCATGACTGAGCAACTGAACAACAACAATAACTACACATTGATTATCTAGTTCCTTTAGACTGTAAATTTGTAGAGGTGGGGATTTTGCATTGTTTACTAAAATCTTCAGCACTTAGAACAACGCCTGGCATAGAGCAGTCACTACATCAATATCTGTTGGATGGGTGAACATCTACTCCATCAGGGTTCTAGGTCAACTTTATGTGACTCAATCATGCCTAGGTCTCATTATAGCCTTCTTGATTATGCTACACATGGGGTAGATCTTATGATCCAAGGTAGGGTGTTGAGGCAGTATATAGATACTTATTCCAACCTCTTTCTTTTTAGGGCTCTGAGGATATGGTTTTTGCCAGCCAAATTTTGCATCACTAAGTTGGCATTGTACTCAGATGCAGCCAAGACAATTCCCTACCAGGTCGTGACTTCCAGCCTGGGCTTCACAAGGCAACCCGAAAGAGAGACAATGGTACACCTGGGAGCCTTCACTCAACTCTTCCATTGTTGCTCCAGGTTGCCATTTCTTCCATGTAAAAAGTAACTGTGGCTGATTCTTGTTGATGTTTGACAGAAAACAACAAAATTCTGTAAAGCAATTATCCTTCATTTAAAAATAAATGAGTGAAGTCACTTAGTCGTGTCCAACTCTTTGTGACTGTAGCCTACCAGGTTCCTCCGTCCATGGGATTCTTCAGGTGAGAATACTGGAGTGGGTTGCCATTTCCTTCTGCAGGAGATCTTCCTGACCCAGGGATTGAACCCAGGTCTCCCGCATTGTAGACAGATGCTTTACCGTCTGAGTCCCACAACTCAGAGACTTTAATCCTCCTGAGGAATGTTTACAGTTTTGTACCACTTGCTACAAGAAACTCCACACTCCTCACATGAGTGATAACTTCTCTAACATCTGCCAGATTCAGTATGGAAGACAGAGTCAGCTAATTTGCCTTTGTGGTGAGTAACACAAACTCCAAAATCTACTTTTGATATAAATCCAAGCAAAGAGTGAACTGATTACAATGAAAAATATTAAGTTATTTTGAAGGTGATATGGCCGAGAAATTTGTAGGTAATACAAGGAATATGATTATGACAGAAATTATGAATATGGTAGACAAATAACTAATGCTTTGAACATAGTAGATGTTCAGTGAAAAACTGTAGGATAACTGGAATAAATGAATAGTGCTTTAAATATGAATTTATGAATTGGGATATTGGATCCTTTTTTGACTGACTGGAGATGGCACAAAAGATCCGTAAACCTGCAGCTACTTGCATAAAGATGCAAGAGCAAGCTACTGAGCACAACCTGTTGATCCCCTCCAAAACAAGACTCCTGGACCTCAGTTCTATGTCCAGCATATCCAATATCTATGATACTGTTAGCCCTTCTGCTATCTGCAGGAAACACAGATATAAATGAGGACAAAAACCTAGAAATTGGAAGTCACTTAAAATTTCCAGATTTATCATGCATAAGACATGATAAATGGATCTCAAGCCAGAGTGGAGCAGAACGCAAAAGGGAAATATCATGGTGCTATCAGTGAGCACAGGAACATTCAGGTCCCTGGATGAGGGAGCTGATCTTGGCTCCACCATACTGAGCTTTCTCATCTCCAGGTACCAAGTCATTCATGCAACAGAAAGTTGCTCATAGAACTATATTTTCAAAGCTCCTGAACACCCAATCTAAGGAAACATGGAAAGTTTAAAAGAAAAGGAAGCATTCTAATTTTCAGAATATCACGTCTCACTCTGTACAACCTTATTTTTCTATTGTGTTGATGTATTCATGCCTCTCATGGGCTCTATGATTGAGTGTAATTTCTAACTTCTGTGACTTACAAGAAGGGAAGAATACCATAGTAAATCAGGATGCATTAGACCCCAGAAAATGAACAAGTGACATAGAGCCTGTGGGATAGAGCCATAGTATAAATATCAGAGACTACTGGTTTCCTGACGACCTCTGTGACCTTGGGGAATTTCTCTATCTGAATTTCAGTAAAATCATCAATAAAGGAAGGTAGGTAGGTTAGGTAATCTCAGAGGCTCCTTCTGTTTGACATTTTAGTTTATTTTTACCAGTGTTCTTTCCATATAAGCTTCATTATTAGGAAGACTAACTGGGGCTTCCCTGGAGGCTCAGTGGTAACGAATCCACCTGTCAATGCAGGGGACACAGGTTCAAGCTCCAACCTGGGAAGATCTCACATGCTGCAGAGCAACAAAGCTCATGCACCACAACTGTTGAGCCTGCGCTCTAGAGCCGGCGAGCTGCAACCGCTGACGCACGTGGGCCCCGGAGCCCATGGTCCGAGCCAAGAGAAACCACCACGATGAGAAGCCTGCGCACCACAGCTACAGAGCAGCTCCTGCTCGCCACAACTAGAGAAAAGCCTGCACACCAATGAAGACCCAGCACAGCCAAACATCTAAATAGATAAATTATTTTTTTAAAAAAAGGAAGACACATTTGGAGATGCAAACAATTTCTTAGTCATTTAATACATTGCCAAGACTGAGAGCTCTGTACTGAGTCTGAGGCTTATTTTCCATCGTTTTCCTCATCCTTTCTTAGACCTGTGCTGTTGAGGTCCACGTAGACCTCTTGACCCACTGAGCTGCAGTCAAATAAATGTATGTACACATGCAAACACAGAAACACACACACACTGATTTTCAGTAGTTTATTGCCTTAAGGAAACATGGAATCTAATAGTTCAGTTTTGCTTGATAGTATCATTGAAAAAGCAAAAGAGTTCCAGAAAAACATCTACTTCTGCTTTGTTGACTACACCAAAGCCTTTGACTGTGTGGATCACAATAAACTGTGGAAAATTCTGAAAGAGATGGGAATACCAGACCACCTGGCTTGCCTCCTGAGAAATCTGTATGCAGGTCAAGACACAACAGTTAGAACCGGACATGAAACAACAGACTGGTTCCAAATTGTGAAAGGAGTACGTCAAGCCTGTATATTGTCACCCTGCTTATTTAACTTATATGCAGAATACATCATGAGAAACACTGGACTGGAAGAAACACAAGCTGGAATCAAGATTGCCGGGAGAAATATCAATCACCTCAGATATGCAGATGACACCACCCTTATGGCAGAAAGTGAAGAGGAACTAAAGATCCTCTTGATGAAAGTGAAAGAGGAGAGTGAAAAAGTTGGCTTAAAACTCAACATTCATAAAACTAAGATCATGTCATCTGGTCCCATCACTTCATGGGAAATACATGGGGAAATAGTGGAAACAGTGTCAGACTTTATTTTTGGGGGCTCCAAAATCACTGCAGATGGTGACTGCACCCATGAAATTAAAAGAAGTTTTCTACTTGGAAGGAAAGTTTTGACCAAACTAGATAGCATATTAAAAAGAAGAGACATTACGTTGCCAATAAAGGTTCATCTAGACAAAGCTATGGTTTTTCCAGTAGTCATGTATGGATGTGAGAGTTGGACTATAAAGAAAGTTGAGGGCCAAAGAATTGATGCTTTTGAACTGTGGTGTTGGAGAAGACTCTTGAGAGTCCCTTGGACTGCAAGGAGATCAAATCAGTCAATCCTCAAGGAAATCAGTCCTAAATTTTCACTGGAAGTACTGATGCTGAAACTGAAACTCAGGTGGCCAAATTGGCCACCTGATGTGAAGAGCTCATTCATTGGAAAAGACCCTGATGCTGGGAAAGATTGAAGGTGGGAGGAGAAGGGGACAGCAGAGGATGAGATGGTTGGATGGCATCACTGACTCGATGGACATGAGTTTGAGCAAGCTGTGAGAGTGGGTGATGGACAGGGAAGGCTGGTGTGCTGCAGTCCATGGGGTCACAAAGAGTCAGACACGACTGAGCGACTGAACTGATCCAACTCTAGGTTATCTGTTAGGCAGTGTGGAAGTAACTGCATCTTAGCTGGACTGATTGAGAAGAGTATGATCTGGAAGAAGACACATGACTGGACAAAGTTTAAGGAATTTATCCCCTTTCAGGTAGCAGTTGAGATAATGATTTTTTGAATGGATTTGAGGCAAAGGTCCAGCAAGTTCAACCACAAAGGGAAAACAATGATTGGGGTTTACCAGTGAATGGCTAAAATATGTCTCCAGAAGTGATCCCTCCAAACTGAGAGCATCATGGAAAAATTTTACTACATCAGAAGAAGTTTATACTTTGGAGCTTTGTCTTTGCTGCCACTGTTAAAAGTATTCTTGTCCTGATCCAGCCAGACAAAATATTCTCTCTCCTCCTCTACTTGGACAACCAATTAAGTTGTCAGTTCCAAATTTAAACAGAGGCTTGAAATAAGCTTAATTAAAGTTAAAAGGATTGGGTTATTGAGTAAAATTTCCACTCACCATCTTTTGTTTTGGGAAGCAGAGAATTCCATTATCAAGCTGGCCTGTTGTTAAATGAGGTGGAAAGCTGAGTCAGGTAGGAGTGGGAGGCCAAGTTGATCATTGTGTTGCCACCAAAGTGAAAGACAGGACCAAAAACAGCCAGGCAGCTCTGCAAAAAAACAAAACAAACAAACAAAAAAAAAACAAAAAAGCCCCACAAAAACCCAAAAACAAACAAAAATTAGAACCTGAACGCCTCTTCTGATTTCTCAGTGGAGAGATTATAATAATAGGTAAACGATGTTTCCTTCTGGAGAATGTTTTAAACCTATATGTTTTTAGAAGCTTTTTCATATAGAGAAGACCACGGCCACGGGAACCTAGTTTTTAATCCAGGCTCTTTGATGTCCTGGTTTTGTAAACTAAGGCAACTAAGGAAACTTCTCTGAGTCTTGGTTTCTTTAACTCTAAGACATGGATAATATACTTCCATCTCACACCTGTTGTAAAAATTTTAAATAGTGTTAGTCCTTTGCTTGGTGCTATGCAGCTGAGCAATTCAGATTCCACAGCTAACTTCTCTTCAGTTCAATGGAAAGTGCAAATCAAAATTAACATTCAAAGAGTGTCTTATTTAAAAATAAGATAAATTTGCTACGCACCATTTTATAAAGTAAATAATTCTGCTACAAAGTGGTTAGTCGCTTATTGTTCAAGGTTAGATTTTTTTTATTAATGAGATTTTCTTAAAACAGGAGAATGCATCAACATTTTTATTAATAAGACATGGTTCAAATAAATGATGCCCTGAGTCTTTGCACCAGAGACAGTTTGACCTGGGGATCTACAGGCTAGAACTGTCTTTCGCAAAGGCTGCAATAAACGGCTCCTTTACAGATAAGGGCTACTTGTTCTGAGGCAGAAGGGGAAAAAAATCCAATGGTATTATCACTTTCTTTTCTAAAAAAAAAAAAAAAAAAAAGATGTAGAAAATGGCAAATCTTCTGTGGTTTCTTTCCTGAAAATTTCTCTACTCCAGTAAATTGTTCCTACTCTATATTTCCACAGTTCTTTGCTCATACTTCATTCTCCATCAGTCTAGAACAAATATCAGTAATAGCTAATGTTTAGTATATACTTACTTGTTAAACACCAGACTGTGTCCCAAGGTTATGACATATAACCAACCACTTAATCATGTGTTTAAGGCTAAGAGGGCTTCCCTGATAGCTCCGTTGGTAAAGAATCCGCCTGCAATGTAGGAGACCCCGGTTTGATTCCTGGGTCGGGAAGATCCCCTGGAGAAGGGAAAGGCTACCCACTCCGGTATTCTGGCCTGGAGAATTCCATGGACTGTATAGTCCACGGGGTCACAAAAAGTCGGACACAACTGAGAAAGTTTCACTTTCACTTTCATAAGGCTAAGAAATAGCTGTTATTATCACTTCCTTTCATAGATGATAAAACTAAGGCACAGAGCAGCTAAGGTGTTTGCCTAAGGTTATTCAGCTGGTGGGGCTTCCCTCGTGGCTCAGCAGCAAAGAATCCACCTGCAATGCAGCAGATACAGGAGACTCAGGTTTGATCCCTGGGTAGGGAAGATTGCTTGGAGGAGGGCATGGCAACCCACTCTATTATTCTTGCCTGGAGAATCCCCATGGACAGAGGAGCCTGGTGGTCTACAGTCCATAGGGTGGCAAAGAGTCAGACAAGACTGAAGTGACTTAGCATGCATGCATCCAGCTGGGAAGTGATAAAGCCAAGGTCTGAAGAGAGACCTGGTTTGTTCCTGTACTCTGTGCTCTTAACCACGTCAAGCTGGCATTGATTCTCTGGGCCACATATTTGAGATTCAGTCCATTGCAACTATTAGAATTATTTCCTGAGCTGTTATGACTGAAACAAGATCTGAAAGAGAAGTAATCCTGGCAATGCAGAAGTGATCATTAAGAGAAACCTAGGGTAGCCAGAGAAAACATTTTTTTTTTTCTCTTTGAAGCTTTTTCTAAAGGCTGTACTGGAATGAGACAAAAGTCTAGAATACCAATATGCTGAAAAATTGCTTACCAATGCTGAACAAATTTGTCAACAATTCTATCTCCATATGTTACATATGAAAGAAAATAAAATCTTCTAAAATTATCCACGTGTTCTAAATGGAGGATTAGAAAGGGACCACCTACCCAGGCCCCCACCCACACCCCACTTGTGAAGGCACCTTAAGGCCCCTTGAGGATTGGTCACTGTTGACTTGTTCAGCCTCACGTGTTCCTTTTTACCTTTCAAATTCTGCATTCCAGTTACGTGGAAATGGATTCATTTGTCTGAAAATGCTCCAGATGTTTCACCCCACAGGTCACAGTACTTGCTGCTTCTGCTCCAGGGTCCCCCGTTGTCAGCCTAATTCCTCTTCCTGATTCAGGTGACCAAGTGGGCATCTCTGCACAGGAACTCTTCCTTTATCCTTTGCCCAGGTTTGGGGCTTTGCCTCTTGTTCATATTACATGCTTTTTAGTTCCCACCAATGCCCTGCAGCTTGGTCTCCTGCCTAGAAGGTACAGGTTAAGAATGCAAACTTTTGAAGTGGAATCTCGGTCCTACTACTGACCAGTCACCAAACTCTGAGCAAGTTATATATATACTCTGAGCTTCAATTTTTTATTTGTATAATGAAAATAAAAACAGAACCTATCTCATGAGCTTGTGGTGAGGATTTGTTAAATGGAAGTCAAAGCTTAAGAACAGCCTGATACGGAGTAAAGTACAAATGGCTGCTATTATTAGGAATAGCAGTAGGCTTTCCTTAAAAGCTTGTCAGCTCAATCTGAATAGTTGGAGACCAGGATCTGAGTGTATGGTCACCTTGGGCTATTTTACCACTTTAGGGAGATCTGGAGTCTGTGCTTCTTAGAGGGCAGTTCTAATTACTGATCTCAGGGTGATGACAGAATGTGCTCTTCTTGCTGGGGACCCACATAAAACACCGTTACACCTGCTCATTTGTTTTCTGGCCCAGTTGCTCTCTCCCTTGAACTCTGGGTGTCAAATATCGCATCAGCATTTTCTCTGCTGACAGCATTACAAGTTCAGGGATATTGCTCCTTGAGGCATCGTTGGCCACTTCTGGTAAACGGTGCTCCAGTGTGTTTACTTTAGTCTTACAAAGAAGCTGGGGAGAAATTGAGTTTGAGGCCCTTGGGAGCTTCGTAGCTAGAGGCAGGGCCGAGAGTTGGCTTCTTCTCTTCCTTGAGAACAGGTTCCATTTGTCACCCTGTCCCTCTGTCTTTCTGGACAGCCCCCTCCCTCTCAGCCTGACTCTTCTTTATCATCTCTACTCCTGATATCCAGAGCCCTTTGGAATATCACTCCCTGGCAATTCTAGACTTCCAGGTTGCTGAGGGAGGTTGGTAGGGATGGGGCAGGGTCTGTCTTCTGAACAACTCCCCTTGTTCTATCCCCCCCTAGAATTGACCTTATACAGGCCCTTTCCTTTACGCTTTTGTTCCTGTTTCCTCTGTTTTGGCTGTTAGTGTGTGTGTATGTGGGTGTGTATTTGACACCTCCTTCCTAGGTAGTATAACTGCTTACTTTCAAATAAACAAAGAAGAAATAGCTTTGGACCAGGAGAAAAGAAACTAAGATCCATTTTGATCCTATTTTTATATTGCCAAGCGACCCTGAGCAAATCCATGTTTTAGATTCTTGGATTCCTGATTTGTTAAATTAGCATATGGGAAATCCCTCACTGTGTTTCAACTGTGTTGAAAATGGAAGACTCGTGGAAGACTGGATAGGTCAGTATGCATGGACAAAGGAACTTCCTGAGATTTATCTACCATCACATCAGCATCTCTCAATAAGCAGTTGATGTATAAATCTTGATTTTATGTTGCATAAAAAGGTGTCTTGTAAGGCTGGCTGGGTCAGATCACTCTGGCGACAGCTTAACCAGGGCTCCCAGCCCCTGGGATAAGTGGAGAACATTTACAGCTTCCACGAGCCTCTTATCCTTATCTATCAGAAGGCAGACAGAATGAAGACCACAGTCACAGAAAACTAACCAAAATGATCACATGGACCACAGCCTTGTTTAACTCAATGAAACTATGAGCCATGCCGTGTAGGGCCACCCAAAACGGACGAGTCATGATGGAGAGTTCTGACAAAACGTGGTCCACTGGAGAAGGGGATGGCAAACCACTTCAGTATTTTTGCCTTGAGAACTCCATGAACAGTATGAAAGGCAAAATGATATGACACTGAAAGATGAGCTCCCAGGTCGGTAGGTGCCCAATATGCTACTGGAGAAGAGTGGAGAAATAACTCCAGAAAGAATGAAGAGATGGAGCCAAAGTGAAAACATCCCATTGTGGATGTGACTGGTGATGGAAGTCCGATGCTGTAAAGAACAATATTTCATAGGAACCTGGGATGTTAGATCCATGAATCAAGGTAAATTGGAAGTGGTCAAACAGATGGCAAGAGTGAAAATTGACATTTTAGGAATTAATGAACTTGAATGGACTGGAATGGATGAATTTAATTCAGATGACCATTATATCTACTACTGTGGACAAGAATCCCTTAAAAGAAATAGAGTAGCCCTCATAGTCAACAAAAGAGTCTGAAATACAGTGTACAGAATGAACTCTGTTCATTTCCACAGCATACCATTCAATATCACAGTAATCCAAGTCTCTGCCCCAACAACTAATGGCAAAGAAGCTGCAGTTGAATGGTTCTATGATGACCTATAAGACATTCTAGAACTAACACACAAAAAAAGATGTCCTTTTCATCATAGGGGATTGGAATATAGATGTTGGAAGTCAAGATATACCTGGAGGAACAGGCAAGTTTGGCCTTGGAGTACAACATGAAGTAGGGCAAAGGCTAATAGAGTTTTGCCAAGAGAATGTAGTTGTCATAGGAAGCACCCTATTCCAAAATCACAAGAGATGACTCTACCTGTGGACATGAACCAATGGTCAATACCAAAATCAGATTGATTGTATGCTTTTCAGCCAAAGATGGAGAAGCTCTATACAGTCAGCAAAAACAAGACCAGGAGCTGCCTGTGGCTCAGATCATGAAATCTTTATCGCAAAATTGAGACTTAAATTGAAGAAAGTAGGGAAGATCACTAGACCATTCAGGCATGACCTAAATCAATGCAGAGGAAATGGCAAATAGATTCAAGGGAATAGATCTGATAGACAGAGTGCCTGAAGAACTATGGACGGAGATTTGTGACACTATACGATGGAGGTGGTGATGAAGACTATCTACAAAAATGAGAAATGCAAAGAGGCAAAATGGTGGTCTGAAAAGGCCTTACAAAGAGCTGAGAAAATAAGAGAAGTGAAAGGCAAAAGAGAAAAGGAATACCCATTTGAATGCAGAGTTCCAAAGAATAGCAAGGAGACATAAGAAAGCCTTCCTCAGCGATCAATGCAAATAAAAAGAGGAAAACAATAAAATGGGAAAGACTAGAGATCTCTTCAAGAAAATACCAAGGGAACATTTCATGTAAGATGGGCACAATAAAGGACATAAATGGTATGGACATAACAGAGGCATAAGATATTAAGAAAAGGTGACAAGAAAACACAGAAGAACTATACAAAAAAGATCTCCATGACACAGATAACCACTATGGTGTGATCACTTACCTAGAGTCAGACATACTGGAATGCAAAGTAAAGTGGGCCTTAGAAAGCATCACTATGAACAAAGCTAGTGGAGGTGATGGAATTCCAGTTGAGCTATTTCAAATCCTAAAAGATGATGCTGTGAAAGTGCTGCACTCAATATGCCAAATTTGGAAAATTCAGCAGTGGACTGGAAAAGGTCAGTTTTCATTCCAATCCCAAAGAAAGGCAATGCCAAAAAATGTTCAAACTAAAGCACAAGTGCACTCATCTCACACGCTAGCAAAGTAATGCTCAAAATTCTCCAAGCCAGGTTTCAATAGTACATGAACTGAGAACTTCCAGATGTTCAAGCTGGATTCAGAAAAGGCAGAAGAACCAGAGATCAAACTGCCAACATCCGTTGGATAATCGAAAAAGCAAGAGAGTTCCAGAAAAATATCTACTTCTGCTTTATTGATTACACCAAAGCCTTTGACGGGGTGGATCACAACTGTGGAAAATTCTTAAAGAGACAGGAATATCAGACCACCTTACCTGCCTCCTGAGAAATCTGTAAGCAGGTCAAGAAGCAACAGTTAGGACTTGACATGGAACAACAGACTGGTTCAAAATTGGGAAAGGAGTAAGTCAAGGCTGTTTATTCTTACCCTGTTTATTTAACTTATATGCAGAGTACATCATGAGAAATGCTGGGCTGGATGAATCATAAGCTGGAATCAAGATTGCCAGGAGAAATATCAATAACCTCATATACACAGATGACACTACCCTTAGGGCAGAAAATGAAGAAGAACCAAAGAGAGCCTCTTGATGAAAGTGAAAGTGTAGAGTGAAAAAGCTGGCTTAAAATTCAACATTCAAAAAACTAAGATCATGTCATCCAGTCCCATCACTTCATGGCAAATAGTTGGGGAAACAATGGACACAGTGACAGACTTTATTTTCTTAGGTTTCAAAATCACTGCAGATAGTGACTTCAGCCATGAAATTAAAAGACACTTGCTCCTTGGAAGAAAAACTATGACCAACCTAGGCAGCATATTAAAAGCAGAGACATTACTTTGCCAACAAAGTACTGTCTAGTCAAAGCTATTATTTCACCAGTAGTCATGTACGGATGTGAGAGTTGAACTATAAGAAAGCTGAGCACCAAAGAATTGATGCTTTTGAACTGTGGTGTTGGAGAAGACTCTTGAGAGCCCCTTGGACTGTAAGGAGATCAAACAAGTCAAACCTAAAGGAAATCAGTCCTGAATATTCATCGGAATGACTGATGCTGAAGCTGAAGCTCCAATATTTTGACCACGTGTTGTGAAGAACTAACTCATTGGAAAAGACCCTGATGCTGGGAAAGACTGAAAGCAGGAGGAGGAAAGGGACAACAGGGGATGAGATGGATAGATGGCATCACCAACTCGATGGACATGAGTTTGAGCAAGCTTCGGGAGTTGGTGATGGACAGGGAAGCCTAGCATGCTGCAGTCCATGGGGTCAAAGAGTCAGACACGAAGGAGTGACTGAACTGAACTGAACTGAACTTCCCTAAGGCTATCAGCTTATTTTCAGCAGAAACTTTGCAGGCCACAAGGGAGTGGCATAATATATTATAGTTGCTGAAATAAGGAAAAAACCTACAACCTAGGGTATTCTACCCAGCGAGGAAATCATTCAGAATTGAAGGGATGATAAAGAGTTTCCCAGACTAAAAAAACAAATAACATGCTTCTCCATGTTCATGGAAACAGTATTTACATAGCCAAGAAACTGAAGCAATCCAATGTCCATCAACACACAAATGAGTAAGAAGACGTGGTATATGTGTATATATAGCAGGCTACCACTTTGCCATAAAAAAGAATGAAATTTTGCCATATGTGAAAACATGCATAAATCAGGGGGGTATTATGCACATTGAACTAGGTCTGACAGATAAAGATGACTTTGGTATGGTTTCACGTACATGTGAAATCTGAACAATAAAATAAATGAACAGACAAAACAAATAGACATATAGATACAGAAAAGCTAGTGGCTACCAATTGGGAGAGGTTCTGGAGGGCTAGATAGGTGTAGGGGATTAAGAAGTACAAGTACTATGCAGACAATTAAATAAGTCACAAGGATGTAATATACAACACAGGAAATATAGCCAAAATTCTATAACTTGGTATGGTATATAATCAATAAAATATCAAATAACTATGATGTACATCTAAAAATAACATAATACTTTAAGCCAACTATGCTTCAATTAAAAAAAAAAAAACAGAAAGCAGGGGCTCTGTCTTATCAACCTAGAGGGGTGGGATGGGGAGGGAGATGGGAGGGAGGTTCAAAGGGAGGGGCATAGGTATACCTATGGCTGATTCATGTTGAGGTTTGACAGAAAACCACAAATTTGACAGAAAACAAAGCAATTATCCTCCAACTAAAAAATTAATAAATTTTAAAAAATTAAATTAAATTAACGATCAGAAAAAAAAAGAAACAGAAAGCGGGAACTTATGGAGTGTATTACATGCCAGCCATCCGTTCCGTCTACTTTGCAGGAAGAAATATCCCTTAGATGACAGAAGTTTTACATTTGCTGAAGTGGAAAAGTAGAGACTATTGTTTCAGCAGCATCTCTCTTCTTTTCTATAAAGTATCTTATAAAGATAACAGAAAGATGGTAGGTTTAACATAAGGGTTACATAAGATGCTGTATAGGAAAACACTTTAAAGCTGGACATACTACATACATGAAAGCTAATCATGTTAGCTAATGCTGACCTCAGCTGGGATATCTCCTAGAACAGCTGAATGGATGGTGACCATGATTAAACTTTCCCTGGATTGGGAAGATCCCCTGGAGGAGGAAACAGCAACCCACTCCAGTATTCTTGCCTGGAGAATTCCATGGACAGAGGAACCTGGTGGGCTATAGTCCATAGGGCCACAAAGAGTCAGACACGACTGAGAGACTTGACTCACACACATGATTAAATTCTGCCTGAAAGCCAGCAGATCTGGGGGGTAGAGACATTCTCAAAACCTCAAAAGCCCCTTGGAGCAGTTATAAGAAGCCTATATGTATGATATAGTACTGGGAGGAAATGAACCATGTTGGACAAAGATCAAAATATACCTATGCCAAACTAGACACTTTTTTTTCCCCTCCAAATTAAAATATTCAGTAAGGGCAGAAAGTTGGACTATTGTTGAATTGCTTAATTTTCTAATGTGTTCCTTCCTGTCCATTGTCAGAGATTTTTGTGCAAATATGTTCTACAAATCCAGGTAGAGAGATCTACTCCTAACTAATGGCCCAATGAATCTTTTTATCTTTCCACTCTCTGGATAATATGGCTATCTTCCTGTTGCACTGAAAACAAAATCTATCTTTTCTTGTAATATTGGTTATCACTATCTTTTCCTGTAGTGCTAATTTTAAATTCAGACATGAATCCTGCATTTTTAATTTAAAAAAGTCAATAGAACATGGCAATTTAAGAGACAGCAACAGAGTGAGGGAGGAGGAAACTATTGATAAATGTGTATTAAAAGATAGATTAATTTCAAAGACAAAATTTGACTTCCTCTTAAGGAGATACGGTTTCTGCAGTAGAGAATATTAAGCAGCGATCAGTGGGTCTCATCTTGCTTTACACTTGAGCTCAGACAATTGGGCGGAGAACTGGCATGGTCACGTGAACACCTGGGTTGAAGTTTTAACTCTTGATCTTTTGCCTTTTGGAATTTATTTTCTGTATTAATTGCAATAAGGCCAACGCAGGGACAGGGTTTCTA
Source organism: Ovis aries (assembly GCF_016772045.2). Classification (NCBI taxonomy): domain Eukaryota; kingdom Metazoa; phylum Chordata; class Mammalia; order Artiodactyla; family Bovidae; genus Ovis; species Ovis aries. The sequence goes on along the minus strand of NC_056076.1, from coordinate 51,762,803 downwards.
TAAAGGAGTTAGTGCAGCAAATGGCGAGACAGGTGATCTTAGGTCACTGGGGCCTCATACCCTTCCCTAGTGCTGATGGTAATCAATGTCCATCCTCTTTTTATTAATCTCGTGAGTAGATAGGGTAACTAATAAACATCATGACTATTTTTTAAATTACTCTAGCTTTTGCGTGTGTGTGTATGTGTGTGTGTATGTGTGTGTGTGTGGAGAATTTTAAAGTTATAAAGAGTTATATCTGAAACAGTCACCCTGGTGGCTACTGCAGTTACTTTAATGATGCAGCTTTTGCCCATAAATTTTACTACTCGAGGATGGACTTGAGTCTGCTCGAAAATCACACCATTAATTGGCCCTATAAATCTAGTTCTGTCCAATCTACTGCTTTTCAAACAGGATTTCAGGCATGTGTCATTTAATATTCAGTCTATATGCAAAGATCCCTAATTGTCCCAAGACTGTCTTTTGTGGCTGTTTTCCCCTCCCTTCCCTCTTTCTCTCCCCACCCCCCTCTCTATATTGTGATTTCTATTACTGAGTCAAGATCGTATAAAGGTTAATGAATTCCACATGTTTTTTTTACAGTGTTTAATCGTTCCTAATAGGTTAAACAACAACTCTTTCATCTATTTATTATTATTATAACACTGACCTTTTTGAAGGATTCAGACCAGTTATTTACATTTGGGGATTTTTCTGACTTGTACTTCTTGATTTATTTTAATTTGTTTATCTACTGCCTTTCTTTTCTGTAAACTTAACATTAGAACTCGAGACCTGATTGAATTTGAGTTAATCATTGGAAGCAAGACTATGTCACCCAAGGTGTCTGCCACCTTTTATTGAATAACAACACAAGGCTTGAAAGGTCATAATAGGTCAATGCGTCTCACATTGCTGATGCCAAATTTGATCACTTGGCTAAAATAGCAATGATCAGATTGCTCCATGTTGAAATATATTCCACTCTTTGCAATCATTTAGTTATCTGTGGAATCATTCTTTGGCATAAGATGAACATAATGTTTTTGAACAAATTATTACCTAATGGTTTCTAGTATATAAGTTTGTCGCTTGCCTGAACCAGTTCTTACACTGAAGTTTCCAAAATGCTGTGCAATGCTTAGTCACTCAGTTGTGTCTGACTCTTTGCAACCTCATGGAATGTAGCCCACCAGGCTCCTTTGTCCATGGGGATTCTCCAGACAAGAATACCGGAGAGGGTTGCCATGCCCTCCTCCAGGGGATCTTCCCAACCCAGGGATCAAACCCAGGTCTCCTGCACTGCGCTGATTCTTTGCTATCTGAGCCACCAGGGAAGCCCATGAATACTGGAGTGGGTAGCCTATCTCTTCTCCAGGGGACCTTCCCGACCCAGGAATTGAACCAGAGTCTTCTGCACTGCAGGCAGATTCTTCACCAGCTGAGCTACGGGGGAAGCCCAGAGTTTCCAAAATAATGATATTCAAATGCTACTATTTCTTTCTAGGTGTGCTAGCCAGCATCCGTCTCAAAGAACTTTTGTCACCCTTCCTCCTTCTTTTGAGTATCACTGCAGACTTAGAGATTTTCATTTCTTTAAATGTTACAATTAATTACACTTACTATTCCCAATAATGCTTCAGTTCAATTCAGTTCAGTCGCTCAGTCGTGTCCGACTCTTTGCGACCCCATGAATCGCAGCACGCCAGGCCTCCCTGTAATGCTTAAGTTGTCCCAAATAGAGCCAGTAAGAGCATGCTTAAGTAAGCTCTTGTGTGTTTATTGACATGCTCATATTATGAGCACTTCCTTGATTTTTAGCATAAGCAGAGGTTCCAATTTTTATTGCATGTTCCTATAGATCTGAGCACAGGTTTCACAAAATATTCACAAATTCTTCGACATACTCCCTGTTTAAGACCTCACTGGTGTTATATAAGCATGACCTGAAAATAGGCAACTTTAGGACAGCTTCTGCTTTCTCCTGATCATTATAGAGTTTTGTGGAAAAGGTTCTCTTTAGAAAAATAGTAAAAATGGATAATACTTAATGCCAGTGGGCTTTAGTGTCCTCATGTACCACCTGTCACAAGATACACTGGTACAATTATTTTGGATTGTTAATGCAAAGCACTGGTCAGAAAAAACTCATAACTTTCAGCCCAGTCATCCCATTCCAAGGAAGATACTCCAAAGAAACAAAGAAAAAAGCATATCTAGAAAACTGTTCACTACAACTTAAAAAGGCAAGCTTTGCATAGTCCCAGGTATATATTATGCACTGAAAAATATTTATTGAAAAGCTAAATGTGTGCAAGAGTCTGATAATGATTGAATAAATTTTGATACATGAAAAATATGGGGGAAAAGGTGGATTCTAGCTCCTTTCTGCCAGGGGCCAGCGTGAGGAACTCCGCCCATGGCAAAGGTCATAAGGAAGGAGGCTCGGCATACGCAAAGGCATGATCAAGCCTCAGGAAACCCCCTGTTCCCGAGCATCTACCCCAAAACCAGAGTCTGTTTTATGCTCTCACCTACACCTCTGACTTTACGGGGGCTCTCCCCCATAACCGTTTCTCTCGGAGAAGGAGTAAACGTGCAGCTCCAAGGCAATAAAAATTCCTGGGCGTGACAAGAGTGTTTCAGCTTAGGGACTCCTCTGAAGGTTATCTAGCCCACCTGTATAGGTTCGTCCGGCCACATGTGATTGTTTATAGCCTTCCAATCTGAGAGGCACGAGATGTTTTAGACTTACTAAAGGCAAATTCTTTTGGGGAGTTGGAAATTATTAGTATAGTGGGTTGGTTAGGAATTATATTAGTGAAGAGTTTTTCATTTGTTGTGCCAATAATTGCTGCTAATTCCCTACCCTGGGTGTGACAAGGGTGTTTCAGGTCAAACCTCTCTGCTGACAGACTAGCTGTGTGACAGAATTATCCATACTCCTGCCACTATGCACATGATTGTTTACTACCTCTTAACCATAAACAGCACAGAGAGTTTTGGAGTATTTTGAGAGTCTTAATTAGCATAGGGCTTTTTCTTCTTGTTGAGTCAATGATTGCCACCAGGCCTCCATATCCTTAGGCACCTGGGAATATATTAATCCATGTATTTGGAATATAGAAAAGGAAATATAGTAGTTTTTAAGGTTAACAATACTAGACTTTTTGAGTTAATGGATTTTCTCTTTTGTAATAGATCACTGTGCTTTGTTATAAATCACTGTGTCCTTGTTATGTAAAAATGTAAATTTATCACTATCTTAAGACTAAATAGATCTTAAGGGGAGCATTGGTGAAAGGATTTTCATTTGTTGGGCTGATGTTTACTGCTAAATCTCCATGTTCCCTACCCTTATAATGAATATAACTAGCATATAGGAAGAGGTAAGTATTAACCTTTAAGCATATAGGAGAAATAAGCATTAACCTTTAAGATTAATCATGTTAACCTTGGGTTAAATAAATTCCTTTCTTGATTGTAACTCACTACACCCTCACCCTATAGGAATATAACTTTATTTGGAGGGTGGTGCCTGGTTTAAGAAAAAACACCTTTGGAAGAAATAAGTTTTTTGGTTATCAGAAAGAAAGGATCATAAAATCCCTAAGACCTTTTTATGTAAAGCACCTGATTTTGATAAAGGTCAGGACTGCTGACCCCCGCGTGACTCTGTATTCATCCGTATGTGTAACAAAGGTATATAAGCAAACCCAAAAATAAAGAAATCGGATCAGTTTCCAGAAAGACTGATTCCCCCATGTCGCTTCCTTCTTGCTCCTGTTTCTCTGGCTGAATTCCCATCTGGATTCAGCCTCCTTTTCTCCACTACACTACCTCCTACTACACTATCCCCTACTACACTATCCGTTTCTAATCTCTCTATATATATCTGTAATTAAATATGTATTTTTCCAAAGACGCCGACGCTGTCCCCACCTTCGAATTCCCTGGATCCACTGGGGCTGGACCCCGGCACCTTTCCTCTTGAACATGAGCTAGCCCTTGATGACTCAGTTCTAACGAACAGAATGCATCCACTGTTAGGTTTGAAACCCAGTCATGGAAGGAGACGCAGCTTATTGCTGACTTGCTTCCTTTGGAAACATATTCCTTGGAAGTTTTTAGCAACATATAAGTCTACTTTCCCTGATGCTACCAAGGGGAAGAGGTCACATGGTGATGGAAAAAACAAAAAACATTCAAAGAACCCTAAATGTTCTTGTCCCCTGGTTTTCCAGTCCTTGGCCTTTTTTGGCTCTTCCTAGTATCATCTGTCGGACATGGAGTCAAGAGATTCCAACTCCAGCCAGCACTGAGTGGAGTGGTGTAAAGTTAACCGTGCTGAGTCTTGCCCAAAATGCAGATTCATGAGCACTAGTGTTGCCATTGTTTTGGAAGCTACTAAATCCTGAAATGGTTTATTGTACAGCCATAGCTGATTGGAACAATCTAATACCAGTCAACTTTTAAAGGAGCACTGTTTTCTATTAATGGGAAATGTTATTAGAAATAAAATTTGGGTGCTGGCATTAGCTCATTGCTCCTGGGCACTTTTGATTCCAAATCTTTTTAGTACACAGGGTGGGGAAAATGTATTCCAAATGTATAGGTTTGTGTTTATATTTCTAGTTTACCATTAAAGGAATTTTTCACTACTTTTACTTCATTACCAAATTTTTTTACCCTGAAAATCTTACTTTGTAATAACATTAATGTATTTAATATATTTGCTTCCCTGGTGGCTCAGACGGTATAGCATCTGCCTGCAATGCAGGAGACCTGAGTTCGATTCCTGGGTTGGAAAGATCCCCTGGAGAAGGAAATGGCAATCCACTCCAGCACTCTTGCCTGGAAAATCCCATGGATGGAGGAGCCTGATAGGCTACAGTCCATGGGGTCACAAAGAGTCAGACACAACTGAGCGACTTCACTTTCACAGTACCAGGTGGCACTAGTGGTAAAGAACCCGCCTGCCATTGTAGGAGATATAAGAGATGCTGATTCGACCCCTGGGTCAGGAAGATCCCCTGGAGGAGGGCTTGGTGACCCACTCTAGTATTCTTGCCTGGAGTGGACGGTGGAGCCTGGTGGGTTATAGTCCATAGGGTCGCAGAGAGTCAGATGTGATTGAAGCACCTTAGCATTCCTCCTCAGTAATATACCCTACTACTAAGATATTAGTAAAAAGTATTACTATTAGCATTCCTAAAGCTGTATATTGTGACCCTGCTTATTTAATCTTTATGAAGAGTACATCATGAGAAATGCTGGGCTGGAAGAAGCACAAGCTGGAATCAAGATTGCCGGGAGAAATATCAATCACCTCAGATATGCAGATGACACCACCCTTATGGCAGAAAGTGAAGAGGAACTCAAAAGCCTCTTGATGAAAGTGAAAGAGGAGAGTGAAAAAATTGGCTTAAAATTCAACATTCAGAAAACAAAGATCATGGCATCCGGTCCCATCACTTCATGGGAAATAGATGGGGACACAGTGGAAATAGTGTCAGACTTTATTTTTGGGGGCTCCAAAATCACTGCAGATGGTGATTGCAGCATGAAATTAAAAGATGCTTACTTCTTGGAAGGAAAGCTATGTCCAACCTAGATAACATATTCAAAAGCCGAGACATTACTTTGCCAACAAAGGTCCATCAAGTCAAGGCTATGGTTTTTCCAGTAGTCATGTATGGATGTGAAAGTTGGATTGTGAAGAAAGCTGAGCACCGAAGAATTGATGCCTTTGAACTGTGGTGTTGGAGAAGACTCTTGAGAGTCCCTTGGACTGCAAGGCGATCCAACCAGTCCATTCTAAAGGAGATCAGTCCTAAGTGTTCTTTGGAAGGACTGATGTTAAAGCTGAAACTCCAATACTTTGGCCACCTTATGCGAAGTGTTGACTCATTGGAAAAGACTCTGATGCTGGGAGGGATTGGGGGCAGGAGGAGAAAAGGATGACAGAGGATGAGATGGCTGGATGGCATCACCGACTCAATGGACATGAATCTGAGTGAACTCCGGGAGTTGGTGATGGACAGGGAGGCCTGGTGTGCTGCGATTTATGGGTTCTCCAAGAGTGGGACATGACTGAGCGACTGAACTGAACTGAAAGCATGATTGTTAATAATAAACCTACTGAATCAATTTATTGATTTTTGTGCCATTCTTTTTGTCTATTTGTTTTAGAATATTCCCTATGAATGATACACAGTCATGGTATAGGGTTCAAAATCACTTGAACTCATTCTTTTCTTTTAGTGGGTGTGTGATCATTTTGATGTAAACTTTAGGTTCACTAGTTATCGTTTGGTTCAATTTTAGGTTTTGCCTTTATTCTTTCTTATTTAACTTTAGTTTTAAATGTTTAAACTTTTCCATGGTTCAGAAGTCAAAGCTACATAACATGTTAACTCAACTCTTCCACACTATTCTCACATACATTCTAAAGTTGTTGTTGTTTAGTTGTTAAGTCTTGTTTGATTCTTTGTGACCTTGACTTTTGTGTCCTTGACTATTCCTGGAGTTTGTTCAAACTCATGTCCACTGAGTCAGTGATGCCATCTGACTATCTCATCCTCTGTCATCCCCCTCTCTGCCTGCCCTCAATGTTTTCCAGCTGCTGCTGCTGCTAAGTCGCTTCAGTCGTGTCCGACTCTGTGTGACCCCATAGATGGCACCCACCAGGCTCCCCCATCCCTGCGATTCTCTAGGCAAGAGCACTGGAGTGGGTTGCCATTTCCTTCTCCAACACATGAAAGTGAAAACTGAAAGTGAAGTCGCTCAGTCGTGTCTGACTCCTAGCGACCCCATGGACTGCAGCCTACCAAGCTCCTCCGTCCATGGGATTTGTCAGGCAAGAGTATGGGAGTGGGTTGCCATTGCCTTCTCCGATCTTTCCCAGCATCAGGGTCTTTTCCAATGAGTCAATTCTTCCCATCACGTGGCCAAAGTATTGGAGCTTCAGCTTCAGCATCAGTCCTTCCAGTGAACTGTCATGGTTTATTTCCTTTAGGACAACTGGTTTCATCTCCTTGTTGTCCAAAGGACTCTCAAGAATCTTCTCTAGAATCACAGTTCATTTCAGTTCATTTCAGTCGCTCAGTCATGTCCGACTGTTTGTGACCCCATGAATTGTAGCATGCCAGGCCTCCCTGTCCATCACCAACTGCTGGAGTTCACTCAGACTCATGTCCATCGAGTCAGTGATGCCATCCATCCATCTCGTCCTCTGTCATCCCCTTCTCCTCCTGCCCCCAATCCCTCCCAGCATCAAAGTCTTTTCCAATGAGTCAACTCTTCGCATGAGGTGGCCAAAGTACTGGAGTTTCAGCTTTAGCATCATTCCTTCCAAAGAAATCCCAGGGCTGATCTCCTTCAGAATTAGAAAGCATCAATTCTTTGGCACTCAGCCTCCTTTATGGTCCAACTCTCACATTCATACATGACCACTGGAAAAACCATAGCTTTGACTAGACGGACATTCGTCAGCAAAATAATGTCTCTGCTTTTTAATATGCTGTTTAGGTTTGTCATAGCTTTTCTTCCAAGGAGCAAGCGCCTTCTAATTTCATGGCTGCCGTCACTGTCCACAATGATTTTACAGCCCAAGAAAATAAAATCTGTCACTGCTTCCACTTTTCCCCTGCCTATTTGCATTGAAGTTCATGCAACTAAGTTCATGGATGCCATGAACTTAGTTTTTTCAAAGTTTAGTTTTAAGCCAGCTTTTCACTCCTCTTTCACCTTCATCAAGAGGCTCTCTCCACTTTTTTCCATTAGAGTACCATTACATTCTAAAGTAAACATTTTCAAAAATAAATATATTCATTTGTTTCTCCTTGGTCCTTCCTATAAATATGTACTCATTTTTAAAAATTTCTTATAGAAAAACAATAATAATCTTACTTTTTTCCACCTAGTAAAGTAACTTAGAATTCAGTTGAATCTGCTCATGGAACTACCTCGCATTCTTTCTACAGACGATTGTATTCAGCTGTATTGATCTACAGTCATGTATTCAACCAGTCACTTTGGGGGGCATTTTATTACCACCCCTTTGCTACAACAAAAAGTTTAGTAAGATGTAATTTTCTGCATGTATTATTATGGCTGTGGTGGTGGTTGTGTTGTTTTGTGGAGATCTGTCTCCTAGGTCAATTGCAAGAAGTGATATTTAGGGATCAAAAAGTAAATGCACATACAATTTTATGGAATGATACCAAATTCTCCCGTTTACCACTTGTACTATTTTGAATTCCAGCTCATCCATTTGATTGCCCATTTCTTCATAGTTTTATGAAGTAAAAGTATATTGTCAAGTGTTTAGACTTCGGCTTTCACTTTCACCCATCTGATGGTATCTCAATGACTGGTCATAATTTTTCTTTCATTATTACTAAAATATAGTTTTATATGTTTAAAGGATATTTATGTTTCTCTTTTGTAAACTGTTCATGTCCTTTATCTTTTCTTCTATCAGATTTAGTATTTTTTGTCTTACTTTTTAAGACTTCTTTATGTATCAATTGGTGTAAGTTGCAAAAATATTCTTTTAACTTTGCTTGTGGCATCTTTTACCCTAAAATTTTATTCAATAAAATTTATCATTCTTTGTGGTTCTGCCTTCTGATTTTGAATCATAGTTCAAATATCCTGAGTTTATTAACTTACCAAAGTTTTCTATGAGGCATTTTAGATTTTATTTTTTTACTTTGTGATCTTTGATCCCTTTGGAGTTTGATACCTGATGTGAGGTGCGTGTCCAGCTGTACGTGTTTTCCAAGTGGCTGTTCAGTTGTCCTAGCACCATTTACTCAAAAGCCAGTATTTTCTCCAGTGATATCTGATGCTACCTCAGTCATATAGCCAACACCATTATGTAGCTGTGCTGGGGTCCAGCCCCGGTGGATCCAGGGAAATTCGAAGGGTGAACGGCGTAGGTGAGGAAAGCTTACTTATTTAGAAATATAAGATTAAATCTGCAAGCAATAAATGCTGGAGAGGGTGTGGAGAAAAGGGAACCCTCCTACACTGTTGGTGGGAATGCAAACTAGTACAGCCACTATGGAGAACAGTGTGGAGATTCCTTAAAAAATTGCAAATAGAACTACCTTATGACCCAGCAATCCCACTTCTGGGCATACACACCGAGGAAACCAGAATTGAAAGAGACACATGTACCCCAATGTTCATCGCAGCACTGTTTATAATAGCCAGGACATGGAAACAACCTAGATGTCCATCAGCAGATGAATGGATAAGAAAGCTGTGGTACATATACACAATGGAATATTACTCAGCCGTTAAAAAGAATTCATTTGAATCAGTTCTGATGAGATGGATGAAACTGGAGCCGATGATACAGAGTGAAGTAAGCCAGAAAGAAAAACACCAATACAGTATACTAACACATATATATGGAATTTAGGAAGATGGCAATGACGACCCTGTATGCAAGACAGGAAAGAGACACAGATGTGTATAACGGACTTTTGGACTCAGAGGGAGAGGGAGAGGGTGGGATGATTTGGGAGAATGACATTCTAACATGTATACTATCATGTGAATTGAATCGCCAGTCTATGTCTGACGCAGGATGCAGCATGCTTGGGGCTGGTGCATGGGGATGACCCAGAAAGATGTTATGGGGAGGGAGGTGGGAGGGGGGTTCATGTTTGGGAATGCATGTAAGAATTAAAGATTTTAAAATTTAAAAAATAAAAAACCAAAAACATTAAAAAAAAAAAAAAGATTAGATTAGGAAAAAATAGTATAGCAGGAAAATTTAGTGGAGAAAAGAGGCTGAATAACTTGGTTTACGTGGAAAACCAATAAAATTCCAAGACAAGGAACTTGCACCATCTACGTTAGGCCACCAGCGTCCTCTTGAATAGTGGGGGGTGCCCCACCTTGGGCTCCCTCTCATGTGGATGTTAGAAGCCGGGGCAAGTAAGTAGACATGGCAAGCCTCCACACCCCAGATGGGAATTCAGCCAGAAAATAGAGTAAAGAGGAGACACGGGGAAACCAGTCTTTCCAATGACTTGCCCATCCTCTATTGTTGTAAAGGCCTTTTATACCTTTTTATTGTACATAGAGAGATCAATGGATAATATAAAATTATGTAGCATCAGCAGCCCTGACTCTTATAAAAACCAGGCTTTTCTCTCTGCATACTTAGTTGTATACACAAGTCTTAGGTGATTTACATCATCTTCTGGCCAGAGGGCCAATTAACATTTTACAGCCCTTTTTCTGATAAGGGTTTGTCAACCAGAAGACTTATTTGTCTTAGAATGTTGTTCTTCCCAAAGTCTGGTGCCACTCTCAGAAAGCACTAAATAAAGTTATATTCTTACATATCAAGGACACAAGAGGAGTGCAGTGATAAAGAATAAAGAAAAGTAATTAACTCAAAAGCCTAGTGTTGCTAACATCAAAACTACTATATTCCTATTTCTATATCCCAATTACTTTGATTAATATCCGTCAGGTGCCTAAAAGATAAAGAATATGGAGGCCTGGCAGCAGTCATTGACTCAACAGTGAAAACCCGTCACCAATATAATTTTTAGCTCTTTAGAAAAGGCTCTGTATCTTTAAGATGCTTTAAGCCTTGTGCCTCTTGCAGTTGGGGGGGCTCTAAGCAATCCACAAGTTGTAAAGCAGACCAGTCAGATAGGTTAGAAAGCCATCAAAGGGGTTAAGCCGAGACATTCTTTTCATATGCAAGAGGCTGTTAACTGGAGCCCTAAGTTAATTCCTTTTAGAGGCAGAAGAGTGGAAAGCACAGTACAATAAAATCAGGCCGACTCTGGTTTTGGGGGGTACATGTTCAGGAAAACTCAGGGGGAACCCCTGAAGCCAGATCATGCCTTTGTGTTTTGTCGGGCTTCCTTCCTCATGACCTTTGCCATGGGCGGGATTCCTCACACTGGCTCCTGGCATAGCTGTTTTCCTTTCTGGACCTTGTACTCTCTTCCACTGATTTATTTTTCTAATCATGGGTGAATACCACACTATTTTCACTATAGGTAATTTATTGTATGTCCTAACACTTACTGACACATTTTTTGGAGATATTTTTTTCTAGCCATTTTGGCAAGTTTACTTTTATATGGACTTTTAGAAATACTTGCCTAGAAAGAAAAAAAAGTATTTTAGTATTTAGTATTTTAGTGAGCTTACCCTAAATTTATATGTGTGCTTAAGGCAAATTAATATTTTCCTGCTCTTTAGTAAGTCCTGTCCAAGAATGAGTGTCCAAGTTTACTTTTGTGCCTTTCAGGAGTATCTGCAATTTCACCCAAACAAATTTTACACAAATGTTGTTGAGTTTATTCTTAAGTATTTTATCTTTACATTACTACTGCTAGTGGAGGTTTCTTTTCCTTTATATCCTGTAAGTGAGTATTATTTATTTCTAAAAGCCAAATTCACCATGGAGAAATGAAACAAAAATGTCTAAATTGGGGAAAATCTTGTCATAGTCATGGAAATGGATTGCTTTTTGAAACTCAGAAACTACAGAGACATGAAACTCAAAAACTATAAAGATTGTGTTTATCTATTTAAAATTTTAAAACATCTGTACAAGGAAATATTATAAACATAGTTGAATATATATGACCAGCTCAGGAGAATATCAGACCAAAATAGCAAAATACTAATTTACTTAATCATAAAGAATTAGTAAATATCAGTGTGAAAACGGAGAAGGCAATGGCACCCCAATCCAGTACTCTTGCCTGGAGAATCCCATGGATGACGGAGCCTGGTGGGCTGCAGTCCATGGGGTCGCTAAGAGTCGGACACGACTGAGCGACTTCCCTTTCACTTTTCACTTTCATTCATTGGAGAAGGAAATGGCAACCCACTCCAGTGTTCTTGCTTGGAGAATCCCAGGGATGGGGGAGCCTAGTGGGCTGCCATCTCTGGGGTCGCACAGAGTCGGACACGACTGAAGTGACTTAGCAGCAGCAGCAGCAGCAGCAGCAGCAGCAGCAGTGTGAAAAAATACCAATAACCCAACAGGAAAATAAACTAAATTCACAAATAGATTATCCATGTATATAGAACCATAAACTGTGCAGAAGCATATAACAAGATAACAACAACAATAAAAAGGTAATAACAATGATAAGTAGCAGTAAATTTCAAAATGCTTACCTTGTGTCAGATACTGACCTAAGTTCTTCACCCATATTAATGTATTAAAACCTCACACAAATATTTTGAGCTTGGCATGACTATCATCCTCATTCTACCAATAAGAAAGCTATTGATTAGAAATAAGATTATTATAAATAAGGACAGACATGCAAACTGATTAATCATTTTTGAAGCTGAAATATTTTCACCAGCCACGTTGACAAATGTAAAAAAGTCTAACAATACACAGTGTTGCTGAAAGTATGAAGACCCTGCTCGCCTCATGCATTTTGGGGAGAGTACTAATTTTGGTAACCTCTTAACAGCCTCTATCAACTTGTTAAATGCTTGTATCACTTAAAAAAAATTTTTTTGGTTGTGCTGTGTGGTCTTAGTTCCCCAATCAGGGATCAAGCCTGTACCCCCTAAAGTGAACATGGAGTCTTAACCGCTGGACAACCAGGGAAGCCCCTGGTATCATTTTTCAGCCATGAGAATTTCTGATAGGAATTTCTCAGAAATAGTTTAATATGTATGCAAATATGAAAGTACAAGAATTTCCATGATGGCAATTTTTTTCTAGTTGGAAGAAACTAAAACAATGCACCTGCCTGGTAGTTAAATAAACTGTGTTACCTGTAGACAATGAACCTCTTGACAGTATCATTACTATGAAGTCCATCCCAATATACTGGTGATGGCAAGATGTCAAAAATCTTAAGGGATAATGGCAATGTGCGGAATTGTGGATGGTTTTCTCCACAATAAAGCAAAGTGCCTGCAAATGCTTGTGAAGTTTCTGGAAAGGATACAGGAAACTCAGCATTATGTGTCTCTGGAGAGGGGACTGAAGGTCTGAGGTGGAAGAGAGCTTTACTTTTCATTATGTTGCAATTTTTTTTTCCATATCAAGTATTACTTCAAAACTTAGAAAGAAAATACTAGAGACAGAGAGAGAGAAGGTTTAAAATACGTTTAGCCCTTGGGATAGGCATCCAAGTCTCCCACTGTGGCTACCTTGAAGGGAATCATGTGCTTTGTGGTATTCTAGTTTTGTCTGTGTATTATAGTTAGACAGATGATGTATCCTCACGCCTTAAATTCAGGGTCTCTCTCCTGACTTCTGACTCTTCAGGTCTCATAGGAACATTTGCTGAATTGGTTGAGAGGGTGATGAGCCCAGCCTGTATTTGACTAGAAATCTGATACTGTAAGATAAGCTTCAGAGTTGATCCAGGCAGTTGGAGCTGCAATTGTTTATAAATTGAAGCAATGCTTTGAGGCTGAGGGTTTCTTTTACAGACCAGGAAGCCTGCTCAGTAGGTGGGATTCCAGTAGCTTTTGGTTCACTAGCAAAAGCTTTCTGCCAAATGCAAAATCCACATAATAAGCAGTTTTCAAACTATATCCCGAGAGACCAAGCTTGTTAAAATTGTTCTACCCTAAATAAATGTGTATCTGAAGGACTGGGGAAAATACTTATTTCGCAGTTATGTTGTGGCCCTAGGGACGATGCAGAGAGCCTCCTGTGGAATGAGGACCAGCCTGAGGGACATAGTAGCCAATGCTGGTAGTGGTCAGTCCCAGGCCCAGTGTTGCTGAATGATGTTTTTCCTGCTGGAAGAGGACAGGCTCATCAAAGGTGCAGATGGCACCAAGCACTTGGGAAGAAAGCAACAGTTTGGAGACAAGAACAGAATTCAAATTCTGTTAGTAAATTGGAAAGGTGAAGAAGAGAAACAAACAGAGGAGGGAAAATATGAAAAACACTGAAGGTGTCAAAGAGGTAAAGGCCAAAATCTAGGTGAACTGCTTACAATTAAACCTGAGTCAGAGTAGACAATCAATTGGAAATTGACAGTAGACAATCAATAGAAGATCAATTCTGTGAACCACAGATGATGGAAGAAAACCATTCTTGCATACCAAGAGCCAGTTAGGCATCATTTTGAAGTATCTTATTTCTGGAGTCTGATGTCTGGCCTGGAATTATATTTGCAAAATCAGACATGGTGATACAGTTGAGAATTATGACTGAAAAGGAACTACATGAGCAGGAAATATGTACAGAGATTTCTAAGAAGCATCATGTGACTGACTTTAGGAAGGGTGCCTTAACCGCAGAGTTGCTCACCGTTCATGTCAGGGTATTGCAGAAACCAGTAATCGAGAAACCAAGCGCCACACTCGGAGAGTTGAGAACTCAGGTTTATCACACTGGCGGGCGCAGAGGAGTTAACGCCCCAAGTTCCAAGCCCTGGACACAGGGGTTACAGAGTGTTTATAGACACACTTTAGTGGGGAACACTAGCTGTTAGTAGGCTGGTTTAAACTAAGGGGTTTCATGCACATACGAACAGTGTTCAAGGTGGGGAGGGGGATGTCTGACCTTTACACAGACAGGCATGATTAGGCAGGTTTGCAGGGGCTGGGCAATTGCAAAGAGCAGGACAAGGGTGAGTGAGATAAGCTCCAGTTCCTAGTATTGTGAGTCTCCACTTTCCAAGACTGTGTGACCTGTGTGAGCCTTTTGCAAGGAGCAAGCTGAGTTACACAGGCAGAACAAATAGGGGGTTATGTAAAATTGTAACTTTTCCTCTTCAAGGGCCCCATTATATTTCAGTGGTGATAAAGTCAGCCTCAGTCCTAATTCAAATGCCCCTGGAAGTAGTTTAAGGATATAATTGTTTCTGTATTATAGATTCCCATGGAACTCTATATTTCTTATTTGTAATACTTGGTGTAATGGTAAATAATTCTTTCCACAAATATTTATTGAGCACCTACTGAGCGCCAAGCACTAGTCTAGGCACTAAGTATATGTAATCTCTTTAAATCCTTTTTTCAAATTTCAAAATTTTTATAGAGTTCATCTCTTCCTTGAAGTAATATATCTTATACAGCTAGTAAAAGTTAGGTGACCCTCTCTGTTTGACCTGGAGATCTCTTTGTTCACATCTGAAAGATTATTAGTTACTTTGTTTTATCTCCCATGTTACCACAGGAGATTGCTTTCCAAACGTTTTCATAATTATATACAATGCCTCCCATTTTCACAGTTTCTTGTAGCTCTTTCCTTGACATTTTTCCAGCCCTTTGCTCATTTCCAGAGATAAAAGCTAAAATAAATGTCACTGACTTTAACAACTCACTCCTGGCATCAATTTCTGCATAAGCCATGCTTTGCCACACACACACAAAAAGTACCACATCATAAACCACAAACACACTGGCTTAAAATAGAAAGTCAACACGAGCCACGGGTTAGCTGGGCAGCTCATGCTCGTCTGCGGTCAGCTTCAGGTTGGCCAGGCAGCTTTATTGATACAGAATGGATTCAATGTGGGTAAGTGCAGTGACTTGACTCTGGGACACCTGTTTTTTTATTCTCCAGTGAGGCAACCCAGGCTGGTAATTAAAGCAATCAAAGAGCAGCAATAGAGACAAAATGGACAAGAGCTCTCTGTTTGCCTCACTTTTGTCAAAACAAATCCAATGGCTGAACTCACAATCAAAGAGCAGAGAACTCTTCTCCACCTCTAGGTGAGAGCAGCTTCAAAGTCACATGAGGAGGGGCAAACAACGGATGCTGAGAATGCAGTAAACCTGCCAAAGAGATGACTGGCGTATTCCATGTCCCCCCAACCCCACACGCACAAAAAAAATTATGATGTCTTGATTGTGGTGGATGTGGTAGGAAATAGTCAAATTCTGGCTCTCTATGGAGGTCAAGACAACGGAATATTCTGATTGACCAGATGAAGGATATGAGAGAAAGAGAAAAAAAAATTGACCTTGACAAAAGTTTGGTCTGAGTATGTGGGAGGATAGATTTGGTACTAATCAAGGTAGAAAAAGTGGACGATGAACAGATGAGAAGGACTTTCATTTTAGACATTATTCCAGCTAGGGCAGCTGCAAAACAAGCCACTTCATACTTCAAGGGCTTACGACAACAACTGTGTTGACATGGCTCACATATCTGAGGTTCGGGCAGAACTTGGGAGAACAGCCCACCTTTGTCCCGCTTGGCATCAGCTAAAATGGCTTGAAGGCAGGGCTGGAATCTCCTAAAGGCTTGCTCTCTCAATACATCGAGGGGTTGATGCTGGGAAGACTCCAACAACCAGGGGCTAGAAGAGTTGGGGTCCCTCATGCATCTCTATCATTGGGTGGTCCCTATAGGACAGCAGCTTCAGGGTAGCCAGATTTCTTAAGTATCAATTCAGGACTCCCAAGATGTGTATATTAAGGAGAGGGTATACTGGGCATAAGCTTATAAAGCTCATTAGCTTTTCCAAACTCGTCTCAGGAGGCTCACAACATCATCTCTCCTGCATTAAAATTCATTAGAAGTGAGACCCTAGGTCAGTCCACTTTCAAGGAAAGGGGCTTTCAGCTCTACTTTGGAGGTGACTCAAATCACTAGTGGGCATTTTTTTTCAAGCCCTGACAAAGGTGACACGCAAGATACCCCATTAGACTTTCAAGTAGAGATGATAAGGAGAAGGCTCCAGTTTCCAGTCTGGAGTTCAGAGCAGAAACCCAAGACATAAATTCAAGAGCCAGAGGAGAGGCCCGTGGATCATGTCTTGGGACCCTCCAAACTTAAAATATGGTGAGATGAGGCAGATGCAGTCAAGGAGGAAAGAATTAACAGTAAAAAGAAAACTCTTGGAGAAAACCCAAGAAGCATGATATTTCCCAAATAGAATGTAAACTCCAAGAGGCAGGAACTGCATTATCTCTTTGTGAATTTCCAGCACAGTATTTGTAGAAACTCAAAAATAAATACATTTTAGATGAATAAACATTGAACTATATGAAGATTCAGGGTATGGGCTCAGTATCTGCAAGGATGGGAAACAGAAACACATGGAGAAGGAGATGAGGGTAAGGAGTCTAATTCTTGGTACAAACAGAAAGCATATAGAAGTGCATTTCTACGGTTCCTCTGGGTCAGCCAGTGTATCACAGGGGCTTTCCTGGAGGCTCAGACGGTAAAGAATCCAACTGCAATGTGGGAGACCTAGGTTCAATCCCTGGGTTTGGAAGACCCCCTGGAGGAGGACATGAGAAGTCACTCCAGCATTCTTGCCTGGAGAACCCCATGAACAGAGGAGCCTGGTGGGCTACAGTCCATGGGGTCGCAGAGTCGGACACAGCTGAGTGACGTAGCGTAGCACAGCACAGTGAATCACAGAGATGGCATCTGACATACGGGGGGAGAATAAGCCCTCCAAGGAAGGGAGGCAGCAGAGAAAGAAATCAACCACAGAACCTTGAGGAATAGAGCTCCTCACCACGCCCCTCCCCCCGGCCTCCCAATAGTCTGGTTCCTGCTTAGCTTTCCAGCCTCAGTTTACATCTTGCTCTCTCCTTGGTTTCTATGTTCTAGCCACAACAGTACCCTTTCTTTTCCAAAATGACTGTGCTGGTTTATGGCATAACAGGGGCTTCCCTGCTGGCTCAGTTGGTAAAGAATCTGCCTGCCATGCAGGAGACCAACTACAATGTGGGAGACCGAGATTCCATCCCTGGGTCAGGAAGATCTCCTGGAGAAAGAAATAGTGACCCACTCCAGTACTCTTGCCTGGAAAATCCCATGGACAGAGGAGCGTGGCAGGCTACAGTCAGTCCATGGGGTGGCCAGAATCAGACATGACTTAGCGACTAAACCACCCATACCATGGCATAGCAAGGATTATTTCAAAAAGCACTATTTGACATGCTGTGTCACATTTGGGCTGTGTTTGGTCCCTGGCCTCATCTATGCCTGTTTCTTGGTCTGGGAACATGCATGAAGGGGAAGCAAGGGAGAACGAAGTCGAGGTTTAGCACAGCAGTCCCCAAAATTTTGGCACCAGGGACTGGTTTTGTGCAAGACACATTTTCCATAGGGTGGGGGAAAATGTGAGTGATGGTTTAGGTGGTAATGCCAGCCATGAGGAGCTGTGGAGAATGGCTTCTTTTGCCAGCCCACCAATCACCTCCTGCTGTGTGGCCCGATTCCTAACAGGAACCAGTACAGGTCCATGGCCGGGGGTTGAGGACCTCTAGGCTAGCATATTAAGGCCAATAGCTAAAACAATAGGTATGTTGAGAACATAAAATAAGGAGAGAGCATAGACTATGTATACTGTTCAATTAATTCTCACAATGTCCATGTAAGCATTGTATTAGCTCCATTTTATACAGTAGAAGATAGAAGTAATTTTTCCTAAGTCACACAGCTAGTGGTCAGATCTAAGGCTTTGAAGCAGCGAATATTATAGGTGTGTGAACTCAGGCATGAGAAGACAGCAGTTCCTGATCAGGAAACCCAGCTGTTCGAAACTAGTTTTCAAAGCAGGAATTGGTTATCAGAATTATAAGTCCAATACCAGTGTCTTGGAGGGTAAGCCAAGACAAGTTCCTGGGAAAGTAGCAAGTCGGGTACTGTAAATGTGAACAAATGAAATCACAGTTGATATTCTAATAGAATTACAGTACCTGCATAGGTCCTTTCGAATAGCATCTGGAGATAGCATTTGCATTTCATATGTTTGTGATAATTAGCCATTTTGAGAGGTAGTGTTGGTGGAGATAATTACACAACTGCACGTATATTTATAGTTCCCTATACAATCATAGGTGAGCAGAACACTTCAGTGTTCAATTAATGACTGTTTAAATAATAGTCTGAACCACTGGATCAGCTCTCTTGTCGAGATAATATACCTTTGCAAAATAACTACAGGAGTGCAGAGAAAGGCTGTCGGAAACCGTGGCTTTATAATGGCTAAGAGTGGGAAACGCGGTCCACAGTGATGTGACCTGAGGGTAATATACAGAAGCATAGCAAGTCTTCTAATGCAGTAGAGGGCTCTGGTAAACAAAAGGATGTCGTGAGAATCACTAGGCATTATGGACAGGGATGGGACGATGAAGAGAGATAGTTTTTGTCCTCCAAGAGCTTACAACGTGTACTTGGCAGTCCCAGGTGCCAAACTCAGGTATAAGAGAGGAGTTAGAAAGTGAGAATTACCCTTCCAAATCTCCCATAACAGAGAAATCACCCTGGGTTGGAGGTAACTTGGGAAGGAATCCCAAGGACTGGGAAGAAATACATAAGCAAAGTTCCAGAGGAGAAACGGGATATAGTATATTCAGGGCATGGCGAGTGGCCAAGTCTAGCTCAGAGGGAGGATTCATCCTGTCCATCACTAGAACTTGAATTTGAGTGAAAGACTGGGCCTAGGGTTAGTGTTTGGACTCAGTATGTTGAAGAAATTTATGCAGAGATGTGATAATGAAGCAAGTTTTATTAAGTTTTATTGGCAGACTATGCAAAATGTTTTGGTCCTTCTATTATTTTTTTTTCTTTTCCTCCTTCCAATCTAGAAAATAACATAATTGGAATCTATGTCCCACTGAAATAACCTATTGTCATTTTCTATATGTTTGGATTCCCCTACCTTAAATGGCTCTTCATAATCCAAGGGAAGATATATTTCCTGGCTAAGCCATAGTTTCCACACTACAGAACTCTGAACCTCCATATTCAATTCTAATTTTAAAACAAATTCCCTTCTGTATAACCAAATCAGGCCATCCACTGGTTTTATATTTTATTTTATTTTTTTATTTTTACTTTATTTTACTTTACAATACTGTATTGGTTTTGCCATACATTGACACGAATCCACCACGGGTGTATACAAGCTCCCAATAGCAGAAAAATAAAAGGAAAGCAAGGTACCAATCCTTTGGGGAAATGCTATGATGTGATAAAATTCAAAGAAACAAACATTTGTAGGCCAAGTAACTCCAAATTGTTTTATAACTTTCAGAACAAAATCCACCTTTCCTGGGTGAGGATCCATGAATAATGACTTTGTTCTACAGCAGATTAATGTTGATATTGGATCTCAGGCAACTAAGTCAAGTGAAAAATAACTAATGAAAAGATAGAATACACAGTCAGTGTCCAGCTCATAGTAAGTATTGATGACACTACTTTTAACTACAAAGATCAGTCTCAACTGACCACTTGGTTCACAGTGTCGGGAGCATCCATGGTGTTACTACACAATCTTTTCATTCACGAGAAACTCTTAAGAAATGGCCTGAAGTAGAGTAAACTAGAATTAGCACACGCATGCACGCATGCGTGCATACACACACACACACACACACACAAGAGAAAGGAGTGAGAAATAGCCGGGCTATACTGATAGCAATTTGGCCAAAACCAGGTCATTTTTTGGTAATGCAGTTTGCTGCCGCGTTTCACAGATCTTGTCAAGCACGTGGGTCTGAGTCTGAGAAGAAGGTGGGCTAATGAGGAGGACCACAAAATGAAGGTCAGAGCAGAATGTGGTCAACCTCAGTTTCTTTGGATATAGGGGTTACTGAGACTTGGGTGCCACGGGTAGGAATGATGCTAGTCATCCTTTTCATATTTGAACTTAAAAAAATTAGTTGCAGGTAACGGTGAGAAGCAAAGGTAGGAGGTAACTGAAGAACACAAGGACTTTTTCATACTGGGGGGACTTGATTTTATGAGCATAAACCAGCCTGATTGCCTAAATTCTCTCTGAATAAAATAGAGCTGAAATCAAGAGATAGCCACTGTCAGTTGCTAGCTTAGAATTGTTTCAGGCTTCAGACTAAATGCCATCAGCCTTTATTTGGGACCCCTTTACCTCAGTTCCTTTTTAATCACAGCCACTATTGTATACCTTCCATATGGCAGATATTGTATAAGACACTTTACATTTATTATTCCATATTTATAATACTCCCATGGTATACCAAATATTATTACAGTCATTTTATAAAATGAGACTTAGAGAGGTAACACTGGTGATTCCTAATTCATATGTGAAGATACCCCACATAGAAGACTGGCTGTGAGAAATACACAAGTTGATTGGAACACAGATTCCTTGGCTTTATACTCAGACACTTTCTGTTACAGATTATGACCTTTTGCTCAAAAATCTGTTTATTTAAAAAGTTACTTGGTTTTCTAGAAAATTCAGAGGGGTTGGATTCACAGGCAATAGATTAGGTTACTCACATTGTTCGTAAGTCATGAAGTGAGAGTCTGGATACAGATCTCTCCTCTCTGGCAGCCCATGCTCTATTTTATGCAGTCCTATTTTCCCCGCTCTACCTGGTACATTCTCAGGCTACTCTCATGGATCACTTGGACTTCAGCTATGTTCCTCTGGCTCCACTTCGAACCTCTTGTCTTTATACGACGATCTGATAGAAGAGCTATACTGTCGCATTCGCTGAAGAACTATTCAGTTCAGTTTAGTCGCTCAGTCGTGTCCAATTCTTTGCAACTGCATGGACTCCAGCACACCAGCCTTCCCTGTCCATCACCAGCTCCCAGAGCTTACTCAAACTCATGTCCATCAAGTTGGACGTGATGCCACCCAACCATCTCATCCTCTGCTGTCCCCTTCTCCTCCTGCCTTCAATCTTTCCCAGCATCAGGGTCTTTTCCAAGGAGTCAGGTCTTCACATCAGGTGGCCAAAGTATTGGAGTTTCAGCTTTAGCATCAGTCCTTCCAATGAATATTCAGGACTGATTTATTAGCAGCTTACTGATCGAGGCCCAGATCCTCAAAGTGATTCTGTGTGATCCATTTGATGTCTCAATATCCACATATTGACCACAATATCACATAGTAGGTCATGGACAATAGAGTTGAATTATGATAAGGACAGGAGGCTTCAAAAAGCTGCAATTCTCAGAAAACACCAGGTTTTATTTTCTTCATTCAACAACCTCAAAACCATTATCTTTCATCGCCTGTCTCATTGACACACATTTTCGCATTCTTTTTACATTTCCAGAGAACACTTGCATTTGGAGGGTATATTCTATTGTGGATTTTCATAAACAAGTTGTAATCTGAAGTTTTATAATTGTACAGGTATTTAAAAAAATAAACTCTGGCAAGAAAAGGATTTACTTTTCCTTACTCTTCCATAGTTACAGAAATAAAATGTCTCCATGGCAAGCCTATTTCTCCAAATGCTGTATGAAATTAGGCAGCTAAAAATATATTTCATCTTTTCCAAGCATGTCAAGTGGTTACAATATGTCAGGCTGTTACTTTGAAACTGATTGTGATATCAAAAATGAAAGATTAGGATTTCAGGTAGGAGAAAGGCAGTGGTAGCCAGGGGAGACTTTTATCTATAAAAGATACTCTCTCCATGTTAATAGCCTCAAGAAGGAAAAGTAGCAAGGAATCTCAGGCGCAACCAGACCACTTGATATGGAAAAGATTTTGATCTGAACTCAAAGGCTTTTCCAAGTTTTAGATGTCAAATCAACCTCTCCTTAACCCTGGAAAGGTAGAACCAGAGTGCAATTGATTAATTTAACCACTTCAAGGGGCAGATAGCTTTTATATTAAGGCAAGGAGAAACAGGGAGCCACGAAGAACGCCGTGGTTTATTTCTACAGGAATGTAATGAAGGCAAGGGAAATGAAATTAAGGCAGAAAATATACCAGTAGACCATTGGTATATTTATGAGCATCTCTCCCCTCAAAAGGGAAAAAATGAAGAGATCATGCTAAACAAAGAGTGGAGCTACTTGCAAGTCTGAACATACTATCTTCTGAGATTTAAGGGAGACTTTCTCCTTGGGGATGATACTATTCTTTATACAAACTAAAGATTTTCAAGGGAAATAATCCACCTGGCTTAAACTTTTTCTTGCCAGATTCTGGCTTATTTGAGGCAAAATATTTTAGCAGTTTTTGCTGATGTTTGAGAGATTTGTTTTGTTTTGTTTTTAATTCCGAGACACAAAGAAATAAACAGAGATGTAAGAATTCTAAATGAGGCATTTTAGGTTCATTCAAGCATGTCCATCAATAGCTCACACGTAAGTGAAGACAAAGATTCCTCTTTACACAAAGGAAATTTCCTTAGTTCAAGAACGGATGGCTTGGAAATCTAGCATAAATTCTGCAGTTAATTTCTGTTGCAGGGTGGCCCACAGTAATTCACACAAATCTCTGTCCTTATCTCCTAGGCTGATTTTCCCAACCTAACCTTATAACCATATAATAAGACTTAATAAGATAATGGTTCTTAAGGGACTTCAATAACCCGAAAGAGAGAAGCAATAAAACATATCTTATTATCATCAACATATGCGTTTTAGAATAATTATCTTAATGGCTCAATTTTCTCTTTTAATAATGAGGACTACAATCTTGACTAATTTAACTGGGGAGTGTCTTTCATGCTTGAGTCACTATAAGTGAGATTCAAATAAAAGTCTCCCTTCCTCCCTTCATCCCTTTCTTCCTTCTGCTGTTGCTTTTGTCATTAGGTATTTCCTCCGTGGATACGAGGTTTGCCTCCTGTAACTCACCACCTTATTACCTGTTGTAAGACCTCATGCTACAGCCCTATGCAAACAGCCCCACTGTTGGTCATTAGTGCCTGCGACGGACTGCTATGGCACTGCCTCTTCTTTCATGTTCTTTCTGTATACTGTCTTTGCTGATGAACGTACATTCAGAACAGCATCTGTGGAGGATAATTTTATCTGTCTTGGCTTTGAAGAAAAGGAAAGAACACAGCCATGGAAGCCAGAGGGGCTAGCTGTGCCACTGCAAGAGCCATAACTTTAAAGGATTAAAAATAATATGTTTATATGCGCAATTTTCAGAAAAGAGTTAAATATTTTATAATATGCAGGAGATAAAGTATCGCCAACATGAACAGGAAGTCAGGACAAATTTGTGGCATCTGAGTGTTTCATTGCAATGATATATTGATGCATAATGGGGAGGAAAAAAAAACCAGGAGAAAAAGAAATGAAATTATCTGAGTCAAGATGTTCTGTGGTTGGCAAACTCTTAGTCCAGGGCTTGAGGGAACTCAAGTGTTAGCAGATAAGAGCTCCAGTTCCCTTGTTGATGCTTTCTATTTTTGGACTTTTAGCTCAATAAACAGTTATTGAACACCTCATATGGTAGACAGTGTGCAAAGTTTTAAGAATCTAGAGAAGACTAGAATGTGTTCCTTTGCTATAACAATCACTGCGTGTGATTCTGTTTGGTATCTTTTTTAAAGATAGCTTTTTAATTAATTCAACAATTGATCCTTGCTGCTGCTGCTGTTGCTAAGTCGCTTCAGTCGTGTCTGAATCCTAGCGACACCATGGCCTGTAGCCTACCAGGCTCCTCCATCCATGGGGTTTTCCAGGCAAGAGTGCTGGAGTGGGTTGCCATTGCCTTCTTTGAACTGATCCTTAGATGCTTACATAAACTGAGACACTGTGTTGGACAATCTCAGGGTACACAGAAGTATGAGCTTGTTTGTTTGAATGCAAAGCACGCACTGAAATTACTGCTGCATACTGGAATGTAAGGTGTTCGGCAGGAGATTCAATAATAATAATATAGTAATACTAATGATGATTGTGATGATTCAGCAGCAGTCCAGAGAATGAATGGACAATTTCCAGCTAAGAAGACCAATGAATTCCTCGTGAAATAGTCAAGTTTTGGCTCTCCACTAAAAGATCGACATGATCATACTCGAAAGAGATGGAACCAGCAAAGGATGCACAAAGATAAATGCATGCCAAAGACACAGATGGGGCTGCACAAGGCAGGATTCAATAACAACATATTGGGTATTTAGCAACAGGCATATGAAAAGATCTCAGCATCACTAACTCTCAGGTAAATGCAAGTCAAAACCACCATAAGATATCACCTCATCCCTGTCAGAATGGCTATTAACAAAACACAAATTGACAAGTGTTGGTGAGGATACGGAGAAAAGGGAACCCTCTTACACTGGAGGTGGGAATGCAAATTGGTGCAGCCACTGTGGGAAACAGCATGGAGGTTTCCCCCAAAAATCCAAAACTAGAACTACTCTATGACTCAGCAATTCCCCTCCTGGTGGAGAAGAGACAAGGAAACAAAAGCACCAATTGAAAAAGACACATGCACTCCACTATTCACAGCGGCGTTGTTTACAACTGCCAAGGTACAGAAGCAACCTAAGCTGCCATCAAGATGAATAAAGAAAGAAGATGTGATAAGCATACATACATACGTATATATATATACACACACACACACACGCCTACATACACACACACACACAAAGGAATAAGAATCATTAAAAAACAATGAAATTAGGCCATTTACAGCAACATAGGTGGGATTTGTTTGCCTTGAAGATGAACAGAGATCATTCTGTCGTTTTTGAGATTGCATCCAAGTACTGCATTTTGGACTCTTTTGTGGACCATGATGGCTACTCCATTTCTTCTGAGGGATTCCTGCCCGCGGTAGTAGATATAATGGTCATCTGAGTTAAATTCACCCATTCCAGTCCATTTTAGTTTGCTGATTCCTAGAATGTCAATGTTCACCCTTGCCATCTCTTGTTTGACCACTTCCAATTTGCCTTGATTCATGGACCTGACATTCCAGGTTCCTATGCAATATTGCTCTTTATAGCATCAGACCTTGCTTCGATCACCAGTCACATCCACAGCAGGGTGTTGTTTTTGCTTTGGCTCCATCCCTTCATTCTTTCTGGAGTTATTTCTCCACTGATCTCCAGCAGCATATTGGGCACCTACTGACCTGGGGAGTTCCTCTTTCAGTATCCTATCATTTTGCCTTTTCATATTGTTCATGGAGTTCTCAAGGCAAGAATACTGAAGTGGTTTGCCATTCCCTTCTCCAGTGGACCACATTCTGTCAGTAACGCTGAAGAACCTGAAGTTGAATGGTTTTATGAAGACCTACATGACCTTTTAGAACTAACACCCAAAACAGATGTCCTTTTCATTATAGGGGACTGGAATGCAAAAGTGGGAAGTCAAGAAACACCTGGAGTAACAGGCAAATTTGGCCTTGGAATGTGGAATGAAGAAGGGCAAAGACTAATAGAGTTTGCCAAGAAAATGCACTGGTCATAGCAAACACCCTCTTCCAACAACACAAGAGAAGACTCTACACATGGACATCACCAGATGGTCAACACTGAAATCAGATTGATTATATTCTTTGCAGCCAAAGATGGAGAAGCTCTATACAGTCAACAAAAACAAGACCAGGAGCTGACTGTGGCTCAGATCGTGAACTCCTTATTACCAAATTCAGACTGAAATTGAAGAAAGTAGGGAAAACCACTAGACCATTCAGGTATGACCTAAATCAAATCCGTTATGATTGTACAGTGGAAGTGAGAAATAGATTTAAGGGCCTAGATCTGATAGATAGAGTGCCTGATGAACTATGGACTGAGGTTCGTGACATTGTACAGGAGACAGGGATCAAGACCATCTCCATGGAAAAGAAATGAAAAAAGCAAGATGGCTGTCTGGGGAGGCCTTACAAATAGCTGTGAAAAGAAGAGAGGTGAAAAGCAAAGGAGAAAAGGAAAGATATATCCATCTGAATGCAGAGTTCCAAATAATAGCAAGAAGAGATAAGAAAGCCTTCCTCAGCAATCAATGCAAAGAAATAGAGGAAAACAACAGAATGGGAAAGACTAGAGATCTCTTCAAGAAAATGAGAGATACCAAGGGAACATTTCATGCAAAGATGGGCTCGATAAAGGACAGAAATGATATGGACCTAACAGAAGCAGAAGATATTAAGAAGAGGTGGTAAGAATACACAGAACTGTACAAAAAATATCTTCACGACCCAGATAATCATGATGGTGTGATCGCTAATCTAGAGCCAGACATCCTGGAATGTGAAGTCAAGTGGGCCTTAGGAAGCATTGCTACAAACAAAGCTAGTGGAGGTGATGGAATTCCAGTTGAGCTGTTTCAAATCCTGAAAGATGATGCTGTGAAAGTGCTGCACTCAATATGCCAGCAAGTTTGGAAAACTCAGCAGTGCCCACAGGACTGGAAAAGGTCAGTTTCAATTCCAGTCCCAAAGAAAGGCAATGCCAAAGAATGCTCAAACTACTGCACAATTGCACTCATCTCACATGCTAGTAAAGTAATGCTCAAAATTCTCCAAGCCAGACTTCAGCAATATGTGACCATGAACTTCCTGATGTTCAAGTTGGTTTTAGAAAAGGCAGAGGAACCAGAGATCAAATTGCCAACATCCACTGGATCATGGAAAAAGCAAGAGAGTTCCAGAAAAACATCTATTTCTGCTTTATTGACTATGCCAAAGCCTTTGACTGTGTGGGTCACAATATACTGTGGAAAATTCTGAAAGAGATGGGAATACCAGACCACCTGACCTGCCTCTTGAGAAATCTGTATGCAGGTCAGGAAGCAACACTTAGAACTGGGCATGGAACAACAGACTGGTTCCAAATAGGAAAAGGAGTATGTCAAGGCTGTATATTGTCACCCTGCTTATTTAACTTATATGCAGAGTACATCATGAGAAACGCTGGACTGGAAGAAGCACAAGCTGGAATCAAGATTGCCAGGAGAAATGTCAATAACCTCAAATATGCAGATGACACCACCCTTATAACAGAAAGTGAAGAGGAACTCAAAAGCCTCTTGATGAAATTGAAAGAGGAGAGTGAAAAAGTTGGCTTAATGCTCACCATTCAGAAAACGAAGATCATGGCATCCAGTCCCATCACTTCATGGGAAATAAATGGGGAAACAGTGTTGGACTTTATTTTTGGGGCTCCAAAATCACTGCAGATGGTGACTGCAGCCATGAAATTAAAAGATGCTTACTCCTCAGAAGAAAAGTTATGACCAACCTAGATAGCATATTCAAAAGCAGAGACATTACTTTGCCGACTATGGTCCGTCTAGTTAAGGCTATGGTTTTTCCTGTGGTCATGTATGGATGTGAGAGTTGGACTGTGAAGAAGGCTGAGCACCAAAAAATTGATGCTTTTGAACTGTGGTGTGGGAGAAGACTCTTGAGAGTCCCTTGGACTGCAAGGAGATCCAACCAGTCCATTCTGAAGGAGATCAGCCCTGGGATTTCTTTGGAAGGAATGATGCTAAAGCGGAAACTCCAGTACTTTGGCCACCTCATGTGAAGAGTTGACTCTTTGGAAAATAGTCTGATGCTGGGAGGGATTGGGGGCAGGAGGAGAAGGGGACGACAGAGGATGAGATGGCTGGATGGCATAACTGACTAGATGGATGTGAGTCTGAGTGAACTCCGGGAGATGGTGATGGACAGGGAGGCCTGGCATTCTGCGATTCATGGGGTCGCAAAAAGTTGGACACGACTGATCGACTGAACTGAACTGAACTGAGACGGGATTGGAGGGCATTATGCTAAGTCAAATAAATCAGACAGAGAAAGATAAATACTGTATGATATCACTTATGTATGGAATCTAAAAAAATACAAAAAATTAATGAATAAAACAAAATATAACCAGATTGACAGATTTAGAGAATAAACCAGTAGATACCAGTGGTGAGAGGAAGGAGGCAATAGCAATAAGGGGCAGGAGAATAAAGGGTTATTGTGGGATTGTATGAAATCATGTGTGTGAAACTTTCGAAAATTTAAACACTCTAAAGTTAAAGAACATTTCATTCCATAAGAACATTCGGGCTATTTGGATTGGCATATGGGTCTATAAAGAGAGCAACTGAAAATCTATCTGAAAAATAATGACTTGGTTTTAGACAAATTTTAACTCAAATTAATAGAAATGGAACTACAGGTCATAGCTGGGCTCTTCTCCACTCCCTCCTCTCCTTAGATGTCATCACCTTTGGACCCAGATATTCCTTCTTATTCTGGTGTGTTTTGCTTTTCATAGTGCCCATGACATTAAAACTATCGAATATAAATTTACCTTTTAACCTTCAGGCTATCTGCCTCTTTCCTACACTAAAATCAATGAGAGTGGAGACAATGCCTCCTCTGTTTATCATTCCATAACAAACAAGGTACCTGGTAGTACACAGAGACACTTACTATCCCTCGAATATTTACTCGAAAAATCCCCCCAAGTGGCATTTTAGGAACTTCCTTATGACTGTCAGTTAGATTGGCTAAGAGGACAGAGCCTGAGGCCCAGAAGCTCTCAATTCAGTCAGTTCAGTTGCTCAGTCGTGTCCTACTCTTTGCGACCCCATGAATTGCAGCACGCCAGGCCTCCCTGGCCTCCCTGTCCGTCACCAACTCCCGGAGTTCACTCAGACTCATGTCCATCGAGTCTGTGATGCCATCCAGCCATCTCATCCTCTGTCGTCCCCTCCTCCTGCCCCCAATTCCTCCCAGCATCGGAGTCTTTTCTAATGAGTCAACTCTTTGCATGAGGTGGCCAAAGCAATGGAGTTTCATCTTTAGCATCGTTCCTTCCAAAGAAATCCCAGGGCTGATCTCCTTCAGAATGGACTGGTTGGATCTCCTTGCAGTCCAGGGGACTCTCAAGAGTCTTCTCCCACACCACAGTTCAAAAGCATCAATTCTTTGGCACTCAGCTTTCTTCACAGTCCAACTCTCACATCCATACATGACCACTGGAAAAACCTATATAATATTAAGTGATGTGAAGCTTAATCGGGAAATGGAAGTGGAAAAGAATCATACTGATAAATTGAAGAAAGTGAGAGTCAATAAAATTCGACTTGGGGAGCCATGAAAATTGCGAAAATACAAACAGCCCAAGCTTCAGATCAGAGGCCTTAGAAAGAGGTTTGACTGTAGGGGGGATGATTTGGGAGCTTCAGAGACATTGAATTTAATTAAGATGTCAAGAGAGCATGCGGGTGGACATATTTAGTAAGTGGTTGGGGCTGTATAAGTGAAAAATACTAGAGATATAGATTGGGGATCACCTGATCTGAGATGAGACACTGTAGCCTACCTAGTAAATGGTATCTCCAAGGTGAGTGTAAGGGAATCAGAGCAGAGGGCCAGAGAAATCCATAATCAATGGGCAATGTCCAAGGTGAAGTGTTGGGAGGAAGGGGAAAAGGCAGCAAAGGAGACAGAGCTCCAGCACTCAGACAGTTACAATAAGGCCCTGGATCAATCATCTACAGTTTATAACAGCCTGTAACGAGAACAGCTTCTAACATCTCAACACCCTGGCCCCGCTGCCAGCTCTCTGCAACCACTTGTATCTTAGCGAGTCTCGGTTGCGCATTCAAACATGTGAACCACAGTAGCTGAACTAAGAGGCAAACTGGGGGGCTTTGCCCCTCCATAATCACCGTTGGACTTCCAAGGTCATTCTCTGACAAGCGTACAATCTAAATAAGACCTCATGCTTGCTGCACAAATGTAACCTCCCCCAGCCATGTCCCCTAGGTGCTAGTCTTCCCACACAATTGCCCCTCCTGCTGGTCTGATAAGTGGGAAATCTGGAGCTGCCAGTGGAGCACGTGGACGGACAAAAGCAGGCCCCAGGGGGCCAGAAGGAGGGACACTCGCTCTCCCGTAATGATCTGTTCACCTGAGTGCTGACAGAGGCAAGATGACCTTAGTGACCATCTTTCTTCAGAGACCCCTAAGATCATCTTGCCTGGGCACACACAAGTCTTTCGATTGACCCCCTATTCATTACATAGCATCTCTGGAGCCAGGGATTAGGACACAGGTCATCTGAGGGCCATTTTTCCTGACTTCCAAAATGAGTCAGTTCTTCTGGTTACTTCTCATTTCCTCTATTCAGAGAGAACAGTCAACTCTTACGATGAAGGTCACTTAAAAATTGGCTTCAGTCTGATCATCCATGAAGACGTGGGAGAATTTTCATGGGTGAGTGATGGTGCTGGTACGTGGAATTCACGAGGTTGTGGTCCCCGCTGAGGATGAGCAGAGAAATTATGACGACTCCTTAAGTTTCCTTCCAGTGTGAGGGTTTTCCATGAAGAGTGATAAATCCTTACAAATCCTTCTTGGTTATTAGAAAGTAAATAAATCAAACTGACAGGATTAATCAATACATAAACCCATCAGATTGACCTCATATTTGAAACCAGGAGGACTTAAGCAGCAAATTTATTGCACTATTTTGAAGCTCTGTTCCAAACTACAATAGTTCATGGTCTTGTCAGGCTACAATCAATTTTTTTTCACAGATTTAACTGGTATGATTCCCAAGATAACACAATGTCAGCCTGTAATCAAGGAGTTTCAATAGCTAATCAGAGGTTATAATTTAGGCAAATCAGGGTAAGACCCACTTTTGAGAAGGAATGATACTTTGCTTTTAAATTTTATGGAGGTGATAAAAATAATTTAGAGAAGTTTTTATCACCTCTTTCAAAAGGAGCTCAAAGCACTGAGCAAATATCAACTTATTATTCCTAAGAACACTTCCAGTGGAAGTAGAGAAGAAAGCAATTATGAGGTTATATAGTTTATAGATTCAGCAGAGGAAATATTATAGGCAGAGTTCCTTTTCTTTTTTAAAACAGCACATTTTATTCAAGTTCGTGCAAGCACTTTGGAAATAATCATGTGGGTTACAAAACCCACACCGGGGATATTAGGAATAAGAGCACCAGCTTGGGGATCAAGATTTTCCAGCTGTAACTCTAACTGGCAATGGTGCCTTGTATTAAGTCTTTTTTTCTAAAGGAGATCAGTCCTGGGTGTTCTTTGGAAGGAATGATGCTAAAGCTAAAAGTCCAATATTTTGGCCACCTCATGCAAAGAGTTGACTCATTGGAAAAGACTCTGATGCTGGGAGGGATTGGAGGCAGGAGGAGAAGGGGACAACAGAGGATGAGATGGCTGGATGGCATCACTGACTTGATGGACATGAGTTTGGGTGAACTCCGAGAGTTGGTGATGGACAGGGAGGCCTGGCGTGCTGCGATTCATGGGGTCGCAAAGAGTCGGACATGACTGAGTGACTGAAATGAACTGATCTTCCTGTGAGGTGAGGTGATTGTTCCAGATCAGGCTTCTCAGCCTTGGTATCATTCACTTTTGGGGCTGGATAATTCTTTGTTATGGGGTACTGCTCTGTGCATTAGAAATTATTTAATAGCACCCTTGACCTCCACCAGGTAGATGCTATAAGCAATCCTCCTCCCCAGTTATTGCAACCAAAAATATCTCCAGGTCTCCAATATTTCCCCAAATCCTTAGGGGCAAAGAGAAATGAAATGGCCCTGGTAAAGAGCCTCTGCTTTCAGGGACCTCAAATCCTTTCCTGATCTACCATCTTATCCCTTTTCCTTCAGTGGTTAGATTGCACAATAGGAAGATGAGATCAGAGGAGCAAGCGTGTGGACTTTGACAGAACTCACAAGAATACCACAAGGAGGTGCTGGTCAGAGCTGATCCCCAGGTACATGGCACCTTTCCTGGCAGTAGAATTGGACCCTCCTACTCAATACCCTGTCATTACAAATGCCTGGCTCTCTCTCTTCATGGCTTCACTTATGCGGCATAGGCAACTGCCCTGGCTTCTGGGAATTTGAACCCCTGGATAGGAAGAGGCTTTCATTCATTCTTTGACTCTTTATTGTTGAATCATTCTGGCAATTGCCTTCCAGAAGAGCTTCTGCTCCAAAGACTCTTTCATCTCATCCCTACTAGAAATTTTAAGTTTCAGGGAAATTTTAGGTCAGAAAAATAAAACATTTATATTAAAAATAAATGTAAAGTTTCAATGTTTTGTTTCTTTTGTGTTGGTAGTCTGAGGTAAGAAAAAGGGAAAGGGCAGTGTGAGAGGCAGTGGGAATTTGGAAAAACAGTGATCAATATAAAGCTTTTAAAGATGTTGTTGTTGCCGTTTAATTGCTAATTCATGACCCACACTTTTGGGACCCCATGGACTACAGCCCACTAGTCTCCTCTGTTCATGGAATTGTTCAGGCAAGAATACTGGGGTGGGTTGCCCTTTCTTCCTCCAAGAGATCTTCCCGACCCAGGGATAGAACCCATGTCCCTTGCTTCTCTGGCTCTGGCAGGTGGATTCTTTACCACTGGGCCACCACAATAAGCCCAAAATAAGGCAGGCAGAAAAGACCAGATACTGTATGGTTTTGTCTAGAATACCTAAAATAAACAAATTCATAGAAACAGAAAGCAGAGGAGAAGTTATTGAGGGTTGGAGGAAGAAGAGAATGAATTATAGTTTAAAGGATGTGGAATTTCACTTACAATGAGGAAAAAATTTTCTGAAGAAGCATGGCAGAGATGTCTGTATGACACTGTGAATGTACTTAACGCCACAGAATACACTTTAACATAGTTAAATTGGTCAACTTTATGTTATGAACATTTTACAATAGGGAAAATGGGGAATAAATAGGAAAATGCAATATGAAACCAAAGATACATAGGACAGTTTTTGCTCTGAAATTTCACACTAAAGAGAGAGTATCATCTGCACAACTATAAAAATATGAGAAGAGCATGATAAACTTTTAGGGACAACAAAGGAGAGGGCTGATCTTTGCAGAATAATTTAGGACTAAGAAGAGATACAGATTTGGAGACTGCAAGATTCTTTTATGATCAAATAATATATTGATGCAATAATTTCCTAAAATGACAGACTGGTGTGGTCAGGGCTGATCTTGGGGATTTAAACAGAATCTGAGTGTCCAAAAGGGCAGTAGTTAAAACGGAATCACTGAGTTAAGTATGAAAACCT
The DNA here is from genome assembly GCF_016772045.2 of Ovis aries. Lineage (NCBI taxonomy): Eukaryota > Metazoa > Chordata > Mammalia > Artiodactyla > Bovidae > Ovis > Ovis aries. The sequence goes on along the minus strand of NC_056076.1, from coordinate 51,729,083 downwards.
CAGGCAGTGCAGGTAAGGTAGCAGAAAGCGGGACATGGAAACAAATGTGTGCAAATCCCGTAGAAGCAGGGCCACACTATCAATGGTCACGGCTGGTGCCATGAAGGCATGTCACAAGAACATGTTTAATTAATTCTTTCTGCCCAACTCTTCCTTCTGAGATGGAACTCTTTGAGTTCCTAGAAGAAGAATGACTTCATTCTAAAGACAAATCGAAGTTTGCTAAGTGAGAAAAGAGGTGAAAGGGCATTTGAGACATAAGTCATGATGTGGAAGAACATGGGGAAGACCACTGCATTGGGTCTATGTGTGTGTGTGCGTGTGTGTGCTGGGGTTGAAGGTGGTCATGAAACTTGATAGGTTAGGGCCAAAGTATAAGGAACTGTCACCCTTTGCTCCCATCTTGTGTAACCATGTACCACTTTGTTAATTAAGAACACAACAGTATATCACCTATAAGTAGATTTAGTTCCATGGACTTTGAATATTTCTAAGTTTTGTCTTAAATTAATTTACTAGACTATAAGGAATCTCCATGTTCTTAGTTTGTGCTGGAAGTTAGAATGGCAGCAGAATGTGCAAATAGAAGAAACAACACAGTATTCCTTGGCTCTAAAATGAGACTATTAATGCTATTTCCTGGGACCCTTGTAAGGATTAGCTAAAATAAATGCTAAATACTTTTCATATTGCTTGGTATGCAGCTATTGTGCACGCAAGGTAGTTATTAGTAATGCTCTTATAAAACGAAATTACAGCCCAGCCTCTTCACTTGTTATGATCAGAATTAGTAGCAAATCAATAAAATCCATTAAAGCAGAAAATCATTAAAATGGTATACATAGGTCATAGCAAACACCCTCTTCCAACAACACAAGAGAAGATTGTCCACATGGACATCACCAGATGGTCAATACCAAAATCAGACTGATTATATTCTTTGCAGCCAAAGATGGAGAAGTTCTATACAGTCAGCAAAAACAAGACTGGGAGCTGACTGTGGCTCAGATTGTGATCTCCTTATTGCAAAGTTCAGACTTAAATTGAAGAAAGTAGGGAAAACCACTAGATCGTTCAGGTAAGACCTAAATCAAATCCCTTATGATTATAGAGCAGAAGTGACAAATAGATTCAAGGGATTAGATCTGATAGACAGAGTGCCTGAAGAACTATGGACAGGGGTTCATGACACCATATAGGAGGCAGTGATCAAGACCACTCCCGAGAAAAAGAAATGCAAAAAAGGAAAAATGGTTGTCTGAGGAGGCCTTACAAAGAGCTATGAAAAGAGGAGAAGTAAAAAGCAAAGGAGAAAGGGAAATATACACCCATTTGAATGCAGAATTCAAAGAACAGCAAGAAGAGATAAGAAAGCCTTCCTCTGTGATCAGTGCAAAGAAATAGAGGAAAACAACAGAATGGGAAGACTAGAGATCTCTTCAAGAAAATTAGAGATACCAAGGGAACATTTCATGCAAAGATGGGCACAATAAAGGACAGAAATGGTATGGACCTAACAGAAGCAGAAGATATTAAGAGGAAGTGGCAAGAATACACAGAAGAACTGTACAAAAAGATCTTCATGACCCAGAAAAGCATGATGGTGTGATCAATCACCTAGAGCCAGACATCCTGGAACATGAAGTCAAATGGGCCTTAGGAAGCATCGCTACAAACAAAGCTAGTAGAGGTGATGTGATTCCAGTTGAGCTATTTCAAATCCTGAAAGATGATGCTATGAAAGTGCTGTACACAAAAACTCAGCAGTGGCCACAGGACTGCAAAATGTCAGTTTTCATTCCAATACCAAAGAAAGGCAATGCCAAAGAATATTCAAACTACTGCACAGTTGTATTCATCTCACACTCTAGCAAAGTAATGCTCAAAATTCTCCAAGCGAGGGTTCAACAGTACATGAACCGTGAACTTCCAAATGTTCAGGCTGGTTTTGGAAAAGGCAGAGGAACCGGAGATCAAATTGCAACATCCATTGGATCATCAAAAAAGCAAGAGAGTTCCATAAAAACATCTACTTGTGCTTTATTAACTACGCCAAAGCCTTTGATTGTGTGGATCATAACAAACTGTGGAAAATTCTTCAAGAGATGGGAATACTAGACAATCTGACCTGCCTCTTGAGAAATCTGTATGCAGATCAAGAAGCAACAGTTAGAACTGGACATGGAACAACAGACTGGTTCCACATTGGAAAGGAGAACATCAAGGTTGTATATTGCCACCCAGCTTATTTACCTTATATGCACAGTACATCTTGCAAAATACTGAGCTGGATGAAGCACAAGCTGGAATCAAGATTGCTGAGAGAAATATCAATAACCTCAGATACTCAGATGACACCACCCTTATGGCAAAATTAAAAAAAAACTAAAGAGCCTCTTGATGAAAGTGAAAGAGGAGAGTGAAAAAGTTGGCTTAAGTCTCAACATTCAGAAAATGAAGATCATGGCATCTGGTCCCATCACTTGATGGGAAATAGATGACAAAACAATGGAAATAGTGAGAGACTTTATTTTTTGGGCTTCAAAATCACTGCAGATGGTGATTGCAGCCATGAAATTAAAAGAGGCTTGCTCCGTGGAAGAAAAACTATGACCAACCTAGGCAGCATATTAAAAAGCAGAGACATTACTTGCCAATAAAGGTCCATCTGGTTAAAGCTATGGTTTTTCTAGCAGTCATCTATGGATCTGAGAGTTGGACTATAAAGAATGCTGAGCGCTGAAGAATTGATGCTTTTGAACTGTGGTGTTGGTGAAGACTCGAGAGTCCCTTGGACTGCAAGGAGATCCAACCAGTCCATCCTAAAGGAAATCAGCCCTGAATATTCATTAGAAGGACTGATGCTGAAGCTGAAACTCCAAAACTTATGTCATCTGATGTGAAGAGCTGACTCACTGGAAAAGATCCTGATGCTGGGAAAGACTGAAGGCGGGAGAAGGGGACGCGACAGGATGAGATGGCTGGATGGCATCACCAACTCAATGGACATGATTCTGAGTAAACTTCGGGAGTTGGTGATGGACAGAGAGGCCTGGTGTGCTGTAGTCCATGGGGTCGCAAAAGGTCGGACATGACTGAGCTAAACTGAACTGAACTGAGCTGTACCACCTGTATTGCACAAGGTCCAGCCTCTGTATTTCCTGTCAGATTTTATTTGAGCTAAAATTTCAAAATACCTGACAAATTTTTCTGAGTGCAAAATCTATCTAGATTCTGATTATATTGAGTGACTTTCTAACACTCAATTGGACCCTTTTTTAACTTAGGAAAATTTGCCTTTATTGAGATTTTCAAAAATTCAAGTTATTTTTCAGAGTAACAAGGGATCAAGGGATGGGGGGGGTCTTGTTACTTTCTTTTCAGAGTAATATTTTATTGGCTTTCAAAATATTTAACTAAAATAAAATTTACACCTGTTGTAAACACTCTGACCTGTTTGGGAACTAACACTGCTGACTCTCAGTTAATAAAAGCAGCAAACAGTTGGCCTCTGCTAGCCTAGAGCATCTTTGTGGGACATGGCCAATGGTCAGTACATCTTTAAGTCTTGGATTCAGACTGTGGTCCTGTTACCAGCTGAATGGACATCACTGGGGAGCTCCTTGGAAAGGCAGGCTCCGGGCACCCATCCCCGTCCTGCTAAACCATGCCTGCAATTTAGCAGAATCCTCAGGTAAGTTTCGTGGACATTACAATTTGAGGAGTTTCTCAGACTTTTACCAGCACAATCTACTGGTCTCAACTCTGAACCTTGAAATCTCCTGGGGAGCTCTTAAAATCCCTGGAGACTATGCTCCAGACCAATTACTTCAGCATCTCGGGGAGTGGAAATCCTACGTATTTTTAAAAAAGCAAGCAATAAGAAAACACTCATCAGGTAAGTACAGCTAAGCTTAATTTATTCTCAAAGTTGCAGTCCATAAGAATCTCATGGAGGACATGTTCAATGCAGATAATTGGGCCCACCCTCAGAGTTTGTGAGTCTAGTGTGAAGCCAGGTTAATGTGCATACTGTTGGCACCGAGAACTTCCTTTTGAGAACTGCTGGTTCTGAGGGCAAGAAATCATTTGAATCTGATGTGTTTGGATTGACGATAATGACTTGATTCCATGGGGTTCTTTGAGACAGCTTCAGATGTATGCTATTAAGGTCGTATGCTATTGAAGTTTCAAAAAAGGGATTACAGTGAAAGAAAAGAAAATGCACAGCACAGGGGGCCCAAATGTGTTGAAGAAGTCTGTGCATGTGCAAAATACAACTCTGGGGACTTCCTGGTGGTCCAGGGGTTAAGAACCCACCTTCCAATACAGGGGATGGGGATTTGATCCCTCGTGGGGGAACCGAAATCCCATATGGCCTGGGGCAATTAAGCCAATGTGCTGCAACTACTGAGCCCACAAGCTCTGGAGCCCACGTGCCCCACTAGAGAAAATCCCTTTATATCACAACGAAAGATCCTGAGAGTTGCAACTAAGACCCTGCTGCTAAGTCGCTTCAGTCGTGTCTGACTCTGTGCAACCCCATAGACAGCAGCCCATCAGGCTCCCCCGTCCCTAGGATTCTCCAGGCAAGAACACTGGAGCGGGTTGCCATTTCCTTCTCCAATGCAGGAAAGTGAAAAGGGAAAGTGAAGTCGCTCAGTCATATCCGACTCTTAGCGACCCCATGGACCACTGCAGCTAAAACAAACAAACAAAAATACAACTGTGTGTAGGTGGTTTCATTTTCTGAGCTTGGCATTTGTAACAATTCCTCTTTTGGAACAAACTTTGTCCACTTAAGAAAGCCCCCTGTGTTTCCATGTGGTTGGCCTATCTCTGAACATGGACTCTTTCCTTCCTGCTGCAGGAGGTGTGGAACTCTGAGAAGGTCGCGTGGCCGGGGTGCTAAGTTGCCTTGTTCAAAGGACTTGCAACAAACTGCCTGAAGAATCTGCTGGGTCTCAGGCTGCACTTTTGCATTAACCAAATAAATGCTCTGTCAAGCATGCTTCTTACTGTACTTAGTCCCTCAGTCGTGTCTGACTCTTTGTGACCCCATGGTCTGCAGCCTGCCAGGCTCCTCTGCCCATGGGGATTCTCTAGGCAAGAGTACTGGAGTGGGTTGCCATGCCCTCCTCCAGGGGATCTTCCCAACCCAGGAATCGAACCAGGGTCTCTTGCATTGCGAGCGGATTCTTTACCAGCTGAGCTACCAGGGACGCTCAGTTTATTTCATAACCCTGCTAAACTGAGCCTGGGACAACTCTTGGGAGTACGTCTTTGAATTCTCACTATCAGAGATTTGCTGTATAACATGAAGTATACAGGAGATAAATGTTCTTTAATTTTCCCCAAAGTTTCCCCCAAAATGTGGCAACACAGCTTGAAGTAAAATGTATAAAGGATTTCTATTTAACAGGAACCAATCCAATTTTACAGATGGAAAAAAAACAAGACACTGCAAGTGTTTATCCAGTATTTCAGAAACATGTAATATAACTCACAAATTTTGCTTACCAGGCCAGTATATTTGGAAATGGAATCAGCTCAGCTCTATTCACTACATAGCAATAAGATACAACCCAAGCAAAATGAGATAATCAGACAAAGGATGAAGGCTTTCTTGGCTGTTGATTGGAGATCTGATTGTGGGTCTGTCATAGACCAGAATCCACACTGGCAGCTCTGCCCATGATTCAGGGAGTGTGTCTAAATGCCAGGTACCATGACTAAAGGAGTCTAGGAGAAAGAAAGGCTTACTTGGTGCCTGTTGATAGCAGCTCATCTGAGCTGGGCAAGGCCACGGCTGAGAGACGCCAAGAACACTAAAGAACAGCGGACTCTGTACAGTCACGTCTATGCCTCGCTGCTCTGGGCAAAGCCAGAGAGGATCCTGAAGATCAGAATGGAAGGAAAAGATGTGCTTGGTCAGGCAAGAATTTCCAGCAGCTGACAGGCTTAGCAGTGCCAAAGTCTGAAAGTATGGAAACTCTGTGTCAGGCAGAGAAGCGATAGGGAGTAACCCCTGGAGGGGATGGAGGAGGAGTCCCTGCTGGCCAGCTGCCACACTGCCATATCTTGCTGGAGGATTAGATGACAGATCCCCTTGACAGGTTGAACATAATCGCTGGAGGGTGTGAGGTGATCCTGAGAACCGGGGCATCAAAAAATCAGAGACTTTTCGTTCTGAGAAAAAACCTCCAGGTAGCCATATTCCATTTCTGGGGGCCCATATTCCATCTCTGCTGACGTTTCATAAACTATGTGTGAGAGAGAGAGCGAGAGAGATAGAGACAGAGAGACAGACGGAGAGAAGAGAGACAGACAAGTAGATTTGAATATTGGGAAAGCCACAACGAAGCAACAGTTCTGTCATTGTCCTGGATTTCTAAAGTAATTGTCCAGACCTCGCAGTCCCCTGCTGTTTCCCATCAAGGACCCAGTTTTCTCTTCAAGATATTGCTTTGGAAAAGTTGTTTAGAACAAGACCCAGATAAACCAATCAACCCACTGATGGAGACATGCAAATCAGAAGTACAATGAGGTATCACCTCATGCTGGTCAGAATGGCCATTATCAAAAAGAGTGCAAACAATAAATCCTGGAGAGGGTCTGGAGGGAAGGGAACTCCCTACATTGTTGGTGGGAAGGTAAATTGGTGCAGCCACTTTGGAAAACATTCTGGAGGAGGTTCCTGAAAAAACTAAAAGTAAAGCTACCATGTAATCTAACAATCCCACTCCTGAGTATATTTCTGAAGAAAACCATAACTCAAAAGATAACATGTACCCCAGTGTTCTTTGCAGCACTATTTACAACAGTTAAGACATGGAAGCAACCTAAATGTTCCTTGACAGATGAATGGATAAAAACCATGTGGTACCTGTATATAATGGACATATATCAGCAATAAAAAAGAATGAAATCATACCATTTTCAGCAATATGGATGGACATGGAGATTATCATACTAAATGAAATAAGTCAGAGAGAGAAATAAATATGTGATAGCACTCATATGTAGAATTGAATTTTTTAAAAAGATACAAATAAACATAATTACAAAAAACAGAAAGAAACATAGATACCAAAAACAAACATGGCTACCAAAGGGGATTTGTAGGGTGAGGGGGGCATAAATCAGGAGCTTGGGATGAACACATGTATACCTCTGTATGTAAGACAGATGACCGACAGGGATCTAGGGTATAGCACAGAGAACTCTGCCCAGTAGTCTGTGATAACCTTTATGAGAAAAGATTCTAAGAAAATGAATATATGTCTAAGTGAATCACTTTGCCATGCACCTGAAACTAACACACGTTGAAAATCAACTATACTCCAATAAAAGCAAAATATTTAAAAAACACCGATGACAACAGAGACTGTTTCTCCAGCAGGAGATATACTAACTTCCAACTCTAAATCTATGGGCTCCCAAACTCCTTTTGAAACCAGTGCCATCTAACATTTTGAAAGGAGAAAGTTTGAACTGATTATAAATTCTCAAAGAGAAAGCAAACTAATTCAGAGGATGGAGCCAGGTCAGTTGAATAATCTCTCCATATCTCATAAATAATATAATTCGTACCTATTAAAAAGGACCAGGTATTGGATGGCTCAGTGGGTTTGAGTTACAGAGACCTTCATCTCAAGGTCATTAGTCTGAAGTCAGCCCACTTTAAGGGAAAGCTTGTAAATCCTGCCTTCTTTGTGTGCCAAAAATGTATTTTCAGTAATTAGTACTTATGTGCGTCTAAAGGATAATGAAAATATAGCCATTCATTTACTCATTGAACACAAGGCTAATACAAATTACTCTGAGTGCCCATGTTCATCTATTCTACAAACAGAGCTTCTGTGAGGAGCCAAAGCAGGAGAAAGAAAGCAAAACTAGCATAAGATAATGATAAAATAAAAATCAGGGCTTGGAAGGGAGGGAAGGATGAATAGATGGAGCACAGATGATTTTTATTGCAGTGAAAATACTCTGTATGGTACTATAATATTAGATACATGTGCTTTATATGTTGGTCCAAACATGTAGAATGGTTTAAGATGAAGAGTTGTATGTAAACTATGGATTGGGGGTGACTATGAGGCAGGTTCATCAGTTGTAGCAAATGCACCAGTCTGATGGCAGATGTTGATAATAAGGGATGCTGTGCTTAGGTGGGGTCATGGGGCATGTGGGAAATCTCTGTATCTTCCACTCAATTTTGTTGTAAACCTAAAGAAAGAAAGAAAGTGAAGTTGCTCAGTCATGTCCGACTCTTTGTGACCCCATAGACTGTAGCCTGCCAGGGCCCTCTATCCATGGGATTTTCCAGGCAAGAGTATTGGAGTGGGTTACCATTTCCTTCTTCAGGGGATCTTCCCGACCCAGGGATTGAACCTGGGTCTTCCACATTGTAGGCAGACTCTTCACCATCTGAGCCACCAGCAAAGTCCATAAAGCTGCTCTAAAAATAATTTAAATAATTTAAAAATCTAAAGGACTTCCGTGGTCGTTCAGTGGTTAAGACTGCATTTCCACTGCAGCAGGCAGGGGTTTGATCCCTGGTCTGGCAAATAAGATCCCATATGCTACATGGTATGACCAAAAAGTTTGTCTTTTTAATTAAAAATTTAAGAGAAATGGGAAAAAATTAAAGTACTAGAAAGAAAATATGAAGCATTGTCTAAAAAGGGAAAGGAATAAACTTTATGTTCAGCTCTCCCTTGGACAAGTAGAGAGGTCTATCTCCTGTAAAGCTGAATGGGACAATGGTGATGGCGGAAGACAAAGAAGACCCCATCACTTATGACTAGGAAAGCAGTCAAGGGACTCTGCTCTGATAGGTCACGCTCTTGGCTCTGGGTCGCAGGCCATGTCACTTGTCCTCTCATTTGTATAAAGACGGAACTGCACCAGGCCCCCGCTCTGGGCTTTGAAAGACTGTGAGGCTCTCCAGTAACTTAAATGAAGAGTGGGAGAAATGCTGACAGTATCCCCAAGAAGATGTGCATCAATGAGTAGAATGGAATGCTCCCATGATTAGTGAAATCAGTCTTGCTATCCTAACAGTCTATCAGTTGCACCATAAGCATGGATTTGGCACTCATGACTTGTGATGCATTTTCAACATTATTTGAACTTCACTTCCACCATGTGAGGGCTGTCCTCCCAGGTAATCAGGATCTCTTCCCTAAAATCTGACAGGTTCTGTCTGTAGCATGAACTTGATGCTTACAGTCTCGTGTTCTGGGTCTATTTACTGATATGTGTTGTTATTTTTTATGTGTAGTTATCTTGTCTTTTAGCTAAGCAATATAAGCAAACCTTACATTCTGCCAGCAAGCTGTCACTTCTCCTTGCCTAACAGAATCATCAAAGCAAAGTTTTCAAATTTAGAATGATTCATGAATATATTCCAATGGATTTTTGTTTTGTTTTGTTTTGTCTATTTAGAGAACATCACAGGTAACCTTGATTATTTTTTATTATGAATATCACGTTTCAAATATGATTTAGAATAGTCCCAAAGAACTTGCTGCCTTGGTCGGAGCCTTGTTACCCCCTTACAGTTTCTAAGAGATAGATTTCTACAATATTTATCATGCAAATAGATGGATCAGATGAGCAATTAGATGAGCGATTAAACACATTAAGATGACTTGAGGTAGAGCAACAGACAGTCAAATGGCCTTTTTCTCTGGTTGCCTGAAAGGTTTCCATCAATTTTCTCTGCTATCAGAGAAGAACCAAGTTGAAGGGAGTCAGAGGTAGTGGCAGTCAGTAAAAATAGAAATGAAAAATTTTAAAACCTGATAGATGGCAGTTTGGAAGGGCTGGTTAAAATCTGGTCAAATTACTAGACATGTATATCCAGTGGCAAAGGGTAATAGTTAAACACACACATTACATTACGACCGTAAGAAATCATGCCTTGACAGTAAAACCTCAGAAGGCCAACTTTGAAAAATTCAAACAGCAGCTGTTATTGCCTAAATGACTAAGTGTCCTTAATAAAAAACATCAGATAATCCAAACCCAATTAATTCAGAGCTCATTTTTCTGGTCCTTTGCATTTCAAATTAACAAAGTTTTTTACTCTACCTGACTGGTAAATGTTTCCTATCACATTCTATTTGCATCTAATTAGTTCTCTAGGCACCAGATTTAAGTGGTCTATGGAGCATGGGTTATTACAGGCTTTCTCTACAGGTGAAGTTATCAATATCGTCAGAGCTCACCTGCATTTGTGGTCCATAGTATCAGTGCTATGTGGTCTTCCCATTTCACTCCATAGACAGATAATTACCTTCTAATAAGAGATAATAAGTTTGTGCCATGTGGTTATACCAGTATATGTGTGTAGAACACCAGCTAATCCCATTTGTATTGAGTATTGGCTAAGACCTGCAGGCTAAGCAATGCTGTGGAGAAGGCTAAGATCTCAGGGTGTGTATATATGTATGCATGCATTCAAGTTATGGAAAACAACAGTAACACATACACACTGCTAGATACTAATAATGAAAATTCTATTCCAAGATGATTGAAAGTAGGAGTTTTTAAAAAATCTTCCATTATCTGCCTTGCTAGCTTTAATAATGCCCTAAACACAATAGCAAAATATAAACATTTGTTAAGGAAATAAAATCATGAATAAAATCTTAAAATGTGAATTAAAGGATAAGCTTCAAAAAGACCATAAGTTCATACAGAACAGATACACTGCTGTGGGTAGGAATATTCATGACAGGCTCTATGAAGGAGGCAAAACTTTAATTGATATGCTGAGACATAAATAGATTCTGTGGAACTCAGCTATAATCTGTGTAATTCAGCATTAGAGTCCCACTGCCTATCAGACACTGTGTTGAACACATTTGAAAATGAAAACATGAATGATGCCAAAGGGACCGGTGATCTTTTAATTTGGTAGAGAGTGCACAAGATAAGTAATGAAACATGGCAGAAAGTGCTGTAATAGAGTCAGAAAAAGGTGCCAGCTGAACGTTGTCACTTGCCATCTATTTCTACAGGGATGAAATCATTGGCCACTGCAGTTGCCAATTCAACACACCCTGAAGAGAGTTCAGAGAGGAGATTAGGAATGAGGCACTCTGTGCTCTGGGAACAACCGGCAGAACAGACCTTCAGAGAGTTAGATACTCGCAGGAGAACACCTTATGAGCCCAAATTTTGCATCTTCTCCTATCTAGAAAAGCTTTAAGATCATTAATAGAGACACCTACTCCTTGAGACTAGCAGCACCTTTCTGTCAAAACGAGCACTTGATTCATGCATTCCCCCTTCAGTAAAGTCATATACATTCTGACCAGGTCCTCAACCTCTTCAGACAGTTCCTCAGACCTGCCTGAGAGGCTATTTCCTGGGCTATCATTCTCATTTTTTTCCAAATTAAACTTAAGTCACAACTCTCACAGTATGCATGTTGTTTTCAGTTGAGTTTTAGGGGATGAATAGTAGCCAAAAATGCAATGACAAGAAAGATAGGTGGGAAGACAGTGTCATTCTAGGTGAGAAGAGAAGAACTGTTTCTTGCTAAAAGCAAGCAATTCCAAATTTTAAAGCATTAACAGGTGAGTAATGTGTTTAGCAGATTGAATTTTAAATGTGTTGAGCAGAATCTCTTTACTATTCACTTGTTCATCCAATGGGTATTTATTTAATACTTCTTGTATGCCAGGTACTGTTCTAGATGTCAGAAATACAGTTAACCAATAAGACGACATTAAACTCCTGAGAAAACATTGAAAATACAACTTGCCATTGTGAAATGGAAAGCTAATTTCAGATAGCCAGGAGTCTTTAAAGAAGATGAAACAGAGTGAAATGTCCTTTAACTTCATCCGTGTACCTTGCCCCCTGAAACCGTAAGATAATTTCCTGGACAGAAACCTCAAATTTGCGAAAAGAAGTCATGAAACATGAGATTTAGAAAGAAGGATGTGACCTGAATGTTTAAGTTCTCAAATGTCAAGTTAAAGGATTTTTCTGAGCTCATGGGGAGCTTCTTATGGGTGAGAAGGTGAAAATAAAGCTGTACTTTATCACAGTGCTACTCAACCCCATGGCCCAGGGATTGGTTCTGACCTATAAACTGTGTGTTACAGGTCTACAGTGTGACCCTGCCCTCATGTCCAGACATTCAAGCCATAGACTCATTGAGCAGGTTACAGATCAGTTTGCCTGTTGTAACACCCCAGGATTGAGCTGCATGTTGTTTCATGCACAGCAGAGCCGCAAATTGGCTCGTGATGTATCAGAAATCAAATAAACAAAAAAAGGGATCCTTGACCACAGACAGATTGAGGAGTATTGCTTTATAGTCATGGCTATTATTATTTCTCATTTATCAGTTGTCAGGAACTATTGGAGTGCCTCCTGGATTGACCCATTTCACCTTCACCATGAACTTGTGAGACTGGGGCCATGCTATCATTATCCCCACTTTGCAGGCATGGAGCACTGAGATTACCAAGAACCCTATGATTGAGGATGTCAGAGCCACGACTGGATTCAGGCCCTTCTGGTTCACTCCTCACCATTACCTTGCAGTCTTCTGGGTCTCTGTTTCACTCTACCCTGAGTTCCCTGAGATGAAGATCCATGAATTTTTCATTTTTTTTTTGTTCACTTAGCACCAAAATTCAATACAAGTGTAATAAACATGGGGTGACTAAATCTGAAAATTCAATGGGGAAGAAAAAGAGCATAGGACAGAATGGGAGGGGAACACTGAGGGAGAGGAAAACCTACTATAAAAGTGTGTGATGCTGTCAAGAAACCAAGGATAAATACCAAGTGTTGCTCATGGAAATGAGGAGGAGAAAGACATGAAAAGTCGTACCGTGGAAGAACCCACATATCTTGGTGATAGATTGGATGTGAAAATCAAGGGACAAGAAAATAATGATGGCACCAATACTTGCAGCCAAGTGACTAGAAATGGTGAGCCAGGATGAGGGCAGCTCTTAAGAGAAGTCTATGGAACATCTAGGGAAAGATTTCCTTTAGAAAATACTCAGAAGTATTAAAACACCCAAAGAATAGTGCTTTATTTCACATGCACTGATTTAAACTGTGTAAGGAACTCATGGAATGGTACCAGGATTTCCTTAGGGGCTTGGCAATGTGAAATGCCAGGGAGAATTAGGGAGACAGTCCTGAAGCTACACTTGACTAAGTTGAGAAAATGTCATCCATCGGCCATACTACAGAACAGGGGATGTGGTGGGACAGATGAACGTTATCAGAACAGGGCTGAACCATCCTAATTTGTCGCCTGAGCCTACCAACACTCTATCTGGAGCAAACTACTCTGAAATATATCTGATAGACTCCAGCAACCCACAAGCTTGTGTTTTTAAATGGAGAAATCTCTCTCCTTTGTGAAGCTCATGATTTTTCTCACAGAGCTAGTGCTGGCCTGAATATTCTTGGTTTTTGTTTCAGTAAGAATGAGTCTGTGTCACATGAAGGGCCCAGCGTGAATGATTTCCCAGTACCCAGTGTCTATGTCAAAGATGTAGTCTTATCTAGGAAATGAACAGTCATTTAATTATATTATGGTGGCCTATCAAAAGACTAGAGGGGACTTATCTAGCTTTCTACTCTGTTGTACCTGTAATTAGGATGACTGCTGTATTTCCTAAAATCCATCTATTATCCTCCTTCATGGTATTTAACCCAGTGATCTTTTTATTCATTTCAAGTCTCCTTAAATTTAGCAGAATCTCATTTTCCTTCACAGGACAGTTGACGTGGCTCTTTTTCTCTTTACTGACTCATAAATCTTGGCAAGGACACTCAATGGAAAGGAACAGTCGTGGAAGGAACTCTGGCTCAGAGGCACTTGGGAAGATGAAACAAGCCAACAGAAGCCTGGCCCATGTCTCTGGGGAAATTTAGCTCAACCCTCTAAGGCTTGGAGGTTAAGAAAAATACTGCTTATGCTAATAGAACCCTTTATTCACAGGGTGAATTTTCTACTCAAGGATAAGACAAGTTTTGAAAGCTGGAAGGGCCAGAGTGGGAAAAGCAAAAACGGCCACTCTATCTAGACTGTCACAAAGAATCTGTATATTTCATTAGCTGGGGTGCTGGGGCAAGACAGCCCTGGACACACCATTCCTACAGGTTGGGCCCTTTCCCAGGGGCAATAATTAAATTACTGCCCCTTCCCACTATTCCGCAGGGAATCAGAAAATGCAAAACTCTGGCTCCTTCTTTTGAGAGCTTGAGGGTTTGACTTCACCCTTGGGTTCAGTTTGCTGATCTGTAAATCAAGCGAAGTCCACTACATTAAACTTGAGGACCCCTTTTACTTGTAATGTTCCACAATCAACTGCTTGTAGGTCCCTCCCTGTGGACCACAACCACAGGAAACTTTGGGGTGCAGGTATCAGGGGTAGAGGGGTATGAAGCATGGGCAGGAGGACAGTGAAACAGACAAGGGACTGGTGGCGGGGGGGGTGGGGAACTGGGTACAGAAGCTCGAGGAGAAAGAAAAGGAATGATCTTCATTCCAAGGCACGAGGACTTCTGCTCCTCTTTTCTACCATTAACACTGCAGAAACAATTTAACCCATGTCACGTTTTCACGATTTTCAGAAGTCAAATACTGGATGGTATATTTAAATAAGAAAAAAAAAAAAGGAAAAAATAGAAGAGATAGCTTGAGGGTAAGCCTCCCTTAAAATTAAAAATACAAGACTGTGACAGATTACATATATATGTGTATAACTGAATCACCTTGCCGTACACCAGACACTAATGTAACATTGTAAATCACACGTACTTCAATAAAAAATAAAATAAATGCTTCTAGGAAAAAAGAGGAAAAATCAATTTGAAATTTTCATGAGAGAACGGTATCCGGAGGGTAACTACAGGCATGTAATTTTCTTTCAGATCTTGCTCAAATACATATGTAGTCAAGCATCCAACAAATATTTACTGAGCACCTATAACGTGTCAGTACAATTCTAGACCTAGATGTATAGTTTTGTAGATATGCTTGTGGATCCTGCATCATGACATAAATCAAGCATCTGATTTTCCATTATTCATTTACAGCAACAAACATTTTCTCACATCCCGTGCATTTTGATATGAATATCCTTGTGAGTGAGTGAAAGTTGCTAAGTTGTATCCAACTCTTTGTGACCCCATGGACTTCAGTCCATGGAATTCTCCAGGCCAGAATACTGAAGTGAAGCCTTTTCCTTCTCAAGGGGATTGTTGCAACCCAGGGGTTGAACCCAGGTCTCCCACATTGCAGGCGGATTCTTTACCAGCTGAGCTGCAAGGGAAGCCCATGAATGTCCTTAGTAGGGAACATATACTGAAATTATGATAAAAAAAAAAACTGATGCGTTTTGGGTATTAAAAATAAGCTCAAGTATGGTAAAGCTGCACCCTTCAAAAAGCTCCTTGTATTATGGACTGGTTCAAGAACTCATCGAATATTTAATTTGGA